>NC_052149.1:224725872-225025872 GCF_902713615.1 Scyliorhinus canicula | reverse complement strand
CAGCGCTGGCACCGCTACCCCCAGAGCCAACTAATCCCCCTGTGCCCCGACCCCCTACCCCGACCCGGACCTAAGCACCGACCACCATGCTCCCGGATGTACCCTCAACTAAGACGTCTGTGTCCGCCGCACCACCCCCAGAGCTGAGGAGGTCGATAAGGACGATCAGGCCTCTGAAACAAATAGACTTGTGATTCCACTTCACCCCCGCCAGACTTTGTTTTTTAAACAGGGGGTGAATGTAATGAATGGTTACTGTATTACTGTACCCTTATCATCATGTAAGGTGATGTCTCCTTTAAGACCGGGCTTGGAACCCTGGGGGGCTCCGCCTCTGGCTCTGCCCACCAGGGAGTTGCATATAAGGGGCCGCCCTGCAGGCGGCACCCAGTAAGTACGCGTCTCGGCATCAGGCTAGTTCTGAGCTTATTAAAGCCTTCTTTACTGTTCTACTCTCTTGCGTCGTTTTTGAGGGTACTACACCCCTACTCCTGTACTCAAATCCTCTCGCTATGAAAGACAGCATGTCATTAGCTTTCCTCACTGATGCACCATCGATTGCACGCGAGGCGAGTGATTTACCAAAGTCTGGCTTTAATTAACTAGAACACAGCCTGGCGATCGTCTACAGTGGAAAGGGACGATCGTCAGGCTTCTGAGCATTTATACCTCGTTGATAGAGGCGTGGTTAACTCAGCCTCTTGGCCAATCGGTCGAGAGGCACGTGACCGACCAGGGCCAATGGTAAGCCGACGTTCTGGCCCAATGCCAGACGAGTATGCAGATCATATCATCACACTCACCCCCTGCTGTACCTTCAGTGACTGTTGCACCATGACACCCAGGTCTCGTTGCACTTTCCCTTTTCCTAAACTGCCACCATTCAGATAATAATCTGCCTTCCTGTTTTTACCACCAAAGTGGATAACCTCGCATTTGCCAAGTATTTGCCCACCCAGCCAACCTGTTCAAGTCACCCTACAACCTCTTTGCATCCTCTTGACAGCCACCCAGCTTAGTGTTGTCTGCTAATTTTGAGATATTGCATGCAATTCCTTCGTCCAAATCATTAATGTATATAAATCTATTGAGGCCTTTATGTTGACAATTAAAGGCCACTTAAGGGTCTCTTTCCGCCTCTGCCTCCAACACCATAATCCAGTGGGAAGTGAAGGTGGAAGGAAAATGGCCAGACTACTAATTAACAACTCAGGGTAAAAAGTGGGAAGGCGGAGAGGATGGGTGGGGTTAGTGGGTGGTGGGAAGAGATTGAGTTACCTCCTTTTGGGGGGACCTCCTGTACCCATTGGGACACCACCCAAAATGATGTTCCTCATTGTGCCTGGACCCCCAAATTGCCTCATTGGGCATTTCCCTGTTGTCGGTCCATACACGTTGTTAGTTTGTGGTCTTGTAGCTTGGTTAGTAGTGCCCCTGCATCTGATTTAGAAACTCGAGGTTCAAGTCTCTTGCTTAGTTAGTTTAACATTATCGATAGGGTTGCCAGCTCTGACTGGGCATAGTCCAGGAGATGTTGATGGAAGTGCCAACACAGAAAGCCAGTGGTGTGGCACAAGAGGGTTCTAGGAAAGAACAGGGAACGGGATTAATTGCCTTTCAAATGATTGGTATGGCAGGCTGAAAGCCTCGTCTTTTGTGTCCGGATTCAATAATACATAACAGGTAGAAAGATATTTGTTCACACCCAAGCCTCACAATTGACAGATTGATCCACTGTGACATTGCATCTCATCCTCTTCTCAGGGTACAACGTTTGCTGTTGGTAACTCAGTTAAAATGTTGAATGATAAATGTTGATAGAAGTGTTAAGATGATTGTGGTGTTCACCATTTGTGACTTCTTGGATACGGAAGTGTTCCATATCCAAATGCAGCAAGACCTGGACAATATCCAAGGTTGGGCTGGCAAGTGGCAAGTAACATTTGCACCACACACGTGCCAGGCAATGGCCATCTCCAACAAGAGAGGAAATAACTATTGCCCCTTGACATTTAATGGCATTACCATTGCTGGATCCCAGGGGGTTACCATTGAGCAGAAACTGAACTGAACTAGCTATTCAAATACTGTGGCTACCAGAGTATGCCAGTGGCTGAGAATCCTGCGGCGAGTAAGTCTCCTCCTGACTCCCCAAAACCTCTCCATCCATCATCGACAAGGAGTCGGTCAGGAGTGTAATGGGATACTCTCCATTTGCCTAGATGAGTACAGCTCCAACAACACTTGAGAAGTTTGACACAATCCATGATGAAGCTGCCTGTTTGTCTGGCACTCCATCCAAAACATTCAATCCCTTCATCACCGACACACAGTAGCAGCCGTGTGTACCATCTACAAGATGCACTGCAGAAACTCACCAACGTTCCTTAGGCAGCACCTTCCAAACCCACGAACACTACCATCTCGAAGGACAAAGGCAGCAGATATATGGGAACACCACCACTTGGAGGTTCCCCTCCAAGTCGCTCACCATCCTGATTTGGAAATATATCATCATTCTTTCACTGCCACTGGGCCAAAATCCTGGAATTCCCTCCCTAACAGCACTGTGGGTGTACCTACGCATCAGGAACGGCAGAGGTTCAAGAAGGGTAATTAGGGATGGACAATAACTGCTGACCTTGCCAGTGATGCCACATCCCATAAATCATTTTTAAAAAAAAGCCGAGCACCTTTGGCTCCCGCCTCTCGGCCGAATATTTCTTCGGTGGGGGCGACAATGTGATCATTTAAAAAAAATAATTATTTCATGCCATCTAGATGTGGCTGGAATTCATTGCCCATTCTCAAATAACCTTGGGAACATGGTGGCGAGCTGGTGCCTTAATTCACTGCAGTCCATGTGGTGTAGGTACACCCACAGTGCTGTTAGGAAAGGGATCAGAGTTTGACCCAAGCACAGGAAGTAATGGCAAGATAATTCCAACTCAGGATGGTGTGCGACTTGGAACTATCCAGGTGGAGGTGTTCCCATGTATCTGCTGTACTTGCCATTCTTTAGGTTGCTATCAGTTGCTAGTGTGGAAGGTGCTGCTGAAGGAGCTTCTGTGAGTTACTGCAGTGTGCCTTGTGGATGGTACACACGGCTGCCACTATTTATTTTGGTGGAGGGAATGAATATTGAAAATAGTAGATTGGTGCCAATGAATTGGGCTGTTTTCTTCTGGATGGTGTTCACTTTAGTGGTGTTGGAGCTACATTATCCAGGCAAGTAGCGATGCCATTAAATGTCAAGGGAAGATGGTTGGATTCCCTCTCTTGTTGTAGGTGGCCATTGCCTGCCACTTGTGTTTCATGAATATTATTCGCCACTTATCTGCTCAAACCTGAATGTTATCCATATCTTCGTGCACATGTGCACAGTCTGATTCAGTACCCGTGGAGACTCCAATGGTGCTGAACATTTGTGCAGTAATTTGCAAATACCAGCAACCAGCCCCACTTCTGGCCTTATATTGGAGGGATGATGAATTGATGAAGCCGCTGAAGATGGTTGTTCCTGGGCCACTACCCTGGGGAACTCCTGCAATGATGCCCTGGAACTGAGATGATTGTTCCCCGGCAACCACATCTGTCTTTGTGCCAGCTATGATTCCAACCAGCGGACAGTTTTCTCCCTGATTCCCATTGATTGCAGTTTTGCTAGGGCTCCTTGATGCCATACCCAGTCGCATGCTGCCTTGATGTCAAAAAGAGCTGTCAGTGCCTCAGAATAGCTGAGGAGTGTTTAAATACTAAATGAGATGTGATTGGAACTAAAATGTTGTCTTTGTCCTTTCCAGTGGGACCATTTCTGGACACTTGGATCCTGGCATTTTCCGGATACTTGTTCGTGAAACTGAGTGTTGCTATTGGACTAATTTTCTACTTGAAGAGAGTGAGTAAAGTAAACATTAAAAAAAAACTTTTCTGTGACTTTTTAGTAAATCAGAAACTAATGCAGGGCTGTCATTTGACATTTTTAAAGTTGATTTGGACTCTTCCAAAATGTAAGCTTGTGGTGCCGTGGGTACAGTCCCTGCCTCCTTGTCAGAAGCTCTGGGTTCAACTCACATCTCAGGACTTGATGGCCAAGGAAGGTGCGTTCATAACACAATCAAACAGGTTGAGTGTGTCAACCTGCAAATTCATCCAAACACACCAATGGCTGGTGGTAAGAGCGGAAGTGACTCCTGGTCAGCCATGTTGTATGTGGAGTGGCGCCCCCAAGACCATTAGGATCAGGAGTAGACCATTTGGCCCCTCGAGTCTACTCTGCCTTTCAATAGGATCATGGCCAACAACATTCCTCACTACCACATTCCAGCCCTTTCCTCATAATCCTTGATTCCCTTAACTCAATCTTATAAACCGCTAAGGACCTGTTCCGGAAATTACGAGCTATGGAAACAGATGAACGTCTGCCTTAATGCATCACTAGCTGTAGGAAGAGAATTGGAATTGAAGCCTACACTAATTTACAGAATTTCAATTAAATATTAATATTATTTCCAACAATGTTTTATAATTCTGTGAAGCCTCATTGATTATAACTTCTTTTCTGGTTTTAATGATATAACCATTCCTGCTATCACTTTCCGGAGGGGTTGGAAAGAATTGGGGAAATGTTTGAAGGGTTCATTTGTGTCCCCCTGGAACATTACTTGGTTCATCCTCGGGGTAGTTTGCTGCGGCATCATTTCCATTTGTATTCATAGCACCGACAAGCCGACAAGGGCCAGGTTATCCCATTGGGTGGGTCTGTGAGCGGTTCTCTCCTCCTCAGATGGTCCAGGTGATTTTTTAACCTTCTCCCTTGAACATCCACCTCCGATACTGGACCTATTTTTTGCCACGACCTTTCCCAGGATCCAAATTGGACCAGCACCAAAATTCTTCACACATACCAAATCGTCCACCTCAAATGTTCTTTCAGATTTCTTTTCATTCTATTTAGTCTCCACCCTCGCCACTAAATTCAGAAATAGAAGATTCAATTGCATTCTAATGCGTCTGTCCATTAGTAACTTGGCGGGTGTAACACCTGGGTAGCATGATGTGCAGTCTGATAGGGTAACCACAACCGGCCAGTCTGAATTGTGGAGAATGGCGGTTTTGATTGTTACGATTCTGTCTGCCTGTCCATTTAAAGCAGGGTGGTAGGGAGCGTTCAAATATGTTGAACGCTGTTGGTTCGCATAAAATGTTAGAATTCTTCACTTGTAAAACTAATCCTATTATCTGAAACCTCGAGCAATCCATTGAGTGGGTGGAGGGGGAGGGGGGAGTCAAATGTCAGTCACAATTCCTCTACCTTCGCTGATGAGGTTCTGGACTTCATTTTGTGTACGTCCAAACACTTAGCATGAGCATCTGTGATGAGCAAGAACATGGAGCCCATAAATGGGCCAGCAAAATCGACATGTAGTCGCACCCAAGGTCAACCAGGCCACTCCCAAGAATGCATGACAGCCGCAGATGGCAAGTGCTGCTACATTTGGTCATGTTGTTTGACCAGATTCTCTATGTCGATATTCATTCCGGGCCACCACGCGTGTGAGCATCTTCATCTTCGTCATCCCAGGATGGGCACAGTGTTGCACCTGTAACCATGATTTTCTGGTGAAAGTGGGAACAACCACCCTTGCTTCCCATAATAATACACCGACCTCACACCTCAACTCATCTTTCCTCATCTGAAAGGGTCGCAACTGCTCAGACCTGTTATCATAATGTCAGCCGTGAAGGACAATGCTCTTGATTGAGATAATAAGGTGCATTTCTGGGTCCAAAGCTTGACCTGCCACGTTGACACTGGCATTGTATCGAGATAGTGTAAAGCAAGAATGATTTCCTGTGATACTGGTAGAGGCAGTATGCTGTAAATGCAAAGCATCTGTGTTTGAAATGTGGGTTCCCCGCCTATGTTGAAATGTGTACTCATAGGTTGCTAACAATTGAGCCCAGCTTTGACCCCGAGCTGAACCTATGGGGTGAATGGCCTTATCCTTCCTAAAAACCCCCAACAGGGGTTTGTGGTTGGTAATGACTATGAAATGGCATCCATAGATGTATTGATGGAACTTGTTTACTCAAAATATTATGGCTAGTCCTTCCTTTTTGATTTGCGAGCAAACTTGTTCAGCACTGTCAAAGTCCTTGAGACACAGACAATAAGCCTTTTTGCACCATCTTCCATATTATGGACCTAAACCGCTGTGATTCTATAAGGGGATTCCTCATGGGTAAGGATGGGTCAAAATGAACGAAGAGAATGGATGACTGTAAAGCTAGTTTAATCTCTTCAAACTCTTCTTTCTGATGCACTTTCCAATACCACCTCTGGTGCTTCTTGAGCAGTGTGTGAAAGGGTGCCAACATTGCAGAAAGATTAGGAATAAATCTGCCGTAATAATGAACAATTCCTTAAAATAAATTTCAATTCTGACCTATTTTTGGGGGCCATGCTTGCTTAATTGCATTGATCGTCTCCTGTATAGGGTGCAGCCCTTTGCCATCCACCCTAAATCCTAAGCACGTCACTCCCTGAGCTTGGAACGTCCATTTTTTCCTGTTCAGCCAATACTCCATCCTTCTTAAATCTTTTTAAGACTTCTTTGAGATTTGCTAAATGCTCCTCCTTGGAAGCTCCAGTAATCAGTACATCTTCTAGATGGACAACCACCTGAGGTAGATCCTGTAGTAAACTTTCCATTGTGCGCTGGACTATCACACATGCAGAAAAGACTCCAAAAGGTAGCCAGGTATACTAGTATAAACCTTGGTGACTTGGTGTTTATAGTGACAAATTCCCTGGATGTTTCTTTAACCCTAATTGTTGGTACGCATGACTCATATCAAGTTTAGTACAAATTAATCCTCCTGCCAATTTAGTGTATAAATCTTCAATTCTTGGTATTGGGTATCAGTCCAATTTGGCTGCTTTATTTACAGTTAGTTCGTAGTCTCTGCATATCCTGTTAGTTCCATATGGCTTAACTACTGGCACCATTGAAGCCACCCACTCTGAAAACTGTACAGGTTTGATAATACCTAATTCTTCTAGTTGCTTGAGTTCAGACTCAATGTAAGGCATAGGGAATGGGTTGGGTGTGACCCCAGGGTCCACGTAAATCTTTGCTTTTAGGCCCTGCGTCTTGCCGAACTCATTTTGGAAATTTTCTTGATTTTTTAAAGACTGCCATAAAGACCACTTTTGTTAATTGGGAAGATTGATAGCCACCTTACTCTAATTTGGTGAAGCCAATCCCGGCCTAATAGACTTGGGCCTTGGGTACGACTACTAAACGCAGTTGTGATTGGTTGCAGGCTGATTATGGATGTTGTGGTTGTTCATGGTTCTTTTTTTTTAAAATAATTTTTATTGAGATTTTCAAAAAAAATCAAAAACAGAAAATAACAACAAAAAAACAGTATTAACAACAACAAAAAAAAGAGAAAAACACAATAACCCCCAAAACCAAACCCCCCCCACCCAGCAACTACAAAAAGAAGAAGGTAAGCACCCGGCATATTCAATAAACACATGTACACATTTCTCCCCTCCCCCGAAACCAACCCCCCCCTCCCTCCCACCTCCCACCTCTCCCCCCGGGTTGCTGCTGCCGGCCTATTTTCCTACCGTTCTGCCAGGAAGTCAAGGAAAGGCTGCCACAGCCTAAAAACCCCTGTACTGAACCCCTCAGGGCAAATTTCACCCTCTCCAATTTGATGAACCCCGCCATATCATTGATCCAGGCCTCCACGATTGGGGGCCTCGCATCCTTCCATTGAAGCAAAATCATCCGCCGGGCTACAAGGGACGTAAAGGCCAGAACACCGGCCTCTTTCGCCTCCTGCACTCCCGGCTCCACTGCAACCCCAAAAATTGCGAGTCCCCAGCCTGGCTTGACCCTGGATCCTACCACCCTCGACACCGTCCTTGCTACCCCCTTCCAAAATTCCCCCAGCGCTGGGCATGCCCAGAACATATGGGCATGGTTCGCTGGGCTCCCCGAGCACCTAGAACACCTGTCTTCACCCCCGAAAAACCTACTCATCCTCGTCCCGGTCATGTGGGCCCTATGTAGCACCTTCAACTCTATGAGGCTAAGCCTCGCACAGGAAGAGGAGGAATTCACTCTTTCCAGGGCATCCGCCAACGTCCCCTCCTCAATCTCCTCACCCAGCTCCTCTTCCCATTTACCCTTCAGCTCCTCCACCGAGGCCTCATCCACCTCCTGCATGATGTGGTACACGTCCGAAATCCTCCCTCCTCCAACCCACACCCCCGAGAGCACCCTGTCCCATACCCCATGTGGGGGCAGCAGAGGGAACCCCTCCACCTGTCGCCTGGCAAACGCCCTAAACTGCATGTACCTAAACATGTTCCCCGGGGGCAGCCCAAACTTCCCCTCTAACTCACCCAGGCTCACAAACCTCCCATCCACAAACAGGTCCCTCAACCTCCTAATACCTACCCTGTGCCAGCCAAGAAACCCGCCATCGATGCTCCCTAGAACAAACAGGTGGTTCCCCCGTATCGGGGACACCATCGAGCCCACTACCTCCCCCCGATGCCGTCTCCATTGCTCCCAGATTTTGAGGGTAGCCGCCACCACCGGGCTCGTGGTATAGCTCGTTGGAGGGAGCGGCAACGGTGCCGTTACCAGCGCCTCCAGGCTCGTGTCCACACAGGACGCCATCTCCATCCTCTTCCATGCTGCCCCTGCCACGTCCATTACCCACTTACGCACCATCGCTGCGTTGGCAGCCCAATAGTACCCACAGAGGTTGGGCAACGCCAGCCCCCCCCATCCCTGCCCCGCTCCCTTCTCACCCTCGGAGTCCCATGCGCCCATACAAATCCCGTAATACTCCTGTTGACCCTCCTAAAAAAGGCCTTTGGGATAAGGATGAGGAGGCACTGGATTAGGAACAAAAACCTCGGGAGCACCATCATCTTGACTGACTGCACCCTGCCTGCCAGCGACAGCGGCAACATGTCCCATCTTTTAAACTCCTCCTCCATTTGCTCCACCAGCCTAGTGAGGTTAAGTTTGTGTAGGGCCCCCCCAGCTCCTAGCCACCTGGACTCCCAGGTACCTAAAACTCCTCCTGACCTTTTCAGTGGGAGCCTACCAATCCCCTCCTCTTGATCCCCCGGGTGCACGACGAACAGCTCACATTTACCCAGGTTGAGCTTGTACCCAGAAAAGCCCCCAAATTCCCTAAGAATCTTCATCACCTCCGGCATTCCCCCCACTGGGTCCGCCACATATAGCAACAAGTCATCTGCGTATAGTGACACTCTGTGCTCTTCCCCATCCCGCACCAGGCCCCTCCAATTCCTCGACTCCCTCAACGCCATGGCCAGGGGCTCAGTTGCCAACGCAAAGAGCAAGGTGGACAGGGGACACCCCTGTCTCCTCCCCCGGTACAACCGAAAGTACTCTGATCTCCTCCTATTTGTGGCTACGCTCGCCATCGGGGCCTCATATAACAGCCTCACCCAACTGACAAACCCCTCCCCGAACCCAAACCTTTCCAGCACCTCTCACAAGTACCCCCACTCAACCCTATCAAAGGCCTTCTTCGCGTCTAATGCTACCACTATCTCCGCCTCCCCTTCTACCGCCGGTATCATTATAACATTCAGAAGCCTACGTATATTGGTGTTCAGCTGCCTTCCCTTCACAAACCCCGTCTGGTCCTCACAAATGACCCCCGGCACATAGTCCTCTATCCTTGTGGCCAAGATCTTCGCCAACAGCTTGGCATCCACATTTAACAGCGAGATCGGCCTACATGATCCACACTGCAGGGGGTCCTTGTCCCGTTTAAGGATCAAGGAAATCAGCGCCCGTGACATAGTCGGGGGCAAAGCCCCCCCCTCCCTTGCCTCGTTAAATGTCCTAACCAACAGGGGGCACAGCAGGTCTGCGTACATTTTGTAAAATTCTACCGGGAACCCATCCGGCCCCGGTGCCTTCCCCGACTGCATGCTGCCTATTCCAGTAACCAGCTCCTCCAGCTCAATCGGCGTCCCCAGCCCCTCCACCTGCCCCTCCTCCACCTTCGGAAATCTCAGCCTGTCCAAAAAGCGCCCCATTCCCGCCCCCCCCCCCCCCCCTCCACTGGGGGCTCGGACCGGTACAATTCCCCATAAAAGTCCCTGAAGACCCCATTAATGTCCACCCCCCTTCGCACCACATTTCCTCCCCTATCCTTCACTCCACCAATCTCCCTGGCCGCGTCCCGCTTACGGAGCTGATGCGCCAGCATCCTACTCGCCTTCTTCCCATATTCGTACACCGCTCCCTGTGCCTTCCTCCACTGAGCTTCCGCCTTTCTGGTGGTCAGCAAGTCGAACTTGGGCTGAAGGTTACGTCGCTCCCTCAGCAATCCCTCCTTCGGAGCCTCCGCGTACCTCCTCGTTCGTGGATTCTTAAAACTTCCTCGGTATACGTGGCTAGCCTGGCCATCATGCTTTTTAGCTTTGGGGGCTGCACCCCACCTTGCAAATAATGATACCTTTGTTCACCTGCAACTGTAGCGGTGGCACCCATGCCCACCTCCATTCTAAGCGGCTGCCCATTTACCATCAAGTAATTGGGAGTGCCTTGCCCACCTTAACGTTGTTTAAAGTGTACACTTCAGATCCATTGTCAGGGTTATTCTCAACACTATGTACTGGAGACGGAGGTTTTTTTGCTGACCCTCTGTGGGCTTTGCATTTCCTCCTATTGTGCCCCCGCCTATTGTAAGCTTCCTTGAATCCAGATCTTTCCTGGGGGTGACCTCCCCCACATGAGTAGCAGTCTTCCTTGCTCCTAGTCTGTGGACAAAATTCCTTATATCTGCTCTGAGCCTCTTTGCTTGTTACTTTCTGCATCTTCACCTTTTGGTGCCACGCCTGTCTGTGGCTTCGCATCAAACCTTGTGGATCTCCCCTGTTTGCACGCTCTGTAAATCCATTGCCCCCCTTTCGGCACTTTCCATAGCCTAGGAAACTTCTGCTGCCTTCTTTAAAGTAATCTCTGCCTCTGCTGACAATTATTTTTGTATGGCCATGTTGTTAACACCACAGAACCGCCTGTCCCTCAACATGTTCTTTACTGCAGACCCAAACTCACATCGTTCAGCCTTTTCTTTAGGTGTGCCACAAATTCCGCAATTGTCACCCCTGGGCCCTTGTGGTTGAATTGAACTTGTATCTTTGCATTATTAATGAGGGCCTTAATTAATTCCACAAACTCCTCAAAAGGTTTTGGGTTGGAGGCATCTGGGGAAGTCAGATTGCTAATCAGGTCATATGTGTGAGCTTCACAGGCCGTCGATATGCTGCTTCCCTTCCCCACCCCCACTTTCGTTGCTCTTATAAAAGTGGAGGGGTTCGACTTAGAGACCCCAGTTCTCTGTATTGGGGTCGAAAAAGGTGCTAGTTTGCCAAAAAGAATCATTTTGACACTCAGATTGCTGATCAAGTTTGCTTCAAAGAAAGACTTTAACATGAAGTCAGCACTTTCGATTCCTGTAGCAGTAGGATGGCAAGGTAGATCCGCATCGCCAATGTAATATCCTAACAGACAGGCGACCACCAAGTTGATTAATGAATAACAGTTTATTAAAGTAATAACTATATACAGAGAGTGAGATAAAAGGCTACCATGTTTCAAGATTCCAGAATCCTAACTAACTGGGAAAACTGCACTCCGCCCCCAGGGTGCGTGCGCTCTGGCCCATTGCCCAATTGGGTCACACAACACTTGGGAACTCACCCCCTTAAAGGGGCATGCCACCACAGTCTGATTCTTAAGCAATGGACAATTCCTCTCCAACTCAATGGGAGCACAACATTTGAGGTGGAAACAGAAAATCCTGGAAAACCTAAACAGGTCAGGCAGCGACATTGAAGGATGGAAATGAGTTCACCATTGAGGAGTTGTTCTGGCAAAGGCTCCTCATTGGAAATGTTCACTGGCTGTTCACTCTCCACAGACACTGACGGACCCTCGCCAGTTACTCATTTTGTTGTTTTGTTTTACTTAATTCTAGTACTGATATCTCATAAGTGGTTGATTATTTGTATGCTGGATTCAGCACAATTTAATTTGCTTCGTGATTTGACATGTAATGAGTCATCTTTATCCAAGCCAGTGTTTCTTGTTGTAAGGTCTTTCCTTAAACCATCTTTTGTGTCTCTGTCAGACATCAAAGTATCAGGTTCCACACGAGGTGGCAGGAAATGAGACGAGTAATTCACAAGAAGCTGAACATAGACTCTGAATTCCGATATTGGTCTGAACCCAGATCTGTCTCTGCAAACCGGATTTGTCCAACTTGGAAACTTTGCAAATAGAATGCACATTTGGAGATTTATATTCTGAATTTATTTTGCATGTTTTGTGTATTTTGAAGTGTGTCTTTCAAGAATTACTTATTTATGCATCACTTAGTTTATTCCTTTAGTCAACATAGTGTTGATTAAAACTTATGAGAAGCCAACGATGTAGGTACTTTTTAGAATCATAGAATCCCTACAGTGCTGAAGGAGCCATTCAGCCCTTCGAGTCTGCACCGACCCTCTGAAGGAGCCCTGCCCAGGCTCACTCCCCTGCCCTATCCCAGTAACCTGCACACCCCTGGACACTAAGGGAAATTTAGCCTGGCCAATCTACTTAATCTGTCCATCTTTGAACTGTGGGAGGAAACCGGAGCACCCGGAGGCAACCTACACAGACACAGGGATAACATACAAACTCCACATAGTCAGAAACCCACACAGACACTGCAATAACTCCTCATAGACAGTCATCAAAGGCTAGGATTGAACCCGGCTCTCTGGTATCCTTAGGCAGTAGTACTAACCATGTGCCACCGTGCTACCACTTGTGCCACTATGTTTAGTGTAAGGTGGTCAGCTGTGTCTGTGATTACTCACACTTTGGGGTAATTAATACTGATGAATGATGTGAAGTGGTCACTATCAGATTGGCCGCTTGAAGTCTCTAGCAGCGAAGATTAGGCATCATTGTACAACTCAAGACCATCCTGATATTTCTCATTGACACAACTGATCACAAGTAAAATTACCCTGTTGTTCCAATGTGAAGTAATTCAACAGAGATAGGTTATGGCAGTGAAGATCCCGAACGAACAGACCAATGTGCAGATTTTTCTGGGTTGGCACTGCATTCACTGAGCTGTTGTGGATATATCACTTGGTGCCTGAGAACAAGTCTGCCTGAGTGTACAATATTCCCTACACCCAGTGCTCCTCGAAACAGACCCAGGAAAATCGCCCCGCCAGCATTTGTCTACAAAATGTAGCCAGGGGCATGCCGGTGAGGTTCTGCTTGCTGTAAAAGTTTCTATTTTAATGAAGAGTAGAGTAGTTCTCCTGTCTCCTGGCAGATATCTCTCAACAAACATCAGATCTTCTGGTGATTTGGGAAACATGTTTAGGTACATGCAGGTTAGGGCATTTGCCAGGCGGCAGGTGGAGGGGTTCCCTCTGCTGCCCCCATGTGGGGTAATGGACAGGGTGCTCTCGGGGGTGTGGGTTGGAAGGGGGAGGATTTCAGACGTGTACCACGTCATGCAGGAGGTGGATGAGGCCTCGGTGGAGGAGCTGAAGAGTAAATGGGAAGAGGAGCTGGAAAGAGCGAATTCCTCCTCTTCCTGTGCGAGGCTTAGCCTCATACAATTCAAGGTGCTACATAGGGCCCACATGACCGGGACGAGAATGAGTAGGTTTTTCGGGGGCGAAGGCAGGTGTGCTAGGTGCTCGGGGAGCCCAGCGAACCATGCCCATATGTTCTGGGCATGCCCAGCGCTGGGGGAATTTTGGAAGGGGGTAGCAAGGATGGTGTCGAGGGTGGTAGGATCCAGGGTGAAGACGGGCTGGGGACTCTCAATTTTTGGGGTTGCAGTGGAGCCGGGAGTGCAGGAGGCGAAAGAGGCCGGTGTTCGGGCCTTTGCGTCCCTAGTAGACTGGTGGAAGATTTTGCTTCAATGGAAGGATTCGAGGCCCCCAACGTTGAGGTCAGGATCAATGATATGGTGGGGTTCATCAAATTGGAGAGGGTGAAATTTGCCTTGAGGGGATCAGTACAGGGGTTCTTTAGGCAGTGGCAGCCTTTCCTGGACTTCCTGGCAGAACGGTAGGAAAATAGGCCGGCAGTAGCAGCAACCCGCGGGGGTGGGGGGGGGGGGAGGGGGAGGGAGGCGGGGGGGGGAGAGGGAGGTGGGGGGGGGGGGGAGAGGGAGGTGGGGGGAGGGGAGGTTTGTTTCGGGGGAGGGGAGGAATATGTATATGTGTTTATTGAATATGCCGGGTGCTTATATATTTCTTCTTTTTGTAGTTACTGGCGGGGGGGGGGGGGGGGGGGGGGGGTTGGTTTTGGGGGTTATTTTGTTTTTCTTTTTGTTGTTGTTTGCTTGTTTTTTTTTTTCTGTTTTTGATATTTTTTGAAAATCTCAATAAAAATTATTTGTAAAAAAGATGATCTGGTGATTTGTCTCATTATTGTTACTGAGAGCAAATTTGATGTTGCACCTTCTGCTTTGCACCCGCACTTCACTCGGCATCCACCTTCCCCGGCAGCACTGAGCCTTTCCCAGTATCCGCTACATAAAATTCCAGCCAGTGAAATCAAAGTTGGGATCCGATTGCATCCAGAAGCACATTATGTCCGTTTCCCGGCCTGCTGACCATGCGTGCCTGACGAACGCAAGATTCAGGCCTGGGTTTTCTACAATTTCTTGATTTAAAGGCTTGAAGAAGCAAAAAGAATAACTTTTTTTTACGTGAATAACATAAGTAGAGATGTGTGTAGCAGGCTGTAATCCAACATAGTGTAATTATCATTTCAATTTGTTGTCTGCACTGCAATAAACTCAAGTTTTCTGGATTAACATCTATTGTTCAGTGATAACAAATCATGGCTTAAAATTATAATAAAAGCAAAATACGGTAGGTGCTGGAAATCTGAACACAGAACATACAGTGCAGAAGGAGGCCATTCGGCCCATCGAGTCTGCACCGACCCACTTAAGTCCTCACTTCCACCCTATTCCCTCAACCCAATAACCCAATAACCGCATCTAACCTTTTTGGACACTAAGGGCAATTTAGCATGCCGAATCTATCTAACCTGCTCATCTTTGGACTGTGGGAGGAAACCGCAGCACCCAGAGGAAACCCACGCAGATACGGGGAGAACGTGCAGACTCTGCACAGACAGTATCCCAGCAGGGAATCGAACCTGGGACCCTGGTGCTGTGAAGCCACAGTGCTAACCATGATGCTACCGTGCTAAGTAAAAACAGTTCTCGCATTTTCTGTTTTTACATTATATGGCTTAGAATTACATGTGCAGCATGTTTTTCAGTTGCCAAACAGCTGCCTATGTAAGATAAAAAGTTAACAGTTATGTTAATTAGATAATGATGATGGAAACATGACATCAGAAACGAGATGCCCAAGCGATGTCAAGGGAGCAAGACACAGAACGGTCTGTCTGAAGGGAATAATGCACTCATCATGATGTCTTATTGATTGAAGAAAATGTTAATACAGACGATATCCAAGCCACTCATAGAATAAGGGAGCTCCACCGACCTACTGCCAACCATCCCCTGTCCCAACAACCAATACTGCCAGCAATCTATCCACACACTACTCTCATTTCCCTTCGCTTCCCTGGGGCAGGGGGAGTGCAGCCCATTTTCACAAAAGCCCGATCTACAAAAGTATTCTGCTGGTGAGCAGCCTCTTTCACTCCACAGCTCACTCATTTCATAACAATCGTCCCAAAGCCCAAGGTTGCCAACGTATTCCTATTTCATATGAAAGGTTGAGCCCAGCAACTCAGTCACCGGATGCTCATGATTCTACGTCAATGTAACACGGTAATAAATACTTACAATTCACCTCAGCTCTCCCAAACATCCTGTTCTTTGAATTTGTCACACTCTTATTCACTGAACTTCAATGCGGAATGATCTCACTGCCTCCCTGTACACAAATATACACTCAGTCTATGACAAGGTTATTGCTGTCTCCTTGTTGTCCACTCTCTATGTCCTGTTCATGCTCCATAACCTTCTTATTGGGTTTGTTCCGAAAACCATAGGATACTTATGCTGAGATTTTCCGATGGTGATGAGATCAGAGAATCTCGCAAGAAGGCCCAAGGCATGCTTCCTGGCAGAGTGCATCCAGGAAGAAAATGTCCCTTCCCCAGCCAATGGTGTATCCTGCCATTGAACGTTGGGAACTTAGTTTGAATTCATCTGCCTCTTATTATTGTGGCCAGTCCTCCTCCCCCCCCCCCACCCCCACCCCCATCATCAAATTTAATTTCCACGTCAATGTGATTTTATGACCGTGTGATATAGAACTGTCTTTAAAAGGCGTGCACCTGACAAACCGAAAACCGTGGAGTAATGGCAACGGTGCAAGTGGGGAGGCGGGGTGATGGAGGGCGTGGGGGTGACATGGAAGCACTTACTGAAGTTTGAACACAAACGCATGGTGGGAAGTGGGGAAGAAAATGTTCATACAAATGCCAATATATGTGCGGCATGGTGGCACAGTGGTTAGCACTTCTGCCTCACAGCGCAAGAGGCCCGGGTTCAATTCCACCCCTGGGTGACTGTGTGAAGTTTGCATGTTCTCCCCGTGTCTGCACGGGTTTCCTCCGGGTGCTTCGGTTTCCTCTCACAGTACAAAGATGTGCCGGTTAGGTGAACTGGCCATGCTAAATTGCCCTTACTGTCCAAAGGTTAGATGGGGTTGTGGGGATAGAGCGGGGGATTGGGTCTAGGTAGGGTGCTCTTTTGGAGGGCCTGGCGCACACTCGATGGGCTGCATGGCTTTGTTCTGCACTGCAGGGATTCTATGATTTTTCTATGATTCTATGTCAAAGATAGCACTTCCACAGCTGAGAGCATTTAACTTGAACTCGATTGACATGCTTGGAGTCAGAATAGTGAAGCACTTTCAAGCAACACTACTTCCTGACAGTGCCAATGATAGCTCCTGTACTGCACATACTTCAAATTTGAGTGAGTGTTATGGTGCTGCAGAACCATTGGGTGACTGGGCAAGCCTGAGGTCCCCTTTGGAAAGGTGGCCATCAAACGCTCTTCTAGTCCCTTGCATTATATTTAAGCTGTTCCTGAAAAGTTACCTTCGTGGTCCACCAAACCATGAAGCCCTGGAGTGCATTACCTGTGCCTGTAGTGAGAGTTCAAGAGTTGAGTGGCTGAAGTTGTCACCACTCGGTTAAGTGGTGTGGGGTAGTGCTGTGTTGCCCGCCCATGCATTCTAAACATAGGCATCCATGTGGAGACTTTGACTCACCGTTATGCATTGAGGGGCCTTGAGAGGCAGCTGTAGGCGATGACATGACGTAGAGTTATCCTGAGGAGATTGCTAGAGTGTTAGAGTTTATTGAGGGTCTAGGGTAGATAAAGGGGAACAGGTAGATGTAGTGTACTTGGTTATTAAAAGGCATTTGATAAGGTGCACATTGGTGAGGTTTACAACAGGCTTTGCAAAACGTGAACCAAGCAAAGGAATCTGTTGGAGTCATACAGTTTTGTGTAGCTCCCAGGGAGAGAGTGACATTCCCGGGCAGTACCCTGGCACTGCCGCGACACCCTAGCACTGCCCACTAACCTCTTACAAAATGTCACTGCCCCCTGGGTGCCAGAGGGAAATGCCAAGGGGATCCCTCTGGGGGGCTTCATTTGGGGGACCCACTTATCCATTTCCCTTTTGTCTGTAGGGTGTTTCCACTGTGACCTTGGGCGAGGGTGGAATTCCCCATGTTTGTGGAGGAGATCCCCACGCCCATGGGAGGTAGATCCCCTAGTGTGTGTGGCAGAGGAAGGGTGTTGGGGGGGCGTGGCTTCTGTATACATGGGGGGTGGTGAGATCTTTGTTCCTCATTGGAAATCAGGGGGCCGTTTAAAAGTGGTGCCCGACCTTGGGATTCCCAGCGTTGCCGGCTTATTGCAGATGACCTCGCGAGCCTGGCGTTTTGGACCAAGCCTGCAGAATTATTTTGCACAGTGGACTGCACAATGCGGTGAGAGAAGCTAGCTGTGTGGTCAGCGAGCTGCACACAGGTTTTCTCATCTCAGCCAGCACTCTGCACGATACGGAAAATTCCACCCTGTGTGTTGGTGAAGGAGGAAGTAAATGTTTAAGATGATTGATAGGGTGACAATCAATTGGCTGCTTTGTTCTGGATGGTGTTCAGCTTCTTGAGTAGGTTGGGCCTGCGCTCATTTAGCCAAGTACCACAAGGATCAGGGCTGGAGCCTGGTTTATTTACAATTCATACTGATGACTGCGATCAAAAGACAGAGATTAATGTACAAAGTCTGCTGACAATACAAGGTTTGATGGGAATGCAAGCTGAGAGGAGGACACAAGATGCTGCAAAGAGATACAGACAGTGAATGAGCAATAAGATGGCATATGGAGGGAACTCCAGGAATTTTCCCCTGTGGCAACATTAGAAAATTATGTGCAAACTGCAATGATGTCTGAACTCGGAACCACGAAGAGGAAGCTGATCTGTTCTGTGGTTTCACAGGAAGACACAGCAATGATTTTGTTATGCAAATTTCTTCTTCATTAAACATGTGGACTTGTTCTGTTGACACTATTTTTTTTCTAAATGCATTACAAATTCCCATACTTTCATACTTTCCCAATGACTGGTGCCAATCCAACTAGGCCTGTAGTTTCCTATTTTCTTTCTCACTTCTTTTTTTGAATTGCTGTTCCACTTTTGCGATCTTTCACTTTGCTGGGACCATTTAAGAGCCTCAGTTTGTTGTGTATCTCTGTGTTAGCAGCATTGCTGCTCAGCCTCCGGACTTCTTCAAGAGATTCTCCCCACAAGGTAGGACATCTTACTGAAAACCTGCTTCTTTTCAAGCATTTGCTTCAAGGTGGTTTGAGTTATTGAACACAGCACGGTAGCATTGTGGATAGCACAATTGTTTCACAGCTCCAGGGTCCCAGGTTCGATTCCGGCTTGGGTCACTGTCTGTGCGGAGTCTGCACATCCTCTGCGTGGGTTTCCTCCGGGTGCTCCGGTTTTCTCCCACAGTCCAAAGATGTGCAGAGTAGGTGGATTGGCCATGATAAATTGCCCTTCGTGTCCAAAATTGCCCTGAGTGTTGGGTGGGGTTACTGGGTTATGGGGATAGGGTAGAGGTGTTGACCTTGGGTAGGGTGCTCTTTCCAGGAGCCGGTGCAGACTTGATGGGCTGCATGGCCTCCTTCTGCACTGTAAATTCTATGATAATTGTTCAAAGATCTTTTACTTTCTCTACTTTTACTCTTTCAAACCAGTTCTTCTCCTAAACCCTGTTCTTCATGAGACTAAACAAGGACATCATTCCATTTGTACAGTTTTATCTTTATTTTCAAACTATAGGAAGAGGGGGCTCTTATAACTAAATGACTGTCATGTTAGTTTACATATTTTATTCTTTCCTGCTTGTTGTTTGGTGTTATAACTTGCTGGAGACCAACGGGGGTAGAGCAATTAATCTCCCCGTGAGCCTTGTGCCAGTTGCAGAGGGGGCACAGTTGAGAGGACAGAGGGAATCCAGGTAAATGCTAATCTGGGCTGGGGGGGGAGGGTTCAGTCTTGGCATCTCAGTGGGGTAGGGGCGCTCGCATGTCTTCGCGCCCTTTCACGGCTGTGAGCCTCTAGATTTAAAGGGGTATGCGTCTGGCGCATTCCTCATGTCGTCCTTGCTGGGCTAGTGACTGTATCACAGAACGGATTGCCCTTCCAGAGTGGCAGCTGGAAAGTGGGTGGGAGCAGGTCAATCAGAGGATCAGCATTGGGGGTAACGGTGAGGCTCTTGGATGGGGTCCTATGAGACGCCAGGCTACATGGGCAAAGTGGGACATGGGACTCTGGCAAGAGGTGTTATCCAACCTCGTGTGGCCTGAAATCCCTCACAAAGTGGGGACTATGGCTGCAGTGAGAATGAATCCCTGCACTCAGACAGAAGTGTGAAGACAGATGGCTTGAGCTTTATGGAAGTTCAAGGCCATTGGTTTCGGGGGGCAGGCTGTCAGGGCATAGCGTCTTGGTGGCTGGCTGTTCCAGTTGGAAGATTTGTTTAATCTGCAGCCCATATGGGCTGGGGGAATGAGGGTGTCCACTAAGGATAAAGGTGACATGCTCATTGTAGTCTTTGCATGAATTCATATTGGCCAACAAAGAGATGGCAGTCCAGTTGAACAATTACTTTGGATTTGTCTTCACTAGGGAGGAGACAAATAACATTCTGGAAATACTAGGGGACAGAGGGTCTAGCGTGAAGGAGGAACTGAAGGAAATCCCTATTAGTTAGGAAATTGTATTGGGGAAATTGATGTGAATAAAACCCAATTAGTCCCCAAGGCCTGATGCTCTGCATCCCAGAGTACTTAAGGAAGTGGCCCGAGAAATATTGGACGCATTGGTGATCATTTTCCAGAATTTTATAGACTCTGGAAGAGTTCCAACGAATTGGAGGGTAGCTGATGTAACTCCACTTTTTTAAAAAGGAGGGAGAGAAAACGGGGAATTATAGACCAGTCAGCCTGACATCGGTGGTGGGGAAAATGCTGGAGTCAATTATTTTAATTAATTAATTTATTTTAATTTAGAGTACCCAATTCATTTTTTTTCCAATGAAGGGGCTATTTAGCATGGCCAATTCACATACCCTGCAGATCTTTGGATTGTGGTGGCAAAACCCACGCAAACACGGGGAGAATGTGCAAACTCCACATGGATGGTTGCTCAGAACCAGGATTGAACCTGGTACCTCAGTGCCATGAGGCAGCAATACTAACCAATAGGCTACCGTGCTGCCCTGAAGTCAATTATTAAGGATGAAATAACTGAGCATTTGAAAGTGGGACAGGATTGGTCCAAGTTAGCATGGATTCACTAAAGGAAAATCAGAAAATCATGCTTGACAAATATTCAGGACTTTTTTGAGGATGTGACCAGCAGAGTTGACACGAGTGAACCAGTGGATATTGTGTATCTGGACTTTCAAAAGGCTTTTCACAAGGTCTCACACAAAAGATTAGTGAGCACAGTTTAAGCTCATGCTATTGAGGGTAATGTATTGACGTGGATAAAAAACTGGTCAGCAGACAGGAAGCAGAGAGTGGGAATAAGTATTTTTCAGAGTAGCAGGCAGTGGTGAGTGGGGTTCAATGCTGGGACCCCAGCTGTTCACAATATACATGAATGATTTGGATGAAGGAATTGCATGCAACATCTCCAAATTTGCAGATGACACTAAGCTGGGTGGCAGTATTTACTATGAGGAGGATGCAAAGAGGTTGTGGGGTGACTTGGACAGGCTGGCTAAGTGCGACATGTCACGACATGACGGACTTCCTACAGAAACTCAGCACCCATGAACCAGTTGCACCAGGAACATTCCTCGGCACAATGGACATCTTGGCATTCTACACCAGCATCCCCCATGACGACGGCATTGCTGCAACAGCCTCAGTACTCAACACCGACAACTGCCAATCTCTAGACGCAATTCTAAAACTCATCCGCTTCATTCTGGATCACAACATCTTCACCTTCGACAACAAATTCATCATCCAGAAGCACGGAACAGCCATGAGGACCAAAGTCGCACCTCAATATGCCAACATCTTCATGCACAAGTTGGAACAAGACCTCCTCGCCGCACAGGACCTTCAATCGACGTTATACACAAGATAATGACAATTTTTTCCTTTGGACCCATGGCGATGAATCACTGAAACGACAACACGATGACATCAATAAGTTCCATCCCATCATCAGACTCACCATGGACTACTCTCCAAAATCGGCTACATTCTTGGACACACTCATCTCCATCAAGAACGGTCACCTCAGCACTTCGCTTTACCGCAAGCCCACAGATAACCTCACGATGCTCCACTTCTCCATCTTCCACCCTAAATACATTAAAGAAGCCATCCCCTATGGACAAGCCTCCAGATACACAGGATCTACTCAGCCGAGGAGGAGCTTAACAGACATCTACAGACGCTGAAAGATGCCCTTTTACGAATGGAATATGGCGCTTGACTCATCGATCAACAGTTCCAGCGCACTACAGCAAAAAACCGCACCTACCTCCTCAGAAGACAAACACGGGACACAACTGACAGAGTACCCTTTGTCGTCCAGTACTTCCCTGGAGTGGAGAAACTACGACATCTTCTTTGCAGCCTTCAACACGTCATCAATGAAGATGAATATCATGCCAAGGTCATCCCTGCACCCCCACTACTTGCCTTCAAACAACCGCGCAACCTCAAACAAACCATTGTTTGCAGCAAACTACCCAGCCTTCAGAACAGCAACCACGACACCACACAACCCTGCCATGGCAATCTCTGCAAGACGTGCCAGATCATTGACATGGGTACCACGATTACACGTGAGAACACCATCCACCAGGTACGTGGTACATACTCGTGCGACTCGGCCAACGATATCTACCTCATACGCTGCAGGAACAGATGTCCCAAAGCATGGTGCATTGGCGAGACCACGCAGACGCTGCGACAACGGATGAACGGACATCGCGCGACAATCACCAGGCAAGAATGTCCCCTTCCAGTCAGGGAACACTTCAGCAGTCAAGGGCATTCAGCCTCTGATCTCCGGGTAAGTGTTCTCCAAGGCAGCCTTTAGGACGAGCGACAACGCAAAATTGCCGAGCAGAAATTTTTAGCCAAGTTCCGCACACATGTGTACGACCTTAACCAGGACCTTGGATTCATGTTGCATTACATTCATCCCCCACCATCTGGCCTGGGCTAGCGTAATCCTACCAACCGTCCTGGCTTGAGACAATTCACACCTCTTTAACTTGGGGTTACTCCTATCTCTTGATCTGTTAAGACTTAATTAGTTGCAAATGCTCGCATTCAAAGCATTGTCTTGCATCTTTGACTTTGGGCGCGATTCTCCGCTCCCCATGCCGGGTGGGAGAATCGTGGGAGGGCCCCCCGACTAATTTCACGACCTCCTGGCGCCCCCCGCGATTCTCCCACCCTCCGCTCGGAAGAATCGCCGCTCGCCATTTTTCACGGCGACCGGCGATTCTCCGACCCGGATGGGCCGAGCGACCTGCCGTTCGCGACCGTTTCATGACAACGGCAACCACACCTGATTGCTGCCGTCGTGAAATCGCCGTGAGATGTCCGTTTTGGGGCTTGTAGGGGGCCTGGTGGGGAATGAGCACCACGACTGTGCTCGGGAGGGGACAGGCCCGCGATCGGTGCCCACCGATCGTCGGGCCGGCGTCTCAATCGGACGCACTATTTCTCCTCCGCCGCCCTGCAAGATCAAACCGCCACGTCTTGCAGGGCGGCTGAGGGGAAGACGGCCACCGCGCATGCGCGGGTTCATCTGTCAGCCGTCGTGACGTCAGCCGCGCATGCGCGGGTTGGAGCCGGCCAACCTGTGCATGCGCGGCTGATGTCACATAGGCGCCGCTGTCGCATCACTCTTGGCGCGCCTCCAGGCGGCCGAGAGTTACGGAGTGCCGCTCCTAGCCCCGCCAGGAGGGGAGAATAGGAGGCGAGGAGCGGCCTCCAAGGCTGTCGTGAAACTCAGCCGAGTTCACGACGGCCCTCCCGATTTTTCCCGGGAGCGGAGAATTCCGCCCTTTGTCTGTATATATGTTTCTGGAACATACCTCTTCATGCACCTGAGGAAGGTGCAGTGCTCCGAAAGCTAGTGGCTGAAACGAACCTGTTAGACTTTAACCTGGTGTTGTAAGACTTCTTACTGTGCCCACCCCAGTCCAATGCCGGCATCTCCACATCCTCTCACCAAAGTTAGGTTTCCTTTAAAATCTGGTGTGAAACATATTGAAGAGATATGACTCAGTTTTACTTCAGAGGTTTTCTGCCACTGTATCTAAATGTATGTTTCTTACAGGGAAAGAGACTGAATCTGGGAAATGAGTCTACAATTGTTCTGCAGCAAATTGCCGGCTGGTTTGATGTTCAGTTTTTTTGTGTTTCTTCTTCCACCCATTTCCACACAAAGTAAGTGACTAATTTCCACCAACCACAATCCATTGTTTCACTTTATATCATTGTATTTAATGAATTTACACATTTACTATTCTGAAAGGGAGAAGGAGCTGCTCCTTTAATCAATGTGTGAGCTCACTCTACAGATTGTAACTATAGAACAGCTTAATACAATGGAACATTTGAGCCTTTTTCTCATTGTTCGACAAATCTTTCTCTTGATCTCTGTATAATTCTCTCTATCGGTCCATCAATACACAGAACAGTACAGCACAGAACAGGCCCTTCGGCCCTCGATGTTGTGCCGAGCAATGATCACCCTACTCAAACCCACGTATCCACCCTATACCCGTAACCCAACAACCCCCCCCCTTAACCTTCTCTGCTCTTACATTTAGGAAAATTCCAAGTCAGAGCACAATGTCACATCTCAATGGTTCACACTCTGAGATTTCCTGTTGCCGTTCACTGTGGGCCAAAATGCTGACGCTGGAGGAAAATCTCACAAGACTGCCGAGACGTGAAACTCGGTGGTGAGATCTCCTTTTCTGATTTTCCCCACCTCTTGCCAGTGACGTAAGGAGGCACCTGGCCCCTGGTTCAAACCTCATAAATTATCATCAATGCCCTATACAATTCAAAACAACTCTATTCCTATGCTCAAATCCTCTCGCTGCGAAGGCCAACCGACCATTTGCCTTCTTTACTGCCTGCTGCCCTGCGCACTTACTCTCAGTGACCGATGCACAATTACGACTGATTACGATAAAACATTGTGAATAAACCTATTGTAGACTTAGAATCATAGAATCCCTACAGTGCAGAAAGATGCCATTCAGCCAATCAAGTCTGCACCGACCCTCCGAAAAAGCACCCGACCTAGAACCACTCCCTCACCTCATCCCCGCAACCCCATCCAATCTTCGGACACAAAGTGGCAATTTGGCATGGTCAATCCGCCTCACCTGCGCATCTTTGGATTGTGGGAGGAAACCAGAGCACCCAGAAAAAACCCACGTAGACACGGGGAGAACGTACAAACACCACACAGTCACCCAAGGTTGGAATCGGACCCCGGTCCCTGGCACTGTGAGGCAGCAGTGCTAACCACTAGAACTTGTGTCATCTCTGCTTTGCTCTGAGGTAAACCAGAGATATGAATTATAGAACAAGCCAGAAAATACACAGGACAAGGATAGTTCAGAAACAATTTAACTTCACTCGCCACAGCAGTGTTCCTTTCATCACGGTGTCATGGCATTGATGGTTTTCAGGGCTCAAAACCTGTTGTGTTATGTTTCTTCATGTAGCACAAGCTGCTTCCTTGATGTATGCTCTGACAAAGGAAGGTTCAGACTTGGAGATAGGTTTAACACATTAATTGAACAGTTAACAATTCTCCTACTTGAGTTTGACTCGCCTGCTAACCTTGCTATAGTAACTCAGTCTAACTAATCAGTCTGCTCTAAGCCACGTGGTGGGTGTGATCCTTCTGATCTGCCCCTGTCCTATTCTCTACATGTCACCTGTGGAAAGAGAAAGAGCGTGTGTGCCCTGTCCTTTTATATGGGTTGCTCCCTTGTGGTAGTGTCACCTCTGGGTGTCTTGACTGCCCATGGTCATATTCTATTCTGTGTGTTCATTAGCTGCATGTCTGCATGTCATGATGTCTCTGGTGCTCCCTCTAGTGTTTACTTAGTTGTAGTGTATTTGCATTAACCTCTTGTGTATTTACTATGATGCATATCACCACATCTCCCTTTTTTCATGTTACATATTTTCTGTACTTGGTTAAAGAAAATTGAACAAAATAGATAGATAAGTGATGACATGTACAAATCATGACCGTGATGATTATACAATATGTATGAGTTCAAAGTTCATGAATTTACACGGTCGAGTGGCTTTCTTGTGCTGTTATGGAAGTGGCGATGTTGATGTTGTCATTCCCTTGTGAATGCCGCCAGTGTCCTGGTGTTTACGTAACCAAAAAGTCATCAGGAGGTGTTCAAAGATCAAATCACTTTGTTGTCTGATTTGGACTATTTTTCTTTCTATGTTTGTGGTAGGGATTCTTGATATCATCTTCCCTGTCTGATCTGGACTGGTGTCTGTGTTTGCGGTATAGATGCTGTATGTCAGCTGCCTTGAAAGCTGGTCTGCTTGTTTGTAGTGCAGCAAATGTGAATTTGTAAGATGCGTTCTCATGCCATGGTATGTCTGCACACTTGCCAGTATTAGGAGCTGTGCTGTTACATTGTCCTGCATTTGCAGAGTTGTACCATGTCGTACCAGTCGTTGTTCCATTATTGTTGTTTTTGTCATGCTTGATGCTGACGTTGGTGCCTTTGGTACGCTTCTTGTTGTTGTCAGTGTTGTTGATTTTGTAGGTTTTGTTGTTGTGTTTGTTGCGCTCAATGACCATTCCGAGTGGAGAATTCGAGCCCTTCACAAAG
This sequence comes from Scyliorhinus canicula, assembly GCF_902713615.1. Classification (NCBI taxonomy): domain Eukaryota; kingdom Metazoa; phylum Chordata; class Chondrichthyes; order Carcharhiniformes; family Scyliorhinidae; genus Scyliorhinus; species Scyliorhinus canicula. The sequence continues at coordinate 224,999,310 of NC_052149.1, read as the reverse complement.
TTACTTGTGTCAGTGTCCTTTGTGGCATCTGCTGTTTCATTGAGCGCGCCGTCTCTGATTCCTCGGCGCTCCCCGTCCGGAGTCATGTCCGGTTCACTAGAATCATCTTTGGCTTGTCAATGCTCCCCGTCTGGAGTCCTTTCTGGTGCACCTGAATCAGCTTTGGTTTCATGACACTCCCCGTCCGGAGTCATTTCAGGTTCACTTGAATCATCTGAGGTGTCTTGATGCTCCCCGTCTGGAGTCAAAACATTCAGGAATGTATTTTCTTGTGGAGAGGCTCGAGTGGATAAGGTGTCAATTAACGTGGTGTCACTGGAGTCACTAGTAACCTCATTTTGATTGTCGAGTGCCTCTGTACATACTAGCTGAGATCTGTCAGTCTCGCTGAGATGTTGCATATCTTGCATGGGAATTGTGAAGCCTTTGTCACTTGTCACACATCCAGTGGGTAGACCTTCAGTGTCTTCTTATCGGGTAAATGAGCTGGGTAGACTGTCAGAGTGTTCTTCTGGTGGCTCAAATAATCTGGGTAGACTGTCAGAGTCTTTTTGTTGGTCACGTGAGCGTGGCAGACTTTCATAGTCGTCTTGCTGTGCACTTGAGCATGGAGAACTTGCATCGCTTGCTGCTGGTTGCTCAGATAAGGTTGCTAGACCTTCATGGTTTTGTTCATGCAAGGACTGTGCTCTGGAGCCTTGCGTTGCTTCCATTGTGGAGTCTGTCAATGAGCTCGCTGTGGAGGCTTGTACTGATCTCTCTGTGGAGTCTGGCATCGTTCCCTGTGTGGAGTCATGCAGTGGTCTCGCTGTCGAGTCGATCTGTGCGCTCTCAACGGAGTCGTACAGTGGTCTCGCTGTGGAGTCTGTCATCGCTTTCTCTGCAGAGCCGGGGATTCTTTGTGGTGCATGGACCACTCTCTGAGTGGAGTCGGGACTCTTCGTGGTGTGTGGAGCACTGTTCATCAGGCCGCTCTCTGTCGGCTTGGACCTCTCTGTGTCTCTTGACATCAGGTTGCTCTCTGTGGGCTTGTACCTCTCTGTCTATTGGCGTCAGGCCGCTCTCTGTGGGCTTGTACCGCTCTCTGTCTCTTGAAGTCAGGCCGCAGCAGAATCCTGTACTTCTGGGTTAGGATGTCGTCTGTGCTGGGCTGAGGATCCTCAAATCCGAAGAACTCGTCCATGTCTGTGTTGGATTCTTCACTGTACAACACATCTCATTGCGGTTCGGATTTGGTACTGAGGTCGCCATGTCCAATAATGAAATCATCGTCTGAGTCGTAGTCTTCAAGGACCATATCATCACTTTCTGTGTCGGAGCTGTCACTGTGCTCGCGATGTCCAAAGAAGAAATCAACATCTGAGTCGTAGTCTTCAAGGACCAAATCATTTCTTTGGGCAGTGCTGACTGCTTGTTGCAGGGTTCTGCGGAGCTTGATTTCCTGATCATCCCTTTGGCAATTTTCACTGCTGCCTCAGCCTTTCCATTTTACCGGGGTAGTGTGGAAATAGTGTGTCGTGCTGAATTTTCCAATCATTTCTGAAGCAGCTGGATTCTTCATCATGAACTGTAGGTCATTGTCACTCATCATAATATCTGGAATATAATAAAGACTGAAGTGTGCTTTCAGGCCTGCTACAATCTCACTGGAATTCATTGACATCAGCTGGTCTAACTCCTAATAGTCTGAATGATAGTCGATGGTGATGAGACAATCAATTTCTGAGAGAGTGAAGAGGTGTATTCCAAGTGTCATCCATGGACCTTCTGGGTTGTCATGAGTCATGAGAGACAATTTATCTTGCTTAGCATGATATTCATTACAAGGACTGCACTGGGATTTAATTTGGATTTAGATTTGTATTTGATTTGTATTTGGATCTGGGTTTGATTTGGATTTGATTTGGATTTGGATTTAGATTTGTATTTGATTTGTATTTGGATCTGGGTTTGATTTGGATTTGGTTTATTGTCATGTGTTCCGAGGTACAATGAATAGTATTGTTCCATACATTAAAAAAAATAGAACATACATAAATACACAATGTAAATAGGTACAGGCATCGGGTGAAGCATACGGAGTGTTGCACTACTCAGTAGAGAAGATGTGTGAAGAGATAATTTCAATCCATAACAGGGCCATTCAGGAGTTTGGTAACAGTGGGGAAGAAACAGTTTTTGAATTTGTTTGTGTGTATTCTCAGACTTTTATATTTCTGGCCCGATGGAAGAGGTTGGAAGAAAGAATAACCCGGGTGGGAGGGCACTTTCATTATGCTGCCTGCCTTCCCAAGGCAGCTGGAGGTGTAGATAGAGTCAATGGATGGGAGATGGTTTTGTGTGATGGACTAGGCTGTGTTCACGACCCTATAGTTTCTTGCGATCTTGGGCCAAGCAATTGCCATACCAGGCTGTGATGCAGCCAGATAGGATGCTTTCTATGGTGCATATGTAAAAATTAGTATGAGTCAATGGGGAGGGACCTACCGAATTTCCTTAGCTTCCTGAGGAAGTATGAAAATGAAAATTGCTTATTGTCACATGTAGGCTTCAAATGAAGTTACTGTGAAAAGCCCCTAGTCGCCACATTCCGGAGCCTGTTCGGGGATGCTGGTATGGGAATTGAACCGTGCTGCTGGCCTGTCTTGGTCTGCTTTAAAAGCCAGCTCTTTAGCCCTGTGCTAAACCAGCCCCTAAGGGGTATAGGTGTCATGGGTGGACCAGGACAGATTGCTGGTGATATGCACACCTAGGGATTTGAAGCTGTCAAACATCTCCACCTCGGCACCGTTGATGCACACAGGGGTGGAAGTGTCAATTACAAGGGGGCACAGGTTCAAGGTGAGATGGGGAAAATTGAAGGGAGATGTGTGGAGTATGGTTTTCATGCAGAGAGTGGTGGGTGCCTGGAACAGGCTGCCAGAGGCACATTAGCAACATTTAAGAGGCATCTGGACGGGTACATGAATAGGGAGGAAATAGAGGGATACGGACCGTGTAAAAGCAGAAGCGTTTTTTACTTAGGGCATCATGATCGGCACAGGCTTGGAGGGCCGAAGGGCCTGTTCCTGTGCTGTATTTTTCTTTGTTCTTTTTTTTTGTTCCTTGATACTTCTGTTCCTGAAGTTAATGACCAGCTCCTTTGTTTTGCTGATGTTGAGGGAGAGATTGTTGTTGTTACACCACACCACTAAGTTCTCTATCTCCCTCCTGTACTCCGACTGCTCATTGTTTGAGATCTGACCCACTGCGATCGTGTCATCAGCAAACTTGTAGATGGAGTTGGAGAGAAATGTTGCCACACACACGTATGTGGATAGGGGGCATAGTAGGGGGCTGAGTATGCAGCCTTGCGGGGCCCTGGTATTGAGGACTATCATGGAGGAGGCATTGTTGTTTATTCTTACTGATTATGGTCCATGGGTCAGGAAGTCGAGGATTCAGTTGCAGGAGGAGGGGCTAAGTCCTAGGTTTTGGAGTTTTGATATAATTTGGCTGGGATTATGGTGTTGAAGGCAGAGCTTTAGTAAATGAATAGGAGTCTGACATAGGAGTCCTTGTTATTGAGATGCTCCAGTGTTACGTGTAGGGCCAGGGAGATGGCGTCTGCTGTGGACCGGTTGTGGCTGAATGCAAATTGCAGTGCATCAAGGCATTCTGGGAGTCTGGAGTTCATGTGGCTCATGACCAACCTCTTAAAGCACTTCTTAACGATGGATATTGAGGCCACTGGATGACAGTCATTGAGGCACGTTGCCTGATGGTGACTGATGTGGACTTTAATCCCATTGTTCATGTTTGACCAGAAGAGAACTTCTCTTGACTTTCTCAGACTGGACTCAATGTCTTGATGACTTGCATGGATGTGTTTCAGCATTTGTTTCTCATCTCCTTGGAGATAATGAATCTAGTTCCTTTGTGCACAGCACCAACTTGGCAAATCAGGACATCTTTGTGTGCCCAAGACTCTCTTATAGCAACAGATGTGTCCTTGATAGTTTTGGACCATCCTTTCATCACTAATTCCTGCATCACTTGTAGAGTTGCATCTCGTTGTATAGTTTTCTTTACCTGAGCGAGATGCTTCGCTGTCAGGTTCAGTGGGCTGGATTCTCTGATTCTGCGGCTATGTCCGCAGGAACCGTCTGGTCGTACGACGAGAAAGTTGGCTCTGTCCCCGCACCGATCCTCCGCCCGGTGGGGGGGGGATAGCAGCCACGCCACGTAAAGCCCCGGCTTTACCTGCGGCTAGGGCTGTAGAATGGCTGGGTCCATGACCGCACATGTGCATGGCGCCGGCCACGTGCGGACCAAGCCTGCCAAATACTGCCTCCCTGTAACCCCCCTCGTCACCCCTGGACCACCCCATCCCCCCCTCCCCCCCGACTGTGGCGGTGCTGGACACAGTCCGTAGCTGCCATGTTAGGCCCCAGAATGTTGTGAGCACATGTATCCCACGCCATCGGGAACTCAGATTATTGGGAGCAGAGCATCGGGGTGGGCTTCAGGTGACGTCCTGAGGCAAGCCCAATGGCGTGCGGCATAGTCCTTGAATATGCCATTTTTGAGGGGGGGGGGGGGGATGGTGGGAGCATCGGAAAAAACGATTCCTGCGTAAAAGTGGATTCTCCGGCCGATCGCCAAATGCGATTTCAGCGTCGGTGACTGGAGAATCCCGCCCCGTGTCTCTGCTGTGTTGATGACTTCCAGAACATGTTGTGCTTTAGCTTCTTACTGAATGTGGAAGATTTTGCATTTTGTACAAGAATCAAATTCCTTCAAAACGACTGCAGCCCACGACAGCATGTTGGTGATGTACATCTATTCCTCTTGCTTCTTGATTACCACAGCAGGAATTCTTGATTTGATTTGATTTATTGTCACATGTATCGAAGTAGTGAAAAGTATTTTTCTGTGGCCAAGAAAAAATATACAGTATGTACACAGTAGACAAAACCTTTGCAGAACATGGTTCAGTTTGCATTAACACTCCAGATTGAAGCACAGCTGGTTTTATTTGGAACTCTTTTTACTTTAATGATGTACTTTCTGGTAACTCATTGACACAGTGAGCGCATAATGGAATTGTTCTGTATTCCCTGTAAGACTGACTCCAGTGAAGGGAATGATCAATAAAATAGAAAGACAAAAGATGTAAATAAATAGCAGATTAAAGATTATGATTTGATATTAAATTGTTTATACCATTCCTATTTCTACCAGGAAACCCAAATCATTATTATTTTGCGGATAAGAGAGGTGACATTTCATTAAAAGGGCCAGACAATCCTGGAGATGGCTCTTTTCTCTGGGAATGGAAACCACACTCCGGGCAAGAAATCCAGCAACTGGTTACTTTTCAGAAAAAGTATTGGGGATCGTGGAATGCAGAATGGAGTGAATACTTCAGAAAGAACAAGTTATACCAGTGGATATATCGGGATCGTCACACCATTAATCTGATAATTCAAAACCCCACATTAAAACTTTCAGGATTGTTCACCTTGTTCCAAACACAGCCGAGTAAAAAACTCCTGAAACAACACGAGATATTCGGGGTCCAGGGTGAGTGAAACAAAGTTTAGAAAGAATCAATATAATAATTCTCTGTAAATATTTGCATATGTTTTTATTTTATAAATTTAGAGTACCCAATTATTTTTTCCAACTAAGGGCCAATTTAGCGTGGCCAATCCACCTATCCTGCACATCTTTAGATTGTGGGGGGTGAAACCCACACAGACACCGGGAGAATGTGCAAACTCCACATGGACAGTGACCCAGGGCCGGGATTCGAACACAGGTCCTCAGCGCCGTAGGCAGCAATGCCATGGTGCTGCCCAATTATTTAGGGGCACCACGGTTGCACAAGTGGCTAACACTATTGTGGGGCTGATTTAGCTCACCAGGCTAAATCGCTGGCTTTTAAAGCAGACCAAGCAGGCCAGCAGCACGGTTCAATTCCCGTATCAGCCTCCCCGGACAGGCGCCGGAATGTGGCGACTAGGGGCTTTTCACAGTAACTTCATTGAAGCCTACTCGTGACAATAAGCGATTTTCATTTCATTTTCATTATTGCTTCACAGCTCCAGGAACCCAGGTTCGATTCCTGACTTGGGTCACTGTCTGTGCGGAGTCTCCCCGTATCTGCGTGGGTTTCCTCCGGGTGCTCCGGTTTCCTCCCACAGTCCAAAGACGTACAGGTTAGGTCGATTGACCATGCTAAAATACCCTTAGTGTCCAAAAAGGTTAGGAGGGGTTATTGGGTTCGGGGGAGAGGGTGGAAGTGAGGGCTTAAGTGGGTCGGTGCAGACTCGATGGGCCAAATGGCCTCCTTCTGCACTGTAAGCTCTATGTTCTATTTGCATATGTACTGATGCAATTACATGAGCTTCACACCACCCATTGCAAAGCTGCTTCTCTCATCAAAACAACCAGGGAAAGATTTTGTTCATCATTTCTCTTGAAATTGTCAACATAACTGTAAACACTTTTTATTCTTTCATGAGATGTGAGGCTCATCAGCAAGGCCAGCATTTGTTATCCATCCCAATTGGCCTTGAACTCAGCGTCTTGATCGGGTATTTCTGTCGGCAGTTTAGAATCAACCACATCGTTTTGAGCCTGGAGTCATGTGTAGGTCTGGTAAATAAACCAATACTTATCTTAAAGGGAACTGCCAGATCAGGGGACAAGGCCTCTTGCTCTGCACTGGGTCCGCAGACTTCAGGTTGGTACGGGTTAAAAGGGATCGTTGTGAGACACTTACTTGCTGGCGGCTGCTGTCCGAACCTCTCCTCTCTCTCGGTCAAGGTCTTCTTCGGTAAAAGCTGGTCAAGAGGGCTGGTCAAGAGAGGAAGGCTGGTCAAGAAGAACGAACTAAGTTTGGGACCTGTCTTTTATAGGTCCTAAGGCTTCGAGCCCTTTTGGGCGGACCCTCTATCTGCTGGGGAACGATTGGGTCTCTTCCCAATCAATTTGTTTGAATCCCCCCAATACTGAGGCTGTCCCTCGGCTACTGGGTGGGCCTTCAGGTGCTTTGTCTTCGAACCCCGCTGGTGCCGGGGTGTCTGGTTTCCCATACACTGTTGCAATCACTTCCCTATTTGTGTCCATTGTCTCTGGGATCGTTCCATTACTATGTTGACTGTCCCGGAGATTGCCTCATTAGTATGCGGAATGTTCGTTTCGGTGCTGTCTGCTCTCTTAGCAGACAGAATACACAGTGGCTTGTTGCAGCCTGCTTGTGCTGCAAACTTTGTCCATTTTACCCTGTAAGCTTTGCGTTCCTCCATTTTGTATTGAGGGAATGGCCAACTTCGGTGGCTATACATTACAAGCCAGCTGTTTAGCCCACTGTGCTAAACCAACCCCGAGGGCTAATGTAAGCCGACGTGTGTCACTGATCAAGATTATTATTATTAGTGAACCAGATGGGATTTCACAACAATCGGTGATATTTTCATAAACACCATTACAGAGACAAGCTTTATATTCCAGATTTACCAATCAAATTTAAACTCCACCGTTGCTGTAGTGGGATTTGAACCCATGAGCATGGATTTCCACTCTTGTTTTTGCCAGGATGGATCAGTGACAGGAGTAGATAATGTTGCGGGAGGCCCAAATTGCATTACATACCACAAGAAAAAGTGTCCTATCCATTGACAGTGACATAACGGGAATCTTGACATTCAACATCGGGATCTCCATTACTATAAATTTACATCAAATTATCAAGTCTCTGATCTGGTAATTCCTCTCCCCATTATATAATCACGACAAGTCTCCCACATCATACACCTGGTGAGCAGGACTCACCAGAGGAGCTCAGGTAAGTGCCTCACTCAGGGAGTTGGGGGTCATGCCCATGCAGTACCCTGGCACTGTCCCCTAATTTTACTTTTTTGTATTGGGGCAGCCGTTAAAATTGGCGCCATGATTGTTAAGGGACTAAGACTGAACCTGCCCCGGCACCTTGATGCTACTCTCCACATTATTTTTCAATCAGCCGAATGGTAGAGCGGAAAAAGGCGCAGTCAGAGCAGGTATCTGCAAGGTCGCCTTTCCTGCCCACAGCCACCCCATGTCCCAGAGCTTCTTGTTTGCTCATTCAGTGACCTTACCACTATGCCATTGTCTACCCTAGTTTTGCAACTCTAACGGAAACAGCAATCCGATGAATCTACCACACAAGAGGCTATTTTGGTCTGTACACTGACACACTTGCTGGAGATGGACTGAATTCTGTTAACAAATCATCACTTGCAGTAATTAACCCCATCATCACTGCTCATGATTGAAATCCAGTGAATGACTCTATTTTGTGAGTCATTTAGTTGAGGCTCCAAAAGGTGACGAATGTCCATGTGATTTATATTCTGTTAAAGAGTTAAACAGGGTGGAGAATGTCAATACTGTGGGGAAACCTTAAAGTGTGGGAGAGTGAATGTGTGTGAGTGGGGTTTAAATTCTCCCAACCAATGGAAAAATGCTGAACTCAACTCCAACCTGTCGATCTTTGGGTTTTCCTGAGGTAGGTTAGGAGTGAGGTAAAAATTTTAAGTATGTTATGAATTGTCAGCCTCGGGTTTAACCTGCTTCACAGTAACTGGTCGGCCGGATTTCCTGAGCCTAAGGGATCTCAGCAGTTGCTGCAAGACAAGAAAACTCACTGGGAAACTTCTTGTGATCCAGGAGAAAGAATTCTTCATTCCAGTTCCCCCAATCTCCCCTTTTCCCCCATTAGAAAACCTCAATTCTGGGACTTTTGGTGGCGGTCATGGAGTGAGAGGTCGCCCATTTGTCAGCTCCCGCTCATGGTAGTTTTGTAAGAAAAAGGTGCAGAAGTGAGAGTAGAAGAGAGTGACCCCTAGTTTATGGAGCTGCGGTCCAGAAGTGCCCGGAAGAAAGTGAACCAGTTGGCAGAGGCGAGCGAGAAGCAGACAAAGCAGGCGGAGATGGGGGAGGTGCCTGCCGGCTCAGTGGTAGATGGACCAGTTGGTGGGCTTCCTGAATGAGACGTTCACCCAACGGCGGAAGGAAAGTTCTGGGGACCTGGCCCGGTTGGTGGACTTGATCAAGGCGGCGGTTGAGTGTGTGGGGAAGAGACTGGCAGCCCAGGAATAGATGATCCAGAGGTTGGAGGAGCTGGTGGGGGAGCATGAGGACCAGTCCACCTCAATGGCAGCAGAGATGGGCTGATGCGTGACTAGCAGAAGTGACTGATGGAGAAAGTGGAGGACCTGGAGAACCATTCTTGGAGGCAGAACGTCCGGATCGTGGGTCTGCCGGAGGGAATCGAAGAATCGGATGCGGGTACATACGTTGGGAAGATGCTGGAGAAGCTGCTTGGGGAAGATGCATTTGACCGGCTGTTGGAGGTAGATCTGGCCCACAGGGCACTGATGCGCAAGCTCCGGAGAGGTGAGCCACCAAGGGCAATGCTAACACGACTGCATCAGTTGCTGGATAAGGAACGTATCATGAGATGGGCCATGCAGACGAGGCGATGCACTTTGAGGATATCGAGATTCGGGTGCACCAGGACCTGGGAGCAGAGTTCGCGAAGAGGAGGGCGAGCTTTAATAAGATCAAGTCGGTCATGTACAAGAAAGGCTTAAATTTAGGACTATTGTACCCGGCTTGCCTATGAGTGACCAATGGGGGCCGGGAGTCGTAGCTTGGATCGGTGGGGGAGGCAGCGGACTTTTTGAAGAGAATTGACTGGCAAGGGAAGGAGGACCTTGAACTTTGATGAGGAGAACGGAACTATGCTGTGAAAAACTTGGATTTCTGTTATTTTGGTTTCTTTCGTTTTTCTGTTTTTGTCGTTTCTGGTTGGGGTGAGGTCTGTTTGCAGTGATTTGTGAAGGGATGAGGGGTGGGTCTTTGTGTCCAGACCTTGGGAGGAATTATTTGTTTGTTTTTACTTCTTGCTTTTGTTTTGACTGTTTGCACGAAGAGCGGGGGAGGGGAAATCAGTGGGGGGTAGAATGCGAGGCGCCATGGGCGGGGGCTGCCAGGCTAGCTAAGCGGGCTAGTTCATGGAAGCAGAGTGGGGGGGGGGGGGGTGATGCACTATCAATTACGACGAGAGGAGAGCAGAGTGCAATTGAGTCTTTATTACGCAGAGATGTGTAGCCTCCAGCAGCTGCTGCCGAAATGGCTGCAGCTCAGAGAGCCCACACATGTACACTCCACCTACTGGGCGGAGCCAATAGGCAGGGATCTATCCCCGTACCTGTAGTACAGGAGCCTTACCGTAATACACCTCATATGTGATATATATACAACAGTGGTGACTACCACATTCACCCCCTCTTAAAAAAGAGTCCAGTGGGGGTAGTGGAAGACTATTTACATGCATATGTTTAACATTTTAGGAAAAGTTTACAAATTCAGAAGGTCGGGTGTCTTGATCCTTTGTTGTGAGCGCCGCAGTCCCGGTGGCGATGCAGGCGTCGGTTCGGTCGCCGGTGACTCCGGAAGCGTGTCGACCTCATCTTCATCCCCGGGTGGGACCAAGGGAAGGATGGATCGTCCTGGAGCAGGGGCTGTGGTGAGATGCGCTGGGGGGGGGGGGGGGGAGGGAGGGTGGCGCCGGGGCAGAGAGGAGGGGTGTGGGGTCCCGGCTGGTGCAAGGTCCCTGAGGGAGACTGTGTCTTGGCGGCCATCGGGGTACGCCACTACTGCGGGTTTGTGTGAAGTAGCTGTACCCTCTCGACCAATGGGTCTGCCTTGTGGAGCCGCATGTGCTTGGGGAGGAGAATGGATCCTGGAGCTGCCAGTCAAGTTGGGAGCGAAACCCAAGAGGTGGACTTCTGCTGAGTGTAGTTCTCCTTCAGTAGCGCCATGGCCTCAGCGTAGGTAGGCGCGTCCCAGATGAGGGGAAGATATCGGAGCTCAGACACGTGTACAGGATCTGGAGCTTCTGTGCCTCTGAGGGTGGTTCTGTCGCAGATCCGATGTATGCTTCAAAGCAAGCTAGCCAATGTGCGAAGGCCGACTTGGCGTTGTCTGCTTGAGGGTGCAGCTGCAGGCAATCAGGCTTGATGCGGAGATCCATTGTTGTAAAATCTCTGCGCAATAAATTGATGCATTGCCCGCAACCCGTCTATAATCTCCCCAAGCCCACTGTTAGGGCCGCTCCTGGTAAAGGCTTTCAATGAGTCGAAGGAGCTGGGAGTGCTCCCCTCAACTTTATCACAGGCATCGATTTCCATTATTATGAAGCAGGATAAGGATCCGGAGTGTTATGGTTCGTATAAGCCAATCTTTCTGCTAAATGTAGATGCGAAACTGCTGGCAAAGATCTTGGCCACAAGTATAGAGGATTGTGTTCCGGGAGTAATAGGGGAAGGCCAGGCGGGATTTGTTAAGGGACGGCACCTGACGTCCAACATTAGGCGGCTCCTAAATGTAATAATGATGCCTGCGGAGGGGCGCGAGGTCGAGGTGGTGGTGGCCATGGATACTGAAAAGGACTTTGATCGGGTGGAGTGGAAGTATTTGTGGGATGTCCTGGAAAGTTTTGGGTTCAGGCAAGGATTTGTGGATTGGGTTTGATTGCTATATCAGGCACCGGTGGCGAACGTAAGGACAAACCGGGTTCTATCAGAGTATTTTAATCTGTGTCGGGGGATGAGACAGGGGTGTCCACTCTCCCCACTACTGTTTGTCCTGGCCATAGAGCCGTTAGCAATGGCGGTGAGAGCATCAAACGTTTGGCAGGGGATAGTGAGAGGGGGTTGAAACATAGGGTCTCGCCGTATGCGGACGATTTGTTCCAAAGATAACACCCATTGGGGGGAATTGCAGGAATTATGGGTTACTGGAGGAATTTAGCCAGTTCTCAGGTTACAAACAGAATATGGGCAACAGTGAGGTATTTGTAATCCAGGCAAGGGGGCAGGAGAGGAGACTGAGGGAGATGCCATTCAAAGTGGAGGGTTTCCCGAGCCTGGAGGAATTAGAGGAAGTGTTTGAGTTGCCGGGTCGGAATGGATTCCGGTACCTGCAGGTACGGGATTTTGTTCGGAGGCAGGTCCCGAGCTTCTCTTGCCTCCCACTAAGGATAAGGTGATGTCTAAAATGGGGGTAGGGGAGGGAAGCGTCTCGGAAGTATATAAGGAACTGATGGAGTGGAAAGGGGTCCCAATTGGTGAGGTGAAGAGGAAGTGGGAGGAAGAACTGGGAGGAGAGTTGGAAGTTGGGTTGTGAGAGAAGGCCCTGAGGCGAGTCAATGCTTCCTCATTGTGTGCCAGGCTTAGCCTGATCCAGTTCAAGGTGATCCACAGAGCTCATATGACGGTGGTTCAGATGAGTCGGTTTTTTGAGGTGGAGGAGAGGTATGGGCGGTGTGGGGGAAGTCCTACGAACCAGGTACATATGTTTTGGGCGTGTCCAAGGCTGAGGGATTTTGGCAGGGATTTTCAGATGTCATGTCAGAGATCCTGGGAAGGAGGGTGACTCCGAGTCCAGAGGTGGCAATATTTGGAGTGTCGGAAGATCTGGGAGCCCAGGGGGGAAGAAAGGCCGACATTTTGGCTTTTGCCTCCCTGGTAGCCCAGAGACGTACTTTTCTGGGATAGAGGGACGCGGAGTCTCCAAAGTCAGGGGGATTGGGTCAGTGACACGGCAGTTTCTTAGGCTGGAGAAAATTAAGTTTGCCTTAAGGGGCTTACTACAGGGGTTCATGCGGAGGTTGCAGCCGCTAATCGATTCTTCAAGGAAAATTGACCGTCAGCAAGGGGGGGAGGGGAGACATGGATGTGACGAATAATGGCAGGGTATCTAATGTATGGATAGTCAGGGTTTAGGGCTGGGGAGAGCTGGGTATGTTATTGTGGTGTTTTTGTGTGGGTTGTTTAAAATGTTAAAATGTTAAAATTATAAATGCCTCAATAAAATATTTTCCAATAAAGAAAACCTCAAATCAAATCTCCCACATTGGATTGGAGCCTCTGACAATCTGATTCTCTGTTCAATTTAATTGATGGGATACAACTCACTTGTAATAAATCACCGATTGTGAATTGTCTACTAAATCATTTCGTTCACATTAGACTTAACCATCAGGCAAGACTAAACACTTCAACCAGTAACTTCAAAAGATTTATTGAGGATGGTAACAAGATAAAAAAGGTAGAATGCAAAGTTTTAGTTAACAGTAAAGGGGTTTGTGTGGAGTTTGTACATTCTCCCTGTGTCTCTGTGGTTTCTCTCTGGGTGCTCCGGTTTCCTCCCACAGTCCAAGATGTAGGTGGATTGGCCATGATAAATCGTCCCTTAGTGCCCAGCGATGTGCAGGTTAGGTGGATTGGCCATGATAAATCGTCCCTTAGTGTCCAGCGATGTGCAGGTTAGGTGGATTGGCCATGATAAATCGTCCCTTAGTGTCCAGCGATGTGCAGGTTAGGTGGATTGGCCATGATAAATCATCCCTTAGCGTCCAGCGATGTGCAGGTTAGGTGGATTGGCTATGCTGAAATATCCCTTCATGCTCTAAAGGTTAGGTGGGGTTACTGGGCTACGGGGATAAGGTGCCTGGATAGAGTGCTCTTTCAGAGTGTTGGTGCAGACATTATGGGGCGAATGGCCTCCTTCTGCACTGTAGGGATTCTCCAAAACAAGCTGAAATTAACAACTAAAGAGACTTCTCACGTCTCACTCAGGTGATCAGTCCGAAGGCATGGAGCGATGAGAACCCTTTGGTCTCTCAGTGTGAGGATAACCTGCTAATAAATGGCTTCCCAAAACCTTAACTTTTATACCCTCAACTCACGTTTTCTTTTCTTGTATTAGCCTAACTCGCTGATGATCAATATTCCTTAAAGTAGTCGATGAATCGGTTCCACCTCGAACTGAATCTTCCTTTTCCAACCTGGTGGCGAACTTGATTTTCTCTAAGTGCAGAAAGTCTGGCAAATCGCTCACCCAGTAGCCCTGCCCTAGGCAGTTCCTAATCCCGACAGCACAACAAAATCCATCTCTGGGATAACAGGGAGGCAAAGGCCAATACATCAGCCTCTCTCCCTACCTGCACTTCCGGATCCTCTGAAACTCCAAATATTGCAAACTCTGGTCTCAGAGCTCATGTTACCCCCAAAATCTTTGACATTATATCTGAAAAATCCGTCCAAAACCCCCTCAACCTCCGACATGCCCAAAACATATGGACATGGTTCGCCAGTCTCCCCTCACACCACCTTCACCCTCATTCCACCCTCACCCCCACATCACCCTCACACCACCCCCGCATCTACACCATCCCCATTGAATCATAGAAAATAGAAGTATGAATAGGCCATTCGGCCCTTTGAGCTGCTCTATCATTCAACATTCTTCTAACTCAAAGCCACACCCTCAAGTTCTCCCCCCTACACCTTGAAACCTCCAGAGTCTATAAATCAATTTTGTTTGTTAAACTCTCCTACACCTCAAGGACTGCAGTGCTTCAAGAAGGCAGCTCACCACCACCTTCTGAAGGGCAACTAGGAATAGGCAATAAATGCTGGCCTAAACAGCGACCCCCACATCCCATAAATTTAAAAAAATACATATTCAGTGACTTGGCCTCCAGAGCTGTCTGTGATTGAGAATTCCACAGGTTGACCACCCTCTGAGTTAAGAGGTTTCACCTCACCTCAGCCCTAAATGGATTACCCCATAGCCTGAGACTGTGACTGTATTCGAGAACACTGGCCCCCCAACCCTTCCTCATCCAGAGGAAACAACATCCCTGTATCCAGGTCTGTTCAGCCCTGTCAGAATTCTATACATTCCAATGAGATTCCCTCTCATCGCTCTAAAATCCAGTGAATACAGGCCCAGTTGACCCAATTTTTCCCCATAAGTAAATCCTGCCAGCCCAGGATAAGAAGTTTGTATTTAATCTGTTCTTATTCATGAATGCAGAAGGGTTTAAGTGCCCATGATGGGTAAATCATAAGTTAGTTAGATGCTAATCATTGGATTGTAACTGCCGCTATTTACGCTGAACCTTATTGATTTGTTTTTCACAGTTGAATCAAGTCCACTGTGGCCTCCGCTGGGCAGTGACGTCACCCTCAGTTGCACCATTTCCAGACTCTCAGACACAGTCAGTCTTCACTGGAAACAGAGAGACTCATCTCAGCTGAACAGGAGTAAAACTGATCAGATCCGAATCAACAACACAGTCTATCTGACAGTCAAACATGTTCCTGGAGAGGATGCGAGGTTGTATGTGTGTGAAGTGAAGGAAAATGGATTCATTACTCTGACAGTGAAAGTTGATTTTTCCATTTCCCAATGTAAGTGCAGTTTCCTCACAGTGGATATTGATGCACAATCAATTGCACAAAGACGAGAGTTGAATACAACTGAAGCTTTCTTACACTAAGATGTGTGGCCTCCTACAGCAGCTGGCGAAATGGCTGCTGAATGGGGAGCACACCTATTTATACTCCGCCTACTGGGCGGAGCCAGCAGGCAGGGACTACCCCCGTACCTGTAGTACAGGGCCTTACCATACATACCCTAATATATACAGCAGTGGTTACTACCACAGATATAAATGAGTTACTCGTACAAAACTGTTACATATAAAGTGGGATCCTACTCGTCAATCATCAACACTTCATGGTGACAGTCACCATTTGGTGATCTGGTTCACAAAACAACATTAATCAAAAAACTAGCCTGAATGCCACCTCTAACTGGGTTTTGCTGCTATTTGAAGTGATTCCAGCTGCTGCACACTCTCAGCTTCCTGAAGTATTGAGCTGGGAGCTCGACTAAGGGAAGAGGAATGGGCAGGGAATCTTTGACCATGAACAGGAGAGGGCAGGATAGAAAGGATGGGAACGTGGAGGAGAGATGGTGGATAGAGAGAAATGGCAGAGGCTGGAAGTGGGGCTTTGAGAGAGGAAGAGGGGAATATCTGAGAGTGACACTTTGGAATAAAAGATCAGAGTTTGTATTTATGTGAAGTGTAGAATAAATCCAGGTAACTGAGTGGGGAACCAGTGTCCAGCTGTAAACAGAGAGCTTGTGATTGAGGAACAAGAACAGAGTTAGTGAGGTGTTTCCTTGTCCCTTACACCCGATAGACACTGGAATCAACAGAGTGAGTGAAGCAGTTGAACATTGGGGGCGGGATTCTCCAACCCCCCGCAGAGTCGGAGAATCCCCGGTGGGCGCCGCAAATCCCGCCCCACTGACCTGACGCCAGCTGCCGTATTCTCAGGCGCTGTTTTTTGGTTGGGGTCCATGCCACGCCAGTCGGGAGCCGTTGGCAGCAGTTCCCCCCCGACAATTCTCCGGGCCCCAATGGGCTGAGTGGCCGTCTGTTTTTGGCCAGTCCCGTCAGCGTGGGTTACGTATAGTCCCACATGGCGAGGCCTGGCAGGTAAGTTGGCTGGGGCAGTCCTCGGGAGGAGGGGGCGTGGGGGATCCGACCCTGGGAGGCCCCCGAGGTGGCCTGGCCCGCGATCAGGGCCCACCGATCTAAGGGCGGCCCTGTGCATTGGGGGCATTCCTTCCTTCCTTCCGCGCCAGCCTGTGTAGGGCTCGCCATGGCTGGCATGGAGAAGAGAACCCCCCGCGCATGCGCCAATACACGCTGGCCAATCCGTGCATGCGCGAGATCACGCCAGCCTTTTGGCGCATGCGCGAACTCGTGCAGCCCCTTCAGCTGGAGCAGCTCCAACCCCTCCGGCATCCACCTAGCCCCCGAGACAGGTGAGAATTCCTCACCTTGGGGGCCTGTTGACGCCGGGGTTGTTGGCGCTGTTTTTCCCAATGGCGTGGCGACTTCGTCCCCAGAAAGCAGAATCCCGGACCGGAAGGTAGAAAATGTGAGTATTGTGAAAAAAACACATTCTGTCAATACTTTTCATTTTGCATTCATCAGGTAAATTCTTGAGAATAGAGAATCGTAAACAGAAAAACAATTTATACTGCATGAGGAGAGAGTACTGATTGGTTTGTAAGTGCATTCTGATTGCTGCATTCTCCGTGACAACGCCTCTCCAATTTGACATTCTTGTAAATTGTCCTGATGAGTGCAAGATGAAAAGATTCAACAGCAACAACTGTTTTTCATCAATACTCAGGTTCAATACGACCAAATGACTATTAGAAACCTGAATTGCAGCAAGCGGTGCGATAATATGAAAAAAGCAGCAAAGTCTTTCAATGATACCCTGCCCTGACCGCCACCAGCATCACCTGGTCTATGGACTTCCAACTGTGAGCCGAATGTCGCATGCCGGGAGCTGCCTTGGCGGGTTGGAAAATCCCGGTGAACATCAGTGTTAGGGAGAAATTTCAGAGATGTGACTGAGGGTTTGTGAAAAGGGAGAGAGTTTCAGTCTGTGTGAAAACACGTGAAGAGATAGAAGGGTTTAAGGAGGGAGTTTGAGAGGTTCCAGCTGAGGAAACAGGTTTTGCCACCAATAGTGGAATAGAGGGAGGGAACAGTGAGAGGCAGACAGGGAATGTGAAAGGAGATCATCCTGCAGGAAGTTGTCGAGGTAAATCAGGGTGAGGCTGTGGACTGATTTGTTGATGATGATGAGGATTTGAGATTTGATCTATTGAAGAACATGGAGCCAGTGTCTGTCAGTGAGGATGGACCAGGAGGATTTAGTGTGGAATAGATTGTGGACAGGTAACATGTGCAAAGTCATCTTTGTGAGATGTAAATTGTGCAGCTTATTTATTATTACCCATTCATGATTGCTCCCTGGACAATAGGTAAAGGATTCCCAACATTCCCATTTTGTCAGCTGGTGAATGTACTGCAAGAACAAATAAATGACTTTGGGTTAGTCTGGCTGAGAAAATTGGAAAGTTGTGGTAGAAATAGAGAAAAAGAAAGAAAGATCAAGCAGGAATTGTACAGATATAAATTTCAGATGAATAAATTTGAGGAACCTCACTAGTGACCAGTCGCAACACAGAATGAGATCCCCTTATGGTCTAATTCGGTTATTTGTATATCTCACATGTATTGCTTAGTTCTTTTAAAAAAAGGATCAAACAGCCTTTGGTAAGACAATGAGCAGGATTCTCTGTTTGGGAAACGAAGGGCTCGATTCAACTAAATGGGAACAAAGTTCCAGAGCGAGTGCGTTTAGCCGCGTGTTTCCCGACGCTCGCAGTGCGGAGAAACGGATGACTATACAATGCGACTTGTGTTGTATAAGCGGCCTCAGTGGTGAATGCGCAGCAGAGGCTGCACATAGCCCCGTTTTGTACACTGAGGAGCTCCGCTCGCCGGAACTCCTCAATGTAGCGAGAGATCGGATACCCCCGGGACCCCATGAATAGGGAAACCCTTCCCAGGGACCCCACAAATAGGGAGACCCCTCCAACAGGGACTCCATGAATAGGGAGACTCTCCAGGGATCCCCGTACTAGAGGGACTCCCACAAAGACCCCCTGATGAAAAGGCTCTCCCACAGGGTCCTCCAAACTAGAGGGACCTCTCCTCAGTGCCCCAGCATCCAGAAAAGAGACCCCTATCTGGAAGCTAGAGCGCAGTCCAGATAGGGGCAGTGTAAAACATTAAAGCTGTAACTCTTACCTGGAGGCTCCACAGACCCATTCCTCAAAGGAGTACAGCTGTGACCTGTGTTTCAACCCGCAGATCCATTAGCTGCAAGCCATTCACAACGTTCGAACGGTGAATTGTGATTGACAGAATCCACAAACCATTCATTCAACTCCCTTCATGGATTAGTGACTCATGGTGAAACCCCAATATTTACAAACATTGACAACATCAAAGAGGTGTAAGAGAAGTGCAATTATATGTTTGATATGGGATCCCTGGTGTGTGGGGAGGGGGGGGGGGGGTTCTCCCAGTGGCATTGAAAGTAATCGATTCATTCCAGGGCTTAAGCGGGGACCTGTGCAGCATCTCACAAGCTACAATCCAAAAGTGCGTTTGTGGCATCATGGATGCCCTCTTTGCCCAGGCAACCGACGGCATGAACTCTGACGGCATGAACCAATGTCCCAAGCAGTAGGAATCTCTGCCATCGCCGGGATGCCCCAGGTCCAGAGAGTAATATGGCACGCATGTCACCTTGTGTGCACCGGATGGTCCGGGAGTGCCTTTCATCAACAGAAAGGAGTTGCACTCCCTGAATCCATAACTCATGTGCGACCACTTGCTCTGCATCATGCACGCGTGTGCACGCTTTCCAGGGAGTATGCATGACAGCTACATCCTGGGACAGTCGGAAATTGCCGCCAACTTCGAGGACCACCCCAGGATGACGGGTTGGCGGTTGTCTCTGGATGGGCAGGTACCATCAAATGGAGATCCTGCGAGAGAACGGACATGTGGTCAGTGAGAGGAAATTATCATTTCATCTGACATGAACAACTCACGCGACACAGGTCATCTGGGTGGGGGCCGATGGATCCTCATCTCTGCGGTGCAGGCCGACATCATCGTCAGTGGCCGCTCTGCCCTCAGTCACCCCTCTGACATCGAGGGTCTGTCCCTTATAGGAGCTCAGGACTCTGATTTCTGTCACCCTGCTGTCTGTCTGGGCCCTTTCCCGTATATTATGTTCCAGCTTCTCCAGTGGGAACACAGTGAGGGCATTGTGAGCCGCAGGCATCATGCATCAAGGAGGGGAGGGGGCAGCTACAGCAGGGGACAGGCTTGGGACCACTGCTGGGTAAGGGTGGGTTGTGCTGGTTGGTGCCAAGATGTGCTGGAGCTTCTCCAGTTAGATCGCGCCCAATGTCTTTATTTGACCACCTTTGATGGGGTCCATGTTTGGGGCAGATAGACTTTGTACCAAACAAAAGTGTTTGAACAATGGTCAGTCTGGATGAATAGCCAGTGTATCCAGCTCCCAGACAATTTCCCTGTCTCAGTGATGCCTCCCAGTGAATAATGGCAAAAGGCATGTTTGTTACTGTGGAAATTCTGAAGATCTGTATCTCAGCAGCTATAAAAATCTAACATCTTCTCCTCTCTCTGTTACAGATTTACACAACATTAAATACACTCTTTATCGGTCAAGCACAAATCACAGTGAGGTCAACCTGAATTGTGGAGTTTTTTCTGAATACATTAAAACTAAATGGACCTGGTCATCGTATAATTTTCAGAACAAAGAGAAAGAAATAGCTTCTAATTACAAATCTCAGCCCATCAATGTAAACAGGACTGACTTTGGGGATCGACTGGGCCTCACAGAGACAACTTTTAATGGCACGAACTTCAATGTGAGAATTGTCCCTGTCCTATTTGAAGATGCTGGAGTTTACACATGTTCTATGGCAACACATAAAATAGTGACAATCACACTCATCACAGTTAAAGGTAGGAGACAGACTGTTGCTGTTGTTTTCAATGATCAAGTCATTGTTTAAAATCTAAATGATTTTCTTCTTTGCACAGTCACAGCTGAACCATCTGATGCAGTGAGTGAGGGAGACAACGTTACCCTGACCTGCTCTGTCTCTGATGTCACTGGCTCACTGAGACTTGTTTGGATCAGCAGTGATGGGAAAACTGTTGCAGAGAAAACATTGAATGAACAGAATGGGGAAGAGAAATCATTGAAACTGATTATTCAGAAAGCTGAGAGAGGCAACAGGAACTGGACATGTGTTTTGTTTCATCAACACACCCCCAAGATTTACATTCCACATTATCTGAAGGTGAACAGTAAGTGTCTCAGATTTTACTCTTTCTGACTCCCATCGCAAGTTCTTTTTACTTTCTGCTCTTTTATAATGATAAATTCTCACTTCTCATACCTTTTTATAGTCCACAGTGTGAAGATTGGAGTCACAGTTGTTGCATTGAAGGATTAATTGGTTGATCCGACAATCATCCCTCATCTCTTGTCTGTATTTAATCTGATAATAACAAGGTTGAGCCCATGGGGATTCTGCCAGATAATGAAAAGGGATAGTATAGGGCCTGATTTTCCCCTTTGAGGTGGGAATTGGAAATCGAGCTATTTCCTGACACCTCTCAGTTAGCCACATCCTCCCAGTGTACATCGGCTATTTTCACCATATGGGCTTGGGGTCACCGCCTCCTAAAACAGGTTAGAGGTAAAATTGGAGGTTGGCGAGTGTAGTTTAAAAAGCCTCCCTCTGTTCCCTGGGGTATCAACTTCATTTGGTAAATTAGTATAAGACTTCATAGTCCTCAACCCAGACGTCTCTCATGCCTAAGTCCTCCATGCCATACATTCACCCCATATTATTTTTTAAATGGAACTTTCACAAAATGCACGGTCACTGCGATAGCGCTGCCCCTTTAAAGGCCCTGGCTCCACGGACCATGTGACCGACTTGAGGCCAATTGCACGGAAGCGCGTGAATCTCAGCCAATGGGGAGTTTGTGCGGGGCCCTTGGAGAAGGACCCCGGGCAGTTTGGTCAGGGAGTCAAAGTGTTAAGGCCTGTTGAATGGTGTTCTGCGCCTGTTACGTAACTGCCTTTGCCTTTCATCAATAAACTTTGTTTGTTAACTATTGGAAGTCTCCAGTGTATCTCTCGAGCCACTACATTGGCGACGAGGTAAAAGTTTTCAATCGCAGCCGACAGTTGTCATGAACTGAGGGGGAGGAAGGAACAGTTCAGAAAGTAGTGAAGCTCCAGTAAAAGCTGGAATCATTTAAACAGTGAGTGGAAATGCCAATCATTGAGAAACTACACCCATTTGACCAATGGGTTGAGCCATGGAGTCAGTACGTTGAACAGTTCCAGAAGAGATCAGTTTGGCGCCCACAAACTTATAATTTGATGAGGAACCTAAAGCCCCCGGAGGCACCAGACTTGTAAACCTTTGCCCAGATAGTGAAATTTTAATCAAAGATTAAAATTATCCTCCAATTATCTTCGATTATCCTCCAGCTTTATTAGTTTAACTCTGCAGTGAGGGACCATGAAGAACCTTTCTCAGCTTGCTGAGCACTACGAGGTTGGGATCAGTTATAGTAACCTGCTGCATGACCGACTGTTTGTGGGAAAGAAGAAGCCTCTGGTTGAGACTACAGTTATATTTTTTCTAAGAATTTACAGTGCAGAAGGAGGCCATTCGTCCCATCGAATCTGCACCGGCTCTTGGAAAGAGCACCCTACCCAAGTTCAACACCTCCACCTCTTCCCAATAACCCAGTAACTCCACCCAACACTAAGGGCAATTTTGGATATTAAGGGCAATTTATCATGGACAATCCACCTAACCTGCACATCTTTGGACTGTGGGAGGAAACCGGAGCACCCGGAGGAAACCCACGCACACACGGGGAGGATGTGCAGACTCCGCACAGTGACCCAAGTCGGAATCGAGCCTGGGACCCTGGAGCTGTGAAGCCATTGTGCTATCCACAATGCTACCGTGGAATCGCGATCGAGATAGCTCAGGTGACTTAGTGCGCCGAACAGGCGCAATTGCACTCAAAAGCATGGCAGGAGGGGAGGTGAATCAGGTATGGGGTGCTATGGCCACGAGATCTGTGGTGCAATCAACAGGCACAGCGCAGAACCAGATACAGACTTTGGGATAGGACCGGAACCCAAGGAGCGGGAGAGTGTTTGGGCGTCAATCCGAATCCGAGGTGGACTGCTATCAATGTGGGGGTGGTTGTGATGGGGGGGGGGGACCTATTGTGTTTGGGAGTTTGTGTGCCAATTCAAAAGAAAAGAAAAGCAACAGCCATCCACAGTACCACTGAACATAATGGAGAAGGGAATGCAATGGAAATGGCTTATTGTCACGAGTAGGCTTCAATGAAGTTACTGTGAAAAGCCCCTAGTCGCCACATTCCGGCACCTGTCCGGGGGGGCTGGTACGGAAATTGAACCGTGCTGCTGGCTTGCCTTGGTCTGCTTTCAAAGCCAGCTATTAAGCCTAGTGTGCTAAAATTGTCTTAAGAGTAAATGGTAGACCCCTTAAACTGGAAGTCAATACTGGGGCTTGAAGCGTACAACAGACAAGCTTTCAACCTTCACCGGGGAGATTTTGAAGATCCTCGGAAGACCTAATATCCCAGTGGCATACAGAGGGCAGGAGACCAATCTGCCTTTGGTTGTCATGGAAGAACATCGACCCAGTCTGTTGGGAAGAGACTGGTTACAGAAGATTAGGCTCAAAAGTCTGAAAATCACCAAGATATCTATTGGTATCCTCCAAGATCTCTTAGGAGGTATAAAAACATCTTCCACAAGTAATAGGACAGGATTAAGGGTATAAACGCTGAGAAATATGTCAATGCAAATTCAACCCTCAAGTTCTTCAGAGCCAGACCAAGGCCATACTCATTGCATCAGAAGGATGAAGCACAGTTAAAGAGACTGGATGAGCTCGGTAACATCAAACTGGTCCAGTTTTCAGAATGGGTGGGGCTGATAGTCCCTGTCCTTAAACCTGATCATTCGATAAGAATTTGTGGGGACTATAAGTTGACCACAAATCAGGCTGCTCAGATCAATCGGTATCTGATTCCCCAAATTGAGGACTTCTATGCCAAGCTGGTGGGGGGCCTCATATATTCACAATTAGCCCTCAGTGATGCCTATCAACAACTAGAGTTGGATGAGGAATCTCAGATGTTTGCTACAGTCACTACCCAGAAAGGCCGCTTCCAGTATACCAGACTGCCATTCGACATTGCTCCAGCCTGTCCTATCTTCCAGCTCACAATGGAAACCCTCCCCCAAGATATTCCCAAGTGGATGATTTACATTGATGACGCACAAGTCACCGGTACTACACCAGAAGAACACATGGTCAGCCTAGAGGAAGTATTAAAGAGGTTTTGTGATGTACGGGTCCAGCTAAAATGCTAAAAATATACTTTATAGGCCTGAGGTGATGTACCTGGATTTTGCGTTCATGCAACAGGGTTGCACACATCGTAAGAAAACGTCAAGGCCACACGAGATGTCCCTGTGCCCCAAAATATCAGAGAGCTTAAATCCTTCCTATCGTCAATTATTATGCAAGTTTATTTCGAATTTAGCTACAAAATTGACACCATTTCACCAGATATTCAGGAAGAATCAATGGTGGCAATGGAGAGATGCCTTCTGAGTTGTGAAGCAAGCTTTACAGTCTTCAAATGTCTTGGTGCATTTTGACATGGGGAAAACAATCGTGGTGATGGTGTCCCTTTACGGTATAGGGGCAGTCTTATCGCACAAAATGGGATAAGGTTAGGAACACCCTCTTGCCTTTTCCTCAAGGACTCTTTCTGAAGCAGAACAAACTATGTCCAGACTGAGAAGGAGGGTTATATTCAGTGTGAAGAAATTCCACCAGTATGTGGAAAGTCAACAGTTCGACATGAGGACTGACCACAAGCTGTTACTGGGCCTTTTAAGGGAAGATAAGCCCACAGCCTCAGTGAGGGTACAGCGTTGGGCCTTGATGTTGGTGGTCTACAACTATGCTTTTCAGCACCAGCCTGGGACGCAAGTTGCCAATGGCATATGTCACATGAAGATAGCCCCCTACCACCCAACATTGAACGGTCTGGTTGAGACGGCCCAATCTTTTAAGAATGTCATGAAAAAGCAATCTGATAACCCCTTTACTAGAGGTTGGCTAATTTCTTTGTTGTTATCCAACTTAGCTCCTCATTCAACTGTGGGGTGTCAAACTAGCTGAGCTACTCATGGGCCATTGGTTGAAAACTGGATTGGATCTTGTGTTTCCAAATTTGGCGGGGAGGTTGGAGGCACATCAGGCCTTCCAGAAGAGTCAGCGGTCAGAGGATAGAAGGACAACAGTTCGTTTCTGGTTGGGAGATCCAGTTTTGGTCCGTACTTTCACCTTGGGTTCACCTTGGTTAGAAGGATGGGCTGTGGCCTAGCCAGGGCCGGTGTGTTATGTGGGCAATGTGAATGGGAAGACCATCATAAATCACACCAACCACTTGATGAGTTGAGGGGTGGCGACTCACAACATGGAGTCAGCAAGTCCAGCTAGCAATATGAATACACATGTAACTCTGTCCAGCCAACTGGAGCCAGGGACTCCCGTTTCTGTTCAGCCAGCTGTGCTTTCGAGGCTGGGAGGCCAGTTCGCCTGTCATTGATGGGTGCCCCAGAGGTGGCATCAATTATTGTCCATATTGTCCACTTGGTAGCTTAAGTGAGTGCCAAGCCTGTGGCAGGGCTAAGGAGGTCAAAGAAAACCCAGAGGTCTCCTGATCATAAGACCATTAGACCATAAGAAATAGGAGCGGAATTAGGCCACTTGGCCCATCGAGTCTGCTCCGCCATTCAATCATGGCTGATATTTTTCTCATCCCCATTCTCCTGCCTTCTCTTGTAACCCCTGATCCCCTTATTAATCAAAAACCTATCTTTCTCTGTCTTAAAGACACTCAGTGATTTGGCCTCCACAGCCTTCTGCGGCAAAGAGTTCCACAGATTTACCATCCTCTGGCTGAAGAAATTCCTCCTCTTCTCTGTTTTAAAGGATCATCCCTTTAGTCTGAGATTGTGTCCTCTGGATCTAGTTTTTCTGACGAATGGAAATATCCTCTCCACGTAAATTCCATCCAGGCCTCGTAGTATCCTATAAGTTCCAATAAGATCCCCTTCATCTTTCTCAACTCCAGTGAGTACAGATCCAGAGCTCTCAACCATTCCTCATGTGACAAGCTCTTTATTCCAGGGACATTCTTGTTAACCTCCTCTGGACCCTCAAGGCCAGCACATCCTTCCTTAGATACGGGGCCCAAAACTGCTCACAATACTCCAAATAGGGTCTGATCAGAACCTTATAACGTCTCAAAAGTACATCCCTGCTCTTGTATTGTAGCCTTCTCGTCATGAATGCGAACATTGCATTTGCCGTCCTAACTGCAGACTGAACCTGCACGTTAACCTTAAGAGAATCATGAACAAGGACTCCCAAGTCCCTTTGTGCTTCTGATTTCCTCAGCATTTTCCCATTTAGAAAATAGTCTCTGCCTCCATTCCTCCTTCCAAAGTGCAGAATCGCACACTTTTCCACATTGTATTCCATCTGCCACTTGTTTGCCCACCCTCTTCGCCTATCCAAGACCTTCTGCAGCCCATGTGCTTTCTCAATACTATCTGTTCCATTACATATCTTTGTATCGTCTGCAAACTTAGCAACAGTGCCTTCAGTTTCTTCTTCCAAATCGTTAATGGATATTGTGAAAACTTGTTGTCCCTGAGGCACACCACTAATTACGGGCTGCCATCCTGAACAAGACCCACTCTTTCTCCCCATGCTTTGCCTTCTGCCAGTCAGCCAATTCTCTATCCATGCCAGGATCTTACCCTTAACACCATGGGCTCTTAACTTATCTAACAGTCTCCTATGCGGCACCTTGTCAAAGACCTTCTGGAAATCTAAATAAATCGTGTCCACTGGTTCTCCTTTGTCTAACTTCCCTGTTACCTCCTCAAAATCTAACAGATTTGTTAGACATGATCTCCACTTGACGAAGCTGTACTGACTCAGTCCTATTTTATCATGCACTTCCCAGTACTCCGCGATCTCATCTTTAATAATGGATTCTAACATCTTACCAATGACCGAAGTCAGGTTAACCGGCCTATAATTTCCTGTCTTCTGCCTCCCTCCCTTCTTAAACAGTGGTCTGATTCTCCTGCAGCACTGGCATCCCACTGGTGTCTTCCACTGTGAAGATTGATACAAATTAACGACCCCCCCCCCGCCCTATTGCTCTTTTAGTTGTCCTCTGCTTGTTTTTAAAGGCTTCCCAATCCTCTGGCTTCCCACTAAACCTCACCATTTTGTATGCTCTTTCTTTTGCTTTTAGGCTGTCCTTGATTTTCCTCGCCAGCCATGGATGCTTTGTCCTCCTCTTAGCATGTTTACTCCTCCTTTGAATGAATGGCATCGATTGACTTTTTGATGGACTCTCTTTTTCCTGTTTTCTCTGTTCACATTTACAACCTCCGTCTCTAGCTTTTGGATAGTTATAAGAAGGTACTTAAGGGGGGGGGGGGGGGGGGGGGGATGTGGTAGCACGGCCCCTTTAAGGGGCAGACTCCATGGACCACATGACCGGTTCAGGGCCAATCATTCTGGAGACGGTGAACCCCAGCCAATGGGGAGCTTGCGCAGGGTCCAGGAAGCAGGACCTCGGGCAGTGTGGACCAGGGAGTTGAAGTGTTAAGACCTGTTGACTAGTATTCTGTGCCTATTACTTAACTGCCTTTGCCTTTCATCAATGAAACCCCTTTGTTAACTACTGGAATTTCCCAGTGTATGTACTCTACCAGTCTGGGAAGACAACACTTTACATCCAATTTATTCTCACTTACATGAATGATCCAATGTTTAACACTCCATTTCCATTCACCCTGAGCCAACCATTTTATTTCAAAACCATTTCACAACAACCTGATGAAAAGAAATCCACAGACAGAAACTGTGACCAAATAAATAAACACCAGGGAAACCTTTCACAAATATTTGATCATTTATTTTCCAGAATTTAAATCAGATTGTTATCATTTTCTGTCTCTTTTTATTCAATAAATGGCTGCAGTTTTTAAATTTTCATTGAGATGTGGAGTAAAACTGTAAATAATAACTTTCTCCCTCACAGTGAGAGCGAGAGCGAGAACATTTCCAGACATTTGGATCATCACAGTTTCCGGTTACTTGTTTGTTAAACTGGGCTTTGCTGTTGGACTAATTTTCTTGTTGAAGAGGATGGACAAAGTAAGAATTTTTTCAGGCTTTCTTTAAGAAAATTCTCAAAGTGATATTTGAACAATGAAAGCAAGAACAGTAAAAATGATGATGAACTTCCAATAATCTATTTTGTGACTATTTGAGTAGATTTTTTCTGTGTGCTGTCATTGTTGTTGCTGTGGTCTTGTGTCGCTAGAGAGCTTCAGTAGAGTTGGGTTTCGAAATCAATTTGTCTCTCTGTAAACCACTTCCCCTGTGGCCGGTTTGCTATACCTAGTTTACTCATCTTCAAATCTCAGTCAATTCAAAATAAGCAATTCTGTTTCTGAGAGCTCGGCACAGTTTGTGTTCGAGGAAGCAATATGTCAAGGCTGTTTATTCTTGGGTGAAGTGCGAATTGTAGACTAGGAGGCAGTTGGGTAAGAAACAAATAAATATTGTAAACAGTGGAAAGATTGAATTTAACATCAAGGATGTGAGATAATCTGTATTGTTTATGATATTTACATAGAATTATATGATAGGTACAGCACAGAACAGACCATTCAGCCCTGTTGGTCTATTTTCAGGTTCATGTGGCACAAAAGTTCCTTTCCCTACTTTATCTCATTCCCTTGACGTATGCCTTGGAAGCATCTTCAAGGGGGGGTGGAGGGGGGGGAGGGGGGGAGAGGGAGGAAGGGGGAGGGGGGGAGAGGGGGGGAGAGGGGGGGAGAGGGGGAGAGGGGGGAGGGGGGGAGGGGGGGAGGAGGGGGGGAGGGGGGAGGGGGAGGGGGGAGGAGGGGGGAGGGGGGGAGGGGGGAGAGGAGGGGGGAGGAGGGGGGAGGAGGGGGAGGGGGGGAGGAGGGGGGGAGGGGGGAGGAGGGGGGAGAGGGGGGAGGAGGGGGGAGAGGGGGGAGGAGGAGTGGGGGGGGGAGGGGGGAGGGGGAGGGAGGAGGGGGGAGGGAGGGGGAGGGAGGGAGGGGGGAGGGGGAGGGAGAGGGGGGAGGGAGAGGGTGGGGAGGGAAGAGGGGGGAGGGGAGAGGGGGGAGGGGAGAGGGGGGAGGGAGAGGGGGGAGGGAGGGGGGAGGGAGAGGGGGGAGGGGAGAGAGGGGGAGGGGGAGGAGGAGGGGGGAGGGGGGGTGGGGGGAGGGGGGGAGGGGGGGAGAGGGGGGAGGGGAGGGGAGGGGAGGGGAGGAGGGAAGGGGGGAGGGGGAGGGAGGGAGGAAGGGGAGGGGGGGAGGGGGAGGGAGGGGGGAGGGAGGGAGGGAGGGGGGGAGGGAGGGAGGGGGGGGAGGGGGGGGGGGAGAGGCTGCCATTGCAGAAAGGCAAGGATTTAGTGAAGACATCAGTTACTTTGAAGTTGTGCCAAGAGATGTTTGCTTCTTCGGGATAAATCCCATTTGTCAGTTACTGCTGACAAATAAACTGAAACCCTCAATTGAATTGGACTTCCTGTTGTGAGGACAACACCAATCCATTGTCAGTTTCCTGATGCAGCAAGTGATACATGCATTCCAGGGACAATCTCTTTCCCCATGCAGTTCATTACCAGACTTCACTCGCATCTTACTGCTGCCTTGCAGGTTATCATCAAACCCATTAGTCCGTCTTCAGGAAAAGCTCATGGAGACGGGAAAGCACTGAGGTTCCAACCCGATCTTTCCAAATTTCCTTGCTGACCACATTCCAAATCCAGCTCCTTGGGCTTGGAAAATACGGCTCTTTGCCTGTTGTAATGATCTAATTAACAATGAGTATGTCATGTGTGGGTCAAGTTCAGATATGTTGCCTATTCTATAAAAATGGCTTTGTTCGATTTCCATTTCATCTGTCTCTTAAATCCAACATTTGTTCCTAAAGGATTTATTCAATGTAAATATTTTTCCTCTTCTTAGATGTCGAAGAGTGGGAAATCACACAAAATGACAGGAAATGAAGAAGCTGTTCAATTAAAGACCTTGAACTCTGACACTGATTTGAGATCATAGATGGAATGATACAGCACAGAAGGAGACTATTGAGCTGATCATATCTGGGCCCAATGATCAAACCAAACTTGGAAACCTGAGTTGGTTTTACTCTGGATATGTTGTGTGGTGATATTTCTATGAAGCTAGGTTAGTTTTTATTGCAAAGTGTCATTTCAATCGTTCCCAGTCTCAGTGTATCTTATTTTATTTTACAAGAGCTAACTTTCCAGCTCACAGCTTTATGACTGGAGGGATTGACATTGACTGTTGGGCTGGTTTAGCTCACTGGGCTAAATCGCTGGCTTTTAAAGCAAACCCATCAGGCCAGCAGCATGGTTCGATTCCCGTACCAGCCTTCCCGGACAGGCGCCGGAATGTGGCGACTAGGAGTTTTTCACAGTAACTTCATTGAAGCCTACTCGTGACAATAGTGAGTTTCATTTCATAAGGGGCAGCACGGTAGCATTGTGGATAGCACAATCGCTTCACAGCTCCAGGGTCCCAGGTTCGATTCTTGCTTGGGTCACTGTCTGTGCGGAGTCTGCACATCCTCCCCGTGTGTGCGTGGGTTTCCTCCGGGTGCTCCGGTTTCCTCCCACAGTCCAAAGATGTGCAGGTTAGGTGGATTGGCCATGATAAATTGACCTTAGTGTCCAAAATTGTCCTTAGTGTTGGGTAGGGTTACTGGGTTATGGGGATAGGGTGGAATTGTTGACCTTGGGTAGGGTGCTCTTTCCAAGAGCCGGTGCAGACTCGATGGGCTGAATGGCCTCTTTCTGCACTGTAAATTCTATGATCTATGATCTATGACCCAGTCATGCACTGTGTGTAAATGTCAAAGTGTTTCAATATGGTTTTGTGACTGTAGGTCCCCAGAGAGTGATCAGGACTTTCTCTGCAGAAGAGCTGAATGGTGCAGAGTTTCTGCAAATGAGAAGCAATGAAAGTCGGCTCAGTAAATATGGGAGTCACCTGTTCATCTCCCAACCCCTGTTCACACAACGACACAGCAAATCCTCAGGAGAAGGCTGTGTCCGTGCTCTGATACAGAAAATGTTTAAAACCAACCGTGTCTAAAAGATTAACACAAAATAGTCAATGAAACATCATCAAGAATAAAAGTTATGGAAACGTAAAAACACAAAGTAGGAATGAGTGAAGTTTGACGGGAAGATTTATTAATTATTCTTCACAATCATTTAGCATCTCCAATAATCAATTGTTTTCTGATGGTGTTGATAGATTGTGGTGATGAGATTTGTTCAGCATGGAATGGGGAAATGTTTCCTTTAGTCAATGAATCATTACTGCTCTCTGCCCAATCACAGATCTTCCCCTTTGATCTTTTCCTGTCAGGAACGTTTCCTGTTTCTATAGAGAACTCCCAACATTCTTCACAAGGCCCTAAAGTTGTAAACATCACCTGGAGTTTTCTTTTGTTAGCTCAACATTTAGTCTTTTGACAATTAAAGATTGTGACTGTCCATTTATGATATATACAGATGTTTGTGTGTACTATTGAGTGTGTGTACATTTATAGGCTCAGTGACAACACTTTCACCACTATTCTGAGATGGGGATTGCAGCAAACTCTGGTGGAATGGCCATTAACTTAATGGATAGAATCATAGGATCATAGAATTGTTATGGTGCAGAAGGAGCCCATTTGGCCTCACGTGTCTGCACCAGCTTGCGGAATATACATTAATACTTGGTGCCATTCTCCTGCCTTTTTCCTGTACTCCTGCACGTTGTTTGTATTCAAATAATCATCTAAGGCCCTCGTGACTGCCTTGAGTGAACCTGCCTACACCACACTTCCAGGCAGTGCATTGCAGACCTGAACCATTCACTGTGTGAAAAGATGTTTTCCCGTATCGCATTTCCTTCTTTTGCAAATCAATTTAAATTCATCCCCTCTCATTCACAATCTTCTTACAAGTTGGAACAGTTTCTCCCTACCTACTGTGTCCAGCTCACTTCTGATTTTGAACATCTCCATCAAATCTCCTCTTAGCCTTCTCCTCTCCAAGAACATCAGTCCTACCCTCTCCAATCTATCCTCATAACTGAAGTTTGTCATCCCTGGAACCATTTTTGGAAACTTTTTCTGCACGCTCTCCAATGTGCTTAGGTCATTCCCATAGTGCAGCATCCAGAGATTTTCCACAATGTTCCAGCTGAGCTTTAACTAGTGTCTTGTATAAGTGCAGCATAATTTTCTTGCCCTTGTAGTCAATGCCCCTATTAATATAATAAAGGCCAGAATACTATATCCGTTATTCATTGTTCTCACCACCTGTCCTTACACCTAAAATGAATTATGACCCTTTGTCAAAGCTCACCTAGACTCTCCCGGCAGATGCTGTCAGACCTGCTGAGATTTTCCAGCATTTTCTCCTTAGTTTCAGATTCCAGCATCCGCAGTAATTTGCTTTTATTATGTACATATGAAAATGAAAATCGCTTATTGTCACAAGTAGGCTTCAAATGAAGTTACTGTGAAAAGCCCCTAGTCGCCACATTCCGGCGCCTGTTCAGGGAGGCTGTTACGGGAATTGAACCGTGCTGCTGGCCTGCTTGGTCTGCTTTCAAAGCCAGCGATTTAGCCCTGTGCTATACACCCAGGTCCCTCTAATCCTGCACAATCTATTGAGAGTTTTAGCCCTTGATTCATATTTGTCACTCCATGTTCTCACGAGCAAAATGAATCACCTCACACCTAATATGGTTAGATTTGTGATTGTTCAATGAAAGAATGTTTTATAAGGGAAGAAGTTTAACTCTCAGATAAATGGATGGACTGAAGAAACAACAGCAAGCTTTGTAGAGTTATAACTTATAAAAATCAATTGAAGGATAACATTTCCAGACCAATTTTTAAAGTTTAATTGATAGCTGTCCGATTCAACTTTAATTTCTGAATCCAATAAATGGTAAAAAGAAAGATGATACAGTTTGGTGGAATATGAACAATATTGTTGATATTTTTAAAGGTGACTTTAAAGTTTTTAGATGAAGAAGTTAAAGAAATGATTGTACAGAACATAGGAATGATTACAATGGTGCAGATATGTTTAACGTTGAATAAATACAACATTAAGAAGATTGAATTATCCAATCGCAGTCCAGGGCTTTGATCACAACATCTTGGCTGAGAGTTCAGTGCAGCACTGAGGCACTGAGTGTTTCCTGATGTTCTGGCCAACATTCACCCTGCATCCAATTTCAATAAAAACATATTATTTACTCCTTATTACATTGCTATCAATGAAATCTTGCTTTGCGTGAATTGATTGGTGTGTTTCCCACATTACAATCGTGACAATGCCGAGGGTTTACAGCCACTCCAGCCAGCGGGATTTTCCGGTCCACCGACGGCGGAGTGCGCAAACAATTGGAAAACCCATTGACAGCGGCGGGCCTGGAAAATCCCATCGCCGGCCAATTGCAAACCACCAGTGCCACCACAAAACCCGCTGCACAGGGTGGGGCAGATAATCCTGCCGTGTGTTTCTGCTGTGAAACCACAGAGCTGTAATCCACTTTGGGACGTCTGAGGTCATGATTGGTGAGATATAAATGTAACTCTCAACAAGCTATAATTCTTAGAACATAGAACATAGAACATAGAACAGTACAGCACAGAACAGGCCCTTCGGCCCTCGATGTTGTGCCGAGCAATGATCACCCTACTTAACCCACGTAACCGGTATACCCGTAACCCAACAATCCCCCCATTAACCTTACACTACGGGCAATTTAGCATGGCCAATCCACCTAACCCGCACATCTTTGGACTGTGGGAGGAAACCGGAGCACCCGGAGGAAACCCACGCGCACACGGGGAGGACGTGCAGACTCCGCACAGACAGTGACCCAGCCGGGAATCGAACCTGGGACCCTGGAGCTGTGAAGCATTGATGCTAACCACCATGCTACCGTGAGGCCTCCAAAGCATATCATAGAACAGTACAGCACAGAACAGGCCCTTCGGCCCTCGATGTTGTGCCGAGCAATGATCACCCTACTTAAACCCATGTAACCCGTATACTCGCAACCCAACAATCCCCCCATTAACCTTACACTACGGGCAATTTAGCATGGCCAATCTACCTAACCCGCACATCTTTGGACTGTGGGAGGAAACCAGAGCACCCGGAGAAAACCCACGCACACACGGGGAGGACGTGCAGACTCCACACAGACAGTGACCCAGCCTCCTTCTGAAACGTGTGTAAAATGCTCTGTTTATTGATGTGCATTGTTACTCTGATTGTCGTGGATTGGTGGCACTAGAGATCTGCAGTCGTGTTCGAGCTGAGGATGGATTTTGTAGTCAGCAGTGAAATGGCTCTCAAAAAAATCTAGTTACAAATATCCAGTAATGTGTGTGGCTCAGACTTCCGCTTTCCTGGAGATAATTTAAATCTGCTGCTGTATCAGGAGATTTCCAGTCAGGCAGCGGCAGTGATATCGACGAGCTGGGTAAGCAGCCAATCACAAAGAGGAATTCTCTGAAACAGCCGACGAGGAAATCAAGAGCACTTTATTCATCACTTTGAGTGTAACATTCAAAAAATCTTACATTGTTTGGCATGTTCCCCGCTCCCCGCGGTGTGTTTGGTGACAGTCGAGCTGCCAGGAAACTCATGGAAGGGGTTCACCCTGGGCAGGGCTGGAAGATCACGTGTGTAAATCAGCCGGAATATTCTGGGCTATTTGTGGAGGAGGTTGACATCCCACAAATGCAAATTGATCTTTTCAGGGCCTTTGAGGGTGTTTAGCAGTAATTTTAAACTAACTACTGTTAAAACTGATCGACATCTTATTCAATGAACTTTAGCTTTTCCTCTGGATTTTCCAATGATATTAATAGCTTAAAATGGCAATTTTTGTGAATTGTTTTATTGTTTGGTGTTTGCTCTCTGGGGTGATTTGAACACTGCACCTTCAAGGGTAGCAATAAATCTCTGACAGTAACCTCTAGATTTCTGGAATACTCTGCACATGTGCAGACTCCTGGGGTGGTTGGCGCATGTGCGGGAGCACCAGCGTGTGCTGGCGTCATCCCAGTGCACCCGCAGGGGGAGTCATCTCCGCATCGGCCATCGCGGACTGTTACAGCGGCCGACGCGGAGTATTAGAGTGCCCCCACGGCACAGGCCCGCCCGCGGATCGGTAGACTCCGATCGCGGACCAGGCCACCATGGGGGCACCTCCCTGAGCCAGATCCCCTCACACCCCCCCCCCCCCCCCCCCCCCCCCCCCCCCCCGAGGACACGAGAGGCCGCCCGCAGAACCAGGTCCAGCCGATAAGTACCTGTCGTAATTTACACCGATGGGACCGGCCGTAAACAGGCGGACACTCAGCCCATTGTGGGCCGGAGAATTGCCGGGGAGACCACTGCCAGCGGCCGTCGACCGGCGCGGTGCGATTCCCACTCCCGCCAAATACCGGCGCGATTTGGCAGCCGGCGGGGGCGGGGTTCACGCCGCCCCCTGGCAATACTCCGACCCCGCGGGGAGTCAGATAATCCCGCCCCTGAAATTGCTGTAAGTTTCAGTGGAGTAATCGTGGTGAAAATTGACAGTTTCATTACCAGCATCGCCACAAAACCCAGGGATAATTGTTCACTTGAAGTGGGATTAATGGTCCCATATGTGGGATTAATGGTCCCCAAGAGGTTAAGTTGCATGTGTGGTGAGCATGGCACTGGAGCCATTCACGCCACTCCAGCTGCTGATCGCGGCATCAACTGGGCGGTGCGGGATCCGTGCATGCACAGTGGCACCAGCGCCAACGCGCGCATGCGCAGTGGCTTCCTTCAACGCAACATGGCGCAGGACTGAAGGGGCCAGCGCGGAGAAAAGGAGGCCGCCAGCCAGAGAGGCCGGCCTGCCGATTGTTGGGCTCCGATCGCGGGACAGGCCACATTGGAGGCCCCCTGGAGTCGGACCACCCCCTCCACAGGCCGCCCCCGGACCCTTCAATGCCGTGGTCCCACCAGCTGAGAGCAGGTGTGGACGGCAGCGGTGGGACTCACCATTTCTACGACGGCCGCTCGGCTCAATGGCGCCGTTTCTCCACTCTACGGAGAATCGCGTGCTGGTGATGGGGCGGCATGGCACGATTCGCGCCAGTCGCGGGGATTCTCCGGCCTGGCTCCGGGCTGAGAGAATCCCGCCTATGGTTTCTTGATTTGGTACGTCTGAGCCAGACAAGGAAGCCTAAAAAACTGCTTAACAATTGTGGCCAAATATCAAACTAGGCTGAGCATGTCAGCATTAACAGCAGAGGTAAAGGATCCCCAAAAGTTATGGGGTAGAATATTCTCATATTTTTGTAAAGTGTGGCAGCACTTTGAGCTGCCAATCTTGCCTCTCCTTTAGCCAGGTTTCCGTTATAGGAATGGCATCCTTCTGTTGTGTGTCAACCTGTGCTCTTAGGTTGTCCACTCTGTTCCTAATACTCCTTTAATTGAAGTATAACCAGTTTAACCCCACCATTTTTCCTTGCTGGACACTTTGGAAAGTTTGCTTCTCCTGTAATTCCAATTCTATCACTAATCTGCTGCATCACTAGCTCATGTTCTACTTCTATCCTCCTGGTCTGAATTTTATCTCTCTGATCCTACACCTGGGATCCCATCGCCCTGCCACAATAGTTTAAATACTTCCAACCAGAACTAGAAAAAGCCCCCACAAGGATATTGGTCCCAACTTTGCCTGGATGCGACCAGTCTGGTTTGTACAGGACCCACCTGCCCCTGAACCAGTCCCAATGCCGCAAGCATCTGAATCCCTCCCGGCTACACCATCTCTCCAGCCACACATTCATCTGATCTATCCTCCTGTTCCTGCTCTCTCTACCATGTGGAACTGGGAGTAATCCTGAGATTACTACATTTGCGGCCCTGCATTTTTGTTTATCCCCTAACTTCCTGCCTTAAAGCCTCTGAAATTCATCAATTTTGACATGTATGTAATGGGATGCAAACAGTGAACCACTCTCTCACTCTCGTGCGAAGTCGTCCCAGTGTGACACTTCCACAGTTTACCATCACTCGCAGGAGAGAGACACACGTCCAAGAGTGGTAGATGAGACCACCGCATGTGGAGTAAATGAACCCTTACACCTTCTCTGAACCACGTCCAATGAAATAATGGGCTGGATTCTAATGGAGAAGTCCATTGACCTTGGCGGGATTCTCAGGTCGTTGGGTGGACGCGGACTGAGAGTCCCACCCGATACCTTTCCCCAAATAAGGGGCCCAAATCTGTTCACAGTACTCCAGATGTAGGGCTGGATTCTCTGTTTGGTAGACTAAGTCCCCACGCCGCTGGGAAAAAGGTGGCGTTTTACGCCAGGAAATCTGGTGCAAAATGGCCACCGATTCCCTGTTCCGGGGGGTGGGGGGGCTTAGCAGCCAGGTAGCGTAGGGCTCCCAGCTCTAGCTGCCAATATGGCCTGAATCATTGACAGGTCCGTGGCTGCACCTGTGCATTGCAGCGGCCTGCAGCGGCCATGCCGTGCTTCATGGCGGACGCAAACCACGGACCCCCCCCCCCCCCCCCCCCCCCCACACAGTGCCCCCAGCTCCGAATAAAGCCCCCCCCTGCCCGCAGAACGGCCCTCACCCAACTATGGCGGTTGCTGGACGGAGTCCGCAGCCACCACACTGAGTTCACGACAGGTGACACCAGACGTGTCCCATGCCGCCGGGAACTTGGCCGGTCGAGGATGGAGCATCATGGGGCCTGAGGCCGTGGATCCAGTGTGCGGCGTATTCCTAGAGTGCTCTGCTTTTCAGGGGGCGGAGCATCGCGAAAGCGGCGCCACCCCCGATTTGGCGTCATTGGGGATTCTCCGCCCTGCCGTCGAACGTGATTTTGCCGTCGGGGATCGGATAATCCAGCCCCTGGTCTCACCAGTGTCTTATGCAGTTGCAGCAAGAATCCCTAACTTTAATCTAATCCACTTGAAATAAGGGCCAATGTTCCATTAGTCTTCCTAATTACCTGCTGCACCCATGTGCTAGCTTTCTGTGTTTCGTGCACAAGAACCACAAGCCCCTTTGCGTTGCAGCTTTCTGCAGATTTTCTCCATTTAAATAAAACTTTGTTCTTTTGTTCTGCCTTCCAAAATGAACAACTTCACATTTTCCCGCATTTGCCAACTGCAGCGGCCACTTGTTTAACCTATCAATATCTCTTTGCAAACTGTCTGTATCCCTCTCGCAACTTGCCTTTCCACCTATTTTTGTGTTTTCTGTAAATTTGACAACAGCACATTCACTTCCTTGCTCCAAGTCACTGATATATATCATAAACAGTTGTGGTCCCAGCACTGATCCCTGTGGAACCCCACTGGTTACAGGATACCAACCTGAAAAAGAACCCCTTATCACCACGTGCAGTCTGCTGCCCATTAGCCAATTTCCTATCCATGCCAATTTGCTACTTACTAACACCAGGGGCTCTTCAATGTATCTCCAGCTGTCGAGGAGTTGGATATTGTAAAAAAAGAAAGCTTTGCAATCCAACTGCCCCAACAATTGATTCACTTGGGATTCAGGTAAAGCATTACTTTGAATATTGATGGGTATTCATAAATTGATATGAGCCCCAGCATTTAACATGTTTTATTGGATTTGCTTTTAGAATTAAGACTATGCTTTTTATTGTTTGTAGTCATTGATGTTGCAATGAACATATCCACTTTAAAGTGTATTACATGTTCAATAGTTCTAAAATAAACTTACAAAAAAGTTGGTAAAGTGTAACATCTCTTCTAGTCTTCTGGATGCAGTACCGTAACCAACTTCTCTTGTATTTTCAGAAAGTGGGAAGAAGATCCCCAGCCCCTAAAAATATCCAGATAATTATAACTTGGCCAACAAATTATTTAACAGTCTATCTGGGAAAGAGCCATGGGCATGATCTACCATCCACGATGTGCCCGAACAGCAACGCGGCCAGTAGATCGCTATTCTGCGACCACCCCGGCTCCTGAGATCTAAAGCGATCTTGCGAGAATCCCGCCCATTGTGGATGGGATCATTATTTTTCAAATTTGCGTAATAGGACAAGCCATCTTGTCTCACTCTAACATGCATTTCCTTGAGGTACATGAGAAATTGGGTTCTAACCCCTTTGCCTTGAAAATGTCGGGCGAGCACCATTCTGTGCTGCTCTCCATAAATGGGAACCAGATGAAACACTTGTGGAGATCTCCCAGGAGATCGGAGGCCACAAGGTGCTTCCCCTCTGGGCAGAGTGGAACCGAGGCACTGTTGGTGCCACCCGGCACCATGGCAGTGCCATCTGGGTGCCAGCCTGGCACTGCCAAGGTGTCCATGTGGCACTGCCAGCTGGTATGGGAACTGGCATGGTGCCCAGATTGTATTGCCAAGGTGCCAGGCTGGCATTTGTCCCACACCAGAGATTGGAGCTGGGGGTGTCTTGCGTGTCTGGGGTGTGGGGGTGGGGGGAGCGGAGGACCCTCTTATAGGTGAGTTGGGGCTTTGGGGCTTTTGGGGGTCATGTCGGGGGCTCGAGAGGTTCGGACGTGATTCAAAATGGCGTCCCGCTCTCTCCCTGCACTGAGAAGCTTCGGTTAGCAGTGCACCTCAGTGCGGGAAATTGGACGAAGTGAGGCATCAAATGGAAACAGAATCCCGGGAGATAGCATGGTGATTCTCAGCACAGCGTGAACTGGGAAACACCCGGTTAAATGTGCCCGTTCCGGGATTCTGTTCCGATTTTGTTTTGTTTTTGTTGTTTTGGTTATTGTCACGTGCACTGCGGTACAGTGAAAAGTATTTTTCTGCGAGCAAATCATGTTTGCTAAATGTATTCAAGTTTATTGATGGTGTAGGATAGATAAAGGGGAACAGGTAGATGTAGTGTACTTGGTTATCAAAGATATTTGATAAGGTGCACATCGGTGAGGTTTACGACAAAACATGAACTTAGCGAAGGAATCCATCAGAATCATGCCATTAAGTGTGTAAGATGTAGCAAATCCATCATTTGGATGAACTCCATAGGATACATGGACATTATATTAAACCTGATACAACATGGCCAATTTCAAGTGGAAGAATTGACATTTTAAAGGTTACATTCAAGCAAAATGGCTGCTAACCAGACATCGTAATACACATCACCAGACCACCCAAGAAGTGAACAAAGGGGCTATGAGTCATGGCTCAAAGTTATATAAAACGGCCTTTTAACTCATGTAGCCACCAGGCCACATTCACAATTTTTGAGAGCACACTTGGACTGCGCCATCTGGAACTCGTCCAATCGGACGCAGAGAATCTCGGTGGGCCCACTAATGAATTGCAAATGCCGTTTAGATTCCGCGCGGCACGCGGCGCAGTTACCCCATTTCCGGGGTTACGGAGAATTGCAATTTGGCGTCAAACCGGCAGCTGCTGCGATTTTGGCTTCGGAAGCTATTCTCTGTCCAATTGCATTTCCCAATTTTGGCATCGGCCGACGGAGAATCCTACCTGTGGCCATTTTCAGCGGCCGACAGGAGCCACTGCCGCCACCTTCTGCCACAAATGTGGCACTTGACATGCCCCACGGCAATGCCTGGCCTTTGGAAAAGTCTGTTCCAGGTCCTGCTGTATTGGGCATTTTGCAAAACAATATTTTGCGCGTTCGACAATGGACCATATCAGATCTGTGCACGCAGTTGATGAGATAAATACCGAAGATCAGTTTTTCATCGATCTCATCGCGGCGAAGGACCCAAGGGGTCCAAACAAGAATGATGTAAATAAAATCTGAAGGAAGACTGAAGCTCATAAGAATTCTCCGGAACCTGTTAAAACTAGATTGAAATTGATGGTGGTACTGAACAATTCTCTATTAAAATGTGATTTTGTCCATAAAAAAAAGTCAACCTCGTGAGTCCCTCTGCTCTGCAAAAGCTGAACGTGCAGCGGAAGTCGCTGATCGACCAGGGCTGCCCGTGGACATCGGAACAAGAACAATAGAGACCTTCAGTATCTGAGAATTGGTGTTATCCATGGCAGGCAGGAAGCACACGTTACTGTTTAATATTGTAGACATGGACATTGACTCCATCCTAGGAACAGATTCATGTGAATCCCTGAATTTAGTCCAGCCACTATAAGTCCCAGAAGATGGCTGGTCAGCTGAACACTTCAGATTCCTACAAGACATTACAGTGTCTTCATTATGAAGATTCAGGAGAAATCCAGGTGGAGGACGACAAATCAGACAAGGAGACGGAACAGCCAGTGAGCATTCCGCAATTCTGGTTGACAGTCTTCAAGGACATGAATGGGCTCAATGGCATGATAGAGGAGCTTGATGAGCCTGTATTAAAGCCAGCAAGGTGTGAATGTTAAATGGACAGAGCATGGGAAGCCGAGGATCTTCGCTCTGGAGTTTCAGTTCGAGCTTAATGAGTATTTCACAAACGTGGTGATCACGAAAGTATATCAGTTGGACTCGTGGCCGCTTAAATCATTCTTTGCAGAACCACAATGTGAGGGAGGGCAAAAATGGAACGATGAAAACAATTCAAACAAAACAAAAGATGGAAGCACTCGCAGAACAGTGACAAAACTGTACCAAATGAATTGTTCTTTATCTTCTTCAGTCCCACTGAAGTGTGGCATGTTAAGCCAACGCTCAACGGCCAAACTCAAGGCTGACTTTGAACTTGCCATCCTATTGTGTGAACTCATAATTCTGTTTTTAATGTTATATTTTACAGGAGAGATCATTGCAGCCGATGCTGAATCGATGATGACTGCTATGAATATCTGATCAAAGATTTTGACGATGCAGAAAGTGATGGCATGGAAGGTGAGGCAGATGAAGACCAGTATGAACGACTTGTTGATCTGTTTTCCAGCAGCACAGACAGGCTCAAGAAGCATTACTCCGGTGGTCTGGAAGGAATGACAAGGTGGTTATCGGGATGCCCAGACCGCACTAGACGCTGTGAAGAGCGGGAGCCCGAAGATGGCGAACTTAAAAATAGAATCTGCAGATGCCACAGAGATCAGCCACTGACTGAGCTGGAAATGGATGGAATCATCACAATATTGGAGAAACTGGCCTCAGTGCTACGTGGTGACCCATTCCAGGCCTTTGAGATGGTTCCGGTAATTCATTCCCAAACCATCGACAACAATGATGATGAATGGGAAGATAACGATGTTGACTGCAATGACAGCGACCTGACCCAGTACCTGGATCATCATGACCAGAGAGCATCATAATCTCGAGTGATAAAGAGCAAGTGAGCGATGCTCTAGCGAGCCAAGAAGGGGTGGCACCTGTTGCCCCAGTTCCAACCTTCACTTAGGCACCAGGAATGGAAGTGCTCTAACATGTCGGTAAGGACGCAGAAGTGGGCATGGTCACACCACCCAAAGGTGATGCGACTGCCCCTCAAGGTGCTCCTGAAACTCTGCAGACCTCTGAGCACATGGTAAAAATCAGCACCATACCAGAAGCTGCTGAACCAAAACACAAGAGCAAGAAACACATGACACTGCATCACCATCTCATCAAAATAATGTCAGCTCATCCCACTAACAAACCAGCAATGGGAATAATGAGAAGCAACAAAGAGCATAATTCCAGGAAGCGCAAAAGAAAGAGGCTGGTGACACAAGTGTGGCAGTCATGGGCACAGGCCTTCCAAAGGCACAGAGCAAAGAGGAAAAGAAACAAGAGACCAGCATGTAAACTTCGAAGAGGCTGGCAACAGCTTGAATGATCACAGAGGTGATCCCATGAGGGAGGCACAATGAAATTTGCAAAAGAGACGGATGCTGGCCAGGCACATCATGTTAATGGACACCCTAGTAAAACTCATTCACATTGTTAGACAAATTTCATGATTGTATAAAGTTAAAAGATCAATGTTGCTTGTAAACACATCTTAATGTTTTCTGAGGAAGGGGATGCGGTGATAAGCCTGTCAGCAATATCATAGCTGGATGGTGTGCAACATTCAACCAGTAGGTGGTAGTGCAGGCACATCATGCGGTCTCAAGACCGTGGTCATGTGACCAGGGACTCCTGCATAAGTGGGGACACATCTGGCCATCACCAGATAGTTGTAGGAGATGGTAGTAAGACATACAAGTGAACAGACGTGCGAGGTGTAGTTCCAGAGGAGTACAAGGAAACTCCACGATACTTGCTCTGTAACAGATCGCTATCTTACCATGTGTGATTCCACAAAGATCTTGGTTTGGACAAGTCAAGATGTTTGGTGGATTCCTTTGCAAAACATAGAAGACCAAACACAACAATATGTATTTGGTGCAGTAAGGGTTAAAAGCCTGGGTTAGTCTGTGTGACTGCTGCAGTCATGGTTTAAAAGAATCCTGGTTTGAAAGGTTGGGAGCCAGTAGTGCAATTAAATCATTGTAAAGACTTGGGTGAATGGATTTTTGTTTGGATGAAGGAGATTCTGTGGATTATTTAATTAGAGATCCATGTATTGAGTTAGTAAGGTGATGTAACTAATGGAGGAGCGAGAATAACAGGCATTTTAGCAGAGAAGCAGATTGTTCAGTTGGTCTGGATGTCAAACCATGAAGACTGTTTCTGAAGACTTCAGCTGGAGATCCTGCATTGTCCTGACAGGGTTCAGATCAATCGCTTAAAACAGTCTCAAAGAACATCTCTTAAGCAAGTACGAAAGAGAAATTGCTGGAAAATCTCTGTGGGTCTGGCAGCATCTGTAGGGAGAGAAAAGAGCTAAGGTTTTGAGTCTGTTGACTCTTTGTCAAAGCTAACAGACAGAGAAAGTGGGAAATATTTATTCCCTCGCCCTCGCTCTCATAGGGAGGGGTCTCATTAGGGCAGCACGGTAGCATTGTGGATAGCACAATTGCTTCACAGCTCCAGGG
The DNA here is from genome assembly GCF_902713615.1 of Scyliorhinus canicula. NCBI lineage: Eukaryota > Metazoa > Chordata > Chondrichthyes > Carcharhiniformes > Scyliorhinidae > Scyliorhinus > Scyliorhinus canicula. Next base: position 224,955,755 of record NC_052149.1, on the reverse strand, counting down.
TCCCAGGTTCGATTCCGGCTTGGGTCACTGTCAGTGCGGAGTCTGCACACCCTCCCCGTGTGTGCGTGGGTTTCCTCCGGGTGCTCCAGTTTCCTCCCACAATCCAAAGATGTGCAGGTTAGGTGGATTGGCCATGCTAAATTGCCCTTAGTGTCCAAAATTGCCCTTAGTGTTGGGTGGGTTACTGGGTTATGGGGATAGGGTGGAGGTGTTGACCTTGGGTAGGGTGCTCTTTCCAAGAGCCGTTGCAGACTCGATGGGCTGAATGGCCTCCTTCTGCACTGTAAATTCTATGATATTTCATCCCACCAGCCTCCGTATGCAAAGCATAATCCTCCGCCATTTTCGCCAACTCCAGTGTGATGTCACCACCAAACATATTTTCCCTTCGCTCCCTGTCAGCATTCCACAGAGACTGTTCCCTCCGGGATAATCTTGCCCACTCCTCCACCATACCCAGTACCTCTCCCATCACCCATGGGACCTTCCCATGCAATCGCAGAAGGTGTAACATCTGCCCCTTTACCTCTTCCATACTTAACATCCCAGGCCCAAAACATTCGTTCCAGGTTAAGCAGTATTTCACTTGCATCTCTTCCAATTTGGTCTACTGCATTCGCTACTCCCAATCTGGTCTCCTCTATATCGGAGAATCGCTTTGCTGAGCATCGTCGGTCTGTGCACATTCAGGACCCTGACCACGTTGCTTGCCATTTTAACAAAAGATCCTGCTCCCATGCCCACATGTCTGTTCTTGGCCTTCTGCAATGTTCCAGTGAAGCTCAACGCAAACTGGAGGAAGAATATCTTCCGGTTAGGCACGCTACAGCCTTCAGGTCTCAACATCGAATTCAACAACTTCAGATGATTAGCTGTACCCCACCTCAACTCACTTGTTTTCATCCCATTTCATTTTAACAGACTTTTACCATTTCTTTCTTTCCTGTCTTTCTTAATATATATTAACCCCACCCCCCATTTTATCCACCTTTCCTTACCCTGTCTCCTCCCAGCTTCCTCCTTCCCCTTCACCGACATCGACAGTTCACCGTCTGATGTTAGTTTCTCTGCTGTTTGACCTTTCACATCTTTTGTTCTCTCTGGGGACTGCCATTAACACTCTTTCTTCTTGGTTTCTCTGACCATTAGCACCCGGTTTCCCTGGGCTTCTGTGGCTATGACTCATGTATCATTCTCACTCCACAGTATAAATATTTCCCACTTTCTCTGCCTGTTAGCTTTGACAAAGACTCATCGGACTTGAAACATTAGCTCATTTCTCTCCCTATGGATGTTGCCAGACCTGCTGAGATTTTCCAGCATTTTCTCTTTTGTATCAGTTCCTGCGTCTGCAGTAATTTTCTTTTATCTTAAGCAAGCATGCTTGGGTCTGCTAATGGTATTTAAAACTGGATTGGGATTTGAGATGATTGCATTGTTTGAGTGGTAATAAAGATAGCAGTTAAGGGTTATTGTGTCACTGTATTATTTGCATTGTTTAAGGGGTCATTGTCAGCTATTTTCTTGTGTGATGTTAAAGGTATATTATATTGTGTTAGTAATAAAGTTTGTTTTAATATACCCTCCCGATTTCTTTGTGAAATGACTCCTGGAGTGAGGTATCTTTCCCTCGCAGTCTTAAAATATTAAAATAAAATATTGTGGTTTCTGTCCAGTATCCTAGCTGCTGTCAGGGTCTGGCCAGGGGTGGTAATACAATCCATCATTAGATGGTGGGTGGTAGACAGTAAATTAATTACAAAACAGGCAAGTTAGAACAAATCGCTACTAGGCCCAGGAGAGAGTAAATTAACAACAGTCAGCAGTCATAGCAATTTACCATTAACATATGGCACAGAGTAAATTCATAAAACAGACAACAAATAAAACATTTCATGACTAAATGGCAGCAGGAAGTGATTGATAACAAAACAGCAAATTAATTTGGATGCTGTAATCTAAAATAAAAAGGGAAAATGCGGGTAAATCCCATTCTGTGTACCCGAACAGGCAATGTGGCAACTAGGAGCTTTTCACAGTGACTTCATTGCAGTGTTAATAATAATAGTAATAATAATCACTTATTGTCACAAGTAGGCTTCAATGAAGTTACTGTGAAAATGTAAGCCTACTTGTGACAATAAAAATTATTATTATCGAACAGCATCTGTGGAGTTATAACAATTCCCATTCGCTTGTGACAGAGAATAAGTTAACAAAACAGAAAATAAGAAATGGCCTCGAAACGGTGGCAGCGAGTAAATTGATAAACAGCCATGATGTGGAGATGCTGGTGTTGGATTAGGGTGAGCACAGTAAGAAGTCTTACAACACCTGGTTAAAGTCCAATTGGTTTGTTTCGAATCACTAGCTTTTGGAGCACATCTCCTTCCTCATTGTAACCTGGTATTGTGAGACTTCTTACTGTGATAAACAGAAAACAGTTATAAGAAATGACTACCAGATGGTGGCAGAGTAAATTGACCTGGTGTTGCAAGACGTCTTACTGTGCTCACCCCTGTCCAACGCCGGCATCTCCACATCATGGTAAAAGAGAGCAGTTATAAAGACTGGCCGCCAGATGGTGGCAGAGAGTAAATTGATAAACAGAGAACAGTTATAGGAAATGACCGCTAGATGGTGGCAGAGAGTAAATTGATAAACAGAGAACAGTTATAGGAAATGACCGCTAGATGGTGGCAGAGAGTAAATTGATAAACGGAGAACAGTTATAATAAAGCACCGCCAGATGGTGGCAGAGAGTAAATTGATAAACGGAGAACAATTATAAGAAATGACCGCTAGATGGTGGCAGAGAGTAAATTTAAAAAAAATAATAATTTTTATTGAAAAATTTTGTATTTATATAACCACAACGAACAGCAATAAAATACCAACAATAACAATAACAGTCATAAACATTCGCCCAACCTCAATGAACAACAAAACATATTAACAACAAATTAAATTAACACAATATTAAGTTAAGTAACCATAGAGAAATTTTTTTTAAAATAGAAAAAATAAAGAACACCCTCATTTCCCCCCCTCCCCCCCCCCCCCGGGTTGCTGCTGCTATTGACCAAGATACCTATCTTTGAGTCAGAAAGTCCAGAAAAGGCTGCCATCGTTTATAGACATGATGTGGAGATGCTGGCGTTGGACTGGGGTGAGCACAGTAAGAAGTCTTACAACACCAGGTTAAAGTCCAACAGGTTTGTTTCAAACACGAGCTTTCGGAGCACGGCTCCTTCTTCAGGTGAATGGAAAGGCTTGTTCCAGAAATGTTTATATAGACACAGTCAGAGATGCCCCGGAATGCGAGCACCTGCAGGCAATCAAATTATCAAAGATGCAGAGAGAGAGGTAACTCCAGGTTAAAGAGGTGTGAATTGTCCCAAGCCAGTTCAGTCGGTAGGCCTCTGCAAGTCCAGGCTTGTTGGTGGGGGCCGAATGTAATGCGACATGAATCCCAGATCCCGGTTGAGTCCGCATTCATGCGTGCGGAACTTAGCTATAAGTTTTTGCTCAGCAATTTTGCGTTGTCGCGTCTCCTGAAGGCCTCCTTGTAGAATGCTGACCCGGAGATCAGAGGCTGAATGTCCTTGACTGCTGAAGTGTTCCCCAACTGGAAGGGAACAGTCCTGCCTGTTGATAGTCGCACGATGCCCGTTTATTCGTTGTCGCAGTGTCTGCATGGTCTCGCCAATGTACCACGCTTCGGGACATCCTTTCCTGCAGCGTATGAGGTAGACTACATTGGTCGAGTCGCACGAGTATGCGCCGCGTACCTGGTGGGTGGTGTTTCCACGTGTAATGGTGGTGTCCATGTCGATGATCTGGCATCGACATGGACACCACCATTACACGTGGAAACACCACCCACCAGGTACGCGGCGCATACTCGTGCGACTCGACCAATGTAGTCTATCTCATACGCTGCAGGAAAGGATGTCCCGAAGCGTGGTACATTGGCGAGACCATGCAGACACTGCGACAACGAATAAACGGGCATCGTGCGACTATCAACAGGCAGGACTGTTCCCTTCCAGTTGGGGAACACTTCAGCAGTCAAGGACATTCAGCCTCTGATCTCCGGGTCAGCATTCTACAAGGAGGCCTTCAGGAGACGCGACAACGCAAAATTGCTGAGCAAAAACTTATAGCTAAGTTCCGCACGCATGAATGCGGACTCAACCGGGATCTGGGATTCATGTCGCATTACATTTGGCCCCCACCAACAAGCCTGGACTTGCAGAGGCCTACCGACTGAACTGGCTTGGGACAATTCACACCTCTTTAACCTGGAGTTACCTCTCTCTCTGCATCTTTGATGATTTGATTGCCTGCAGGTGCTCGCATTCCGGGGCATCTCTGACTGTGTCTATATAAACATTTCTGGAACAAGCCTTTCCATTCACCTGAAGAAGGAGCCGTGCTCCGAAAGCTCGTGTTTGAAACAAACCTGTTGGACTTTAACCTGGTGTTGTAAGACTTCTTACATCGTTTATAGAACCCTTGTACTGATCCTCTCTGGACAAATTTGACCCTCTCCAATTTTATAAATCCCGCCATGTCACTGATCCAGGTCTCCACACTTGGGGGCCTTGCATCCTTCCACTGCAGCAAGATCCTCCGCCGGGCTACTAAGGACGCAAAGGCCAGAACACCGGCCTCTTTCGCCTCCTGAACCCCCGGGCTCCGCCGCAACTCCAAAAATCGCGAGTCCCCAACCTGGTTTGACCCTGGATCCAACCACCCTCGACACCGTCCTCGCCACCCCCTTCCAGAATTTTTCCAGTGCCGGGCATGCCCAGAACATATGGACATAATTCGCTGGACTCCCCGAACACCTGGTGCACCTGTCCTCACCCCCAAAGAACCTACTCATTCGAGTCACAGACATATGGGCCCGATGCAGCACCTTAAATTGAATGAGACTAAGCCTCGCATATGAAGAGGAAGAGTTAACCCTCTCCAAGGCATCCTCCCAAGTCCCATCCTTTATCTGCTCCCCTAGTTCCCCCTCCCATTTAGCCTTCAGCTCCTCCACTGACGACTCCTCCACCTCCTGCATTACCTTATAAATGTCAGACACCTTCCCCCCCTCCGACCCACACCCCCGAAAGCACTCTGTCCATCGCCCCCCGCGAGGGCAGCAAAGAGAGTAAATTGATAAACAGTGAACAGTTATATTAAATGACGCTAGGCTAGATGGTGGCAGAGAGTAAATTGATAAACAGAGAACAGTTATAGGAAATGACAGCTCGATGGTGACAGAGAGTAAATTGATGAAGAGAGAGCAGTTATAAGAAATGACCGCTAGATGGTGGCAGAGAGTAAATTGATAAACAGAGAACAAATTATAGTAAATGACCGCTAGATGGTGGCAGAGAGTAAATTGATAGACAGAGAACAGTTATAGGAAATGACCGCTGGATGGTGGCAGAGAGTAAATTGATAGACAGAACAGTTATAGGAAATGGCCGCTAGATGGTGGCAGAGAGTAAATTGATAAACAGAGAACAGTTATAGGAAATGACCGCTAGATGGTGGCAGAGAGTAAATTGATAGACAGAACAGTTATAGGAAATGGCCGCTAGATGGTGGCAGAGAGTAAATTGATAAACAGAGAACAGTTATAGGAAATGACCGCTGGATGGTGGCAGAGAGTAAATTGATAAACAACGGCTATTGCAATTCACCATTAACTGGTGGCATAGAGTAAATGTATAACAAAAGAAACAACAAATATAACAATTCACAACTAAATGGCACCAGAAAGCAAATTGATAAATCAAAATTGGATAGCATGGTAGCACAGTGATTAGCAAGGCTGCCTCACAGCGCCAGGGACCCGGGTTTGATTCAGACCTCGGGTGACAGTGCGGAGTTTGCATGTTCTCCCCGTGTCTGCGTTAGATTCCTCCAGCTGCTCCGGTTTCCTCCCACAATCTAAACATGTGCGGGTCAGGTGGAATGGCCATGCTGAATTGTCCTTTAGGTGGGGTTATAGGGATAGGACTGTAGGGATTCTATGATAACAAAAGGGGCAGCAGGGTAGCATGGTGGTTAGCATAAATGCTTCACAGCTCCAGGGTCCCAGGTTCGATTCCCGGCTGGGTCACTGTCTGTGTGGAGTCTGCACGTCCTCCCCCTGTGTGCGTGGGTTTCCTCCGGGTGCTCCGGTTTCCTCCCACAGTCCAAAGATGTGCGGGTTAGGTGGATTGGCCATGCTAAATTGCCCGTAGTGTCCTAAAAAAAGTAAGGTTAATGGGGGGGGTTGTTGGGTTACGGGTATAGGGTGGATACGTGGGTTTGAGTAGGGTGATCATGGCTCGGCACAACATTGAGGGCCGAAGGGCCTGTTCTGTGCTGTACTGTTCTATGTTCTATGTTCTAAAACAGGCAAGAGTTACAACAATTTGCCATTAGATGGTGGCAGTGAATAAGTTGATAAAACAGAGAACAGTTCTAACAATCCACCACTAGATGGCGGCAGAGTATAAATTGATAGCAATACACTACAACCCTGCTGACTGGGATAGACTTAAAATAGATCTAGAACCTCAAGACTGGATGTCTATGAGGCACTGTGGGCCATCAGCATCAGCAGAATTGTATTCAACCACAATCTGCAACCTCATGGATGGCATGTCCCCACTCTATCATTACCACCAAACCAGGGGATCACCCTGGTTCAATGAAGAGTGCAGAGGGGCATGTCAGGAGCTATATTAGGCATACCAACAAATAAGGTGTTAACCTCATGAAGCTACAACATAGAAATACCTGTATATGAAACATCATAATCAACAAGTGATAGACAGTTAAGCAATCTCATAACCAACAAATCAGGTCTAAGCTCTACAGTCTTGCCACATCCAACCGTGAATGGTGGTGGACAATTAGACAACTCACTGGAGGAGGTGGCTCCACAAATATCCCCATCCTCAATGATGGAGGAGCCCAGCACATCAGTGCAAAAGACAAGGTTGAAGCACTCACAACAATCATGGGCACCAGAAAGCAAATTGATAAATCAAAATGGGATGGCATGGTAGCACAGTGGTTAGCACTGCGCCTCAAAGCACCAGGGACCAAGGTTTGATTCTGACCACGGGTGACTGTGTGGAATTTGCAAATTCTTCCCCGTGTCAAAGTTTCCTCCCACATCCAAAGATGTGCAGGTTAGGTGGATTGGCTATGCCAAATTGCCCCCAGGTGGTATTACAAGGATAGGGTGTGGGATTGGATTGGGCCTCAATAGTGTGCTCATTCAGAGGGTCGGTGCAGACTTGATGGGCTGAATGGCTTCTTTCTGCACCATAGGGATTCTATGATTCTAACAGTCTTCAGCTAGTGGATGATCCATCTCGGTCTCCTCTGGAGGGCCCCATCATCACAGATGTCAGTCTTCAGCCAATTTGATTCATCCCCGTGATATCAAGAAACGACTTAATGCACTGGATACTGCAAAGGCCATGGAACCTGACAATATCCCAGCAATAGTGTTAAAGACTTGTGCTCCAGAACTTGCCGCACCCCTAACCAAGATGTTCCAGTGCAGCTACAACACTGGCATCTACCTGGCAATGTGGAGAATTGCCCAGGTACGTCTTGTACACAAAAAGCAGGACAAATCCAACCCAGCCATTTAACGCCCTATCAGGTCCACTCTCATCAATAATGCTATCAAGTAGCATTTACTCAGCAATAACCTGCTCACTGATGCTCAATTTGGGTTCTGCCAGGGTCACGCAGCTCCTGACCTCATGACAGCCTTATTTCAAACATGGACAAAAGAGCTGAATGCCAGAGGTGAGGTGAGAGTGACTGCCCTTGACATCAAGATAGCATTTGACTGAATGTGGCATCAAGGAGTCCCAGCTAAACTGGAGTCAATGGGAATCAGGGGAAAAACTCTCGACTGGTTGGAGTCATATCTGACATAAAGGAAGATGATTATGGTTGTTGGAGGTCAATCATCTCAGCACCAGGACATCACTGCAGGATTTCCTCAGGGTAATGTGCTAGGCACAAGAATCTTCAGCTGCTTCGTCGATGACCTCCCTTCAATCATGTTCAACACCATTCACGATGCCTCAGATAATGAAGCAATCCATGTCCAAATGCAACAAGATCTGGACAATATCTAGGCTTGGGCTGAGAAGTGGCAAATAGCATTTGCACCACACAAATGTCAGGCAATGACTATCTCCTACAAGAAGGATCTAACCATTGCTCCTTGATACTCAATGGTATTACTATTGCTAAATCTCCCACAATCAACATCCTGAGAGGTTATCATTGACAGAAAATTGAACTGGACAAGTCATGTAAACACTGTGGCTGCAACACCAGATCACAGACAAGGAATCCTGTGGCAAGTGACTTCCCGAAGCCTACAAGTGGCATGTGACAGTACCTTTTTGAAATGGGTGTTTATCAATTAGCTGTAGTGGATGTACCTTTAAGAAATGGGTGTTGATCAAATAGCTGCAGTGATGTCAGAGTAGGGTGGAGCTGGCCTGTCTTCTGTTCTATTTTTGGTTATTGAGCTGGCAGCGACAGTGTGTGTTTAGTTTTGTTTTCAGAGTTGGAGCTACATCCAGTGAACCAAGGTGTAATTTTTATCTGTCTGCATGTAAAGGATATCTGCAGATCACTTGCTAATTTAAAAGTGATAACTGCTCTCAGTAGAGAATTTAAAATCTGATACCTTTGTTAAAGAGGGTATTTGTCTTATAGATGTTGCTAGGAAAGATTAAGGGTTACTTATAGAGTATTGTATTCTTGGGGGGAGTATTTGAGTTGATAGTTGTGAAGACGTTTACTGTGTGTTCATAAAATGTTAACTGGATTTATAGAATAAACATTGTTTTGTTTTAAAAGTGCTTTAGATCTCTGTTGCATCACACCATAACCAAAATCTGTTAAAAGTTGTGGGTCAGGTGAACTCCAAGATACACTTTGATGTAATCTAGACCCTTGCGCATAACACAAGGCACACATCAGGAGTGGAATGGAATACTCTCCTCTTGCCTGGATGAGTGCAGCTCCAACAACACAGAAGAAGCTCGACACCAACCAGGATAAAGCAGCCCACTTGATTGCTCCCCCTTCCACAAACATTCAATCCCTCCATCTGGCAGCAGATACCTGGGAACTCCACCACCTGGAGGTTCCCCCTCAAGTCACTCACCACCCCGACTTGGAAATATTCCTCCATTCTAAAAGATGTTCTGATGAAAGATTGATTAACTCCAGGAGTGAGAGAGCCCACAGTGAGAACAAATTTAATGAAGGATGAGAAACAAAAGCTAAAAAGAAAAGTGTGTCGAAATGTGGAAGTTGGGAAATAACAGCTGGAGGAAATGTGTGGCAGAGCAGACCAGAAGATACATTATACTGAGAGACAGGCCAAGCAAGAAGAGCTGAGCAATCGTTGACAAAGGGCAGGTTGCAAATATGGCAGAGGACAGCATACACAGGGAAAGAGGATTGGCCAACATGAGAAAAGCAGTGTCTTAACTGAAAGAAACAAAACCATTTCACACACAAGTGCAAGAGAAGCCTGTACAGAGGACCACTGGACGGATTTGAGCAGATGTTTCTGTTGAAGAACGATACATGATAAGAGTTCAGTCAAATCCATCGGTGACAAGCATTTTGTGACTGTTACCATGAAGACCACAGGGAGAAATTATCAAATGAACAAGGGTGGGATTCACAGTCTGTTCACGGCATCAGGATTCTCCGTCCGTTCACGGCATCAGGATTCTCCGTCCGCGCACAGCTTCAGGATTCTCCGACCGTGCACAGCAGCGAGATTCTCTGTCCATTCACAGCAGCGGGATTCTCTGTCCGTTCACAGCAGCGGGATTCACAGTCTGTTCACGGCATCAGGATTCTCCGTCCGTTCACGGCATCAGGATTCTCCGTCCGTGCACAGCAGCGGGATTCTCGGTCCATTCACAGCAGTGGGATCTCTGTCCGTGCACAGCAGCGGGATTCCCTGTCCATTCACAGCAGCGGGATTCTCCGTCCATTCACAGCAGCGGGATTCTCCGTCCGTTCACAGCAGCAGGCTTCTCCGTCCGTTGACGGCAGCGGGATTCTCCGTCCGTTCACAGCAGTGGGATTCTCCGCCCGTTCACAGCAGCGGGATTCTCTGTCCATTCACAGCAGTGGGATTCTCCGTCCATTCACAGCAGTGGGATTCTCTGTCCGTTCACAGCAGCGGGATTCTCCGTCCGTGCACAGCAGCGGGATTCTCTGTCCGTTCACAGCAGCGGGATTCTCTGTCCATGCACAGCAGCGGGATTCTCCGTCCGTTCACGGCAGCGGGATTCTCTGTCCGTTCACGGCAGTGGGATTCTCTGTCCGTTCACAGCAGCGGGATTCTCTGTCCATTCACAGCAGCGGGATTCTCTGTCCATTCACAGCAGCGGGATTCTCCCTCCGTTCACAGCAGCGGGATTCACCGTCCATTCACAGCAGTGGGATTCTCCGCCCGTTCACAGCAGCGGGATTCTCCGTCCGTTCACAGCAGCGGGATTCTCCGTCCGTTCACAGCAGCGGGATTCTCCGTCCGTGCACAGAAGCGGGATTCTCCGTCCATTCACAGCAGTGGGATTCTCCTTCTATTCACAGCAGCGGGATTCTCCGTCCATTCACAGCAGCGGGAACCTCCACCCGTTCACGGCAGCGGGATTCTCCGTCCGTGCACAGCAGCGGGATTCTCCTTCTATTCACAGCAGCGGGATTCTCCGTCCATTCACAGCAGCGGGAACCTCCACCCGTTCACAGCAGCGGGATTCTCTGTCCGTGCACAGCAGCGGGATTCTCCGTCCGTTCACGGCAGCGGGATTCTCTGTCCGTTCACGGCAGCGGGATTCACTGTCCTTTCACAGCAGCGGGATTCTCCGTCCGTTCACGGCAGCGGGATTCACTGTCCATTCACAGCAGCGGGATTCTCCGTCCGTTCACAGCAGTGGGATTCTCCGTCCGTTCACAGCAGTGGGATTCTCTGTCCGTTCACAGCAGCGGGATTCTCTGTCCATTCACAGCAGCGGGATTCTCTGTCCATTCACAGCAGCGGGATTCTCCGTCCGTTCACAGCAGCGGGATTCTCCGTCCGTTCACAGCAGCGGGATTCTCCGTCCGTGCACAGAAGCGGGATTCTCCGTCCATTCACAGCAGTGGGATTCTCCTTCTATTCACAGCAGCGGGATTCTCCGTCCATTCACAGCAGCGGGAACCTCCACCCGTTCACGGCAGCGGGATTCTCCGTCCGTGCACAGCAGCGGGATTCTCCTTCTATTCACAGCAGCGGGATTCTCCGTCCATTCACAGCAGCGGGAACCTCCACCCGTTCACAGCAGCGGGATTCTCCGTCCATTCACGGCAGCGGGATTCTCCGTCCGTGCACAGCAGCGGGATTCTCTGTCCATTCACAGCAGTGGGATTCTCTGTCCGTGCACAGCAGCGGGATTCTCCGTCCGTGCACGGCAGCGGGATTCTCTGTCCGTTCACGGCAGTGGGATTCTCCGCCCATTCACAGCAGCGGGATTCTCTGTCCCTTCACAGCAGCGGGATTCTCCGTCCGTTCACAGCAGCGGGATTCTCTGTCCCTTCACAGCAGCGGGATTCTCCGTCCGTTCACAGCAGCGGGATTCTCTGTCCCTTCACAGCAGCGGGATTCTCCGTCTGTTCACAGCAGCGGGATTCTCTGTCCCTTCACAGCAGCGGGATTCTCCGTCTGTTCACAGCAGCGGGATTCTCTGTCCCTTCACAGCAGCGGGATTCTCCGTCTGTTCACAGCAGCGGGATTCTCTGTCCCTTCACAGCAGCGGGATTCTCCGTCCGTTCACAGCAGCGGGATTCTCCGTCCGTTCACGGCAGCGGGATTCTCCGTCCGTTCACGGCAGCGGGATTCTCCTTCCGTTCACAGCAGCGGGATTCTCCGTCCGTTCACAGCAGCGGGATTCTCTGTCCGTTCACAGCAGCGGGATTCTCTGTCCGTTCACGGCAGTGGGATTCTCCGTCCATTCACAGCAGCGGGATTCTCCGTCCATTCACAGCAGCGGGATTCTCTGTCCATTGACAGCAGCGGGATTCTCCGTCCGTGCACAGCAGCGGGATTCACTGTCCGTTCACGGCAGCGGGATTCTCCGTCCGTTCACAGCAGCGGGATTCTCTGTCCATTCACAGCAGCGGGATTCTCCGTCCGTTCACAGCAGTGGGATTCTCTGTCCATTGACAGCAGCGGGATTCTCCGTCCGTGCACAGCAGCGGGATTCACTGTCCGTTCACGGCAGCGGGATTCTCCGTCCGTTCACAGCAGCGGAATTCTCCGTCCGTGCACAGCAGCGGGATTCTCTGTCCATTCACAGCAGCGGGATTCTCCGTCCGTTCACAGCAGTGGGATTCTCTGTCCATTGACAGCAGCGGGATTCTCCGTCCGTGCACAGCAGCGGGATTCACTGTCCGTTCACGGCAGCGGGATTCTCCGTCCGTTCACAGCAGAGGAATTCTCCGTCCGTGCACAGCAGCGGGATTCTCTGTCCATTCACAGCAGCGGGATTCTCTGTACGTTCACAGCAGCGGGATTCTCCGTCCAATCACAGCAGCGGGATTCTCCGTCCGTTCACAGCAGCGGGATTCTCCGTCCGTTCCTGGCAGCGGGATTCTCCGTCCATTCACAGCAGCGGGATTCTCTGTCCGTTCACGGCAGCGGGATTCTCCGTCCGTTCACAGCAGCGGGATTCTCCGTCCGTTCCTGGCAGCGGGATTCTCCGTCCATTCACAGCAGCGGGATTCTCCGTCCATTCACAGCAGCGGGATTCTCTGTTCATTGACAGCAGCGGGATTCTCCGTCCGTGCACAGCAGCGGGATTCACTGTCCGTTCACGGCAGCGGGATTCTCCGTCCGTTCACAGCAGAGGAATTCTCCGTCCGTGCACAGCAGCGGGATTCTCTGTCCATTCACAGCAGCGGGATTCTCCGTCCGTTCACAGCAGTGGGATTCTCTGTCCATTGACAGCAGCGGGATTCTCCGTCCGTGCACAGCAGCGGGATTCACTGTCCGTTCACGGCAGCGGGATTCTCCGTCCGTTCACAGCAGAGGAATTCTCCGTCCGTGCACAGCAGAGGAATTCTCCGTCCGTGCACAGCAGCGGGATTCTCTGTCCATTCACAGCAGCGGGATTCTCTGTACGTTCACAGCAGCGGGATTCTCCGTCCAATCACAGCAGCGGGATTCTCCGTCCGTTCACAGCAGCGGGATTCTCCGTCCGTTCCTGGCAGCGGGATTCTCCGTCCATTCACAGCAGCGGGATTCTCTGTCCGTTCACGGCAGCGGGATTCTCCGTCCGTTCACAGCAGCGGGATTCTCCGTCCATTCCTGGCAGCGGGATTCTCCGTCCATTCACAGCAGCGGGATTCTCTGTCCGTTCACGGCAGCGGGATTCTCCGTCCGTTGACGGCAGCGGGATTCTCTGTCCATTCACGGCAGTGGGATTCTCCGTCCATTCACAGCAGCGGAATTCTCCGTCCGTTCACAGCAGCGGGATTCTCTATCCGTTCACAGCAGCGGGATTCTCTGTCTATTCACAGCAGCGGGATTCTCCGTCCATTCACAGCAGCGGGATTCTCTGTCCGTTCCCGGCATCGGGATTCTCCGTCCGTTCACAGCAGCGGGATTCTCCGTCCATTCACAGCAGCGGGATTCTCCGTCCGTTCACAGCAGTGGGATTCTCTGTCCATTCACAGCAGTGGGATTCTCTGTCCGTTCACAGCAGTGGGATTCTCCGTCCATTCACAGCAGCGGGATTCTCCGTCCGTTCACAGCAGCGGGATTCTCCGTCCGTTCACGGCAGCGGGATTCTCCGTCCGTTCACGGCAGCGGGATTCTCCGTCCGTTCACAGCGGCGGGATTCTCCGTCCATTCACAGCAGCGGGATTCTCTGTCCATTGACAGCAGCGGGATTCTCCGTCCGTGCACAGCAGCGGGATTCACTGTCCGTTCATGGCAGCGGGATTCTCCGTCCGTTCACAGCAGCGGGATTCTCTGTCCATTCACAGCAGCGGGATTCTCCGTCCGTTCACAGCAGTGGGATTCTCTGTCCATTGACAGCAGCGGGATTCTCCGTCCGTGCACAGCAGCGGGATTCACTGTCCGTTCACGGCAGCGGGATTCTCCGTCCGTTCACAGCAGAGGAATTCTCCGTCCGTGCACAGCAGCGGGATTCTCTGTCCATTCACAGCAGCGGGATTCTCCGTCCGTTCACAGCAGTGGGATTCTCTGTCCATTGACAGCAGCGGGATTCTCCGTCCGTGCACAGCAGCGGGATTCACTGTCCGTTCACGGCAGCGGGATTCTCCGTCCGTTCACAGCAGAGGAATTCTCCGTCCGTGCACAGCAGCGGGATTCTCTGTCCATTCACAGCAGCGGGATTCTCTGTACGTTCACAGCAGCGGGATTCTCCGTCCATTCACAGCAGCGGGATTCTCCGTCCGTTCACAGCAGCGGGATTCTCCGTCCGTTCCTGGCAGCGGGATTCTCCGTCCATTCACAGCAGCGGGATTCTCTGTCCGTTCACGGCAGCGGGATTCTCCGTCCGTTCACAGCAGCGGGATTCTCCGTCCGTTCCTGGCAGCGGGATTCTCCGTCCATTCACAGCAGCGGGATTCTCCGTCCATTCACAGCAGCGGGATTCTCTGTTCATTGACAGCAGCGGGATTCTCCGTCCGTGCACAGCAGCGGGATTCACTGTCCGTTCACGGCAGCGGGATTCTCCGTCCGTTCACAGCAGAGGAATTCTCCGTCCGTGCACAGCAGCGGGATTCTCTGTCCATTCACAGCAGCGGGATTTTCCGTCCGTTCACAGCAGTGGGATTCTCTGTCCATTGACAGCAGCGGGATTCTCCGTCCGTGCACAGCAGCGGGATTCACTGTCCGTTCACGGCAGCGGGATTCTCCGTCCGTTCACAGCAGAGGAATTCTCCGTCCGTGCACAGCAGAGGAATTCTCCGTCCGTGCACAGCAGCGGGATTCTCTGTCCATTCACAGCAGCGGGATTCTCTGTACGTTCACAGCAGCGGGATTCTCCGTCCAATCACAGCAGCGGGATTCTCCGTCCGTTCACAGCAGCGGGATTCTCCGTCCGTTCCTGGCAGCGGGATTCTCCGTCCATTCACAGCAGCGGGATTCTCTGTCCGTTCACGGCAGCGGGATTCTCCGTCCGTTCACAGCAGCGGGATTCTCCGTCCATTCCTGGCAGCGGGATTCTCCGTCCATTCACAGCAGCGGGATTCTCTGTCCGTTCACGGCAGCGGGATTCTCCGTCCGTTGACGGCAGCGGGATTCTCTGTCCATTCACGGCAGTGGGATTCTCCGTCCATTCACAGCAGCGGAATTCTCCGTCCGTTCACAGCAGCGGGATTCTCTATCCGTTCACAGCAGCGGGATTCTCTGTCTATTCACAGCAGCGGGATTCTCCGTCCATTCACAGCAGCGGGATTCTCTGTCCGTTCCCGGCATCGGGATTCTCCGTCCGTTCACAGCAGCGGGATTCTCCGTCCATTCACAGCAGCGGGATTCTCCGTCCGTTCACAGCAGTGGGATTCTCTGTCCATTCACAGCAGTGGGATTCTCTGTCCGTTCACAGCAGTGGGATTCTCCGTCCATTCACAGCAGCGGGATTCTCCGTCCGTTCACAGCAGCGGGATTCTCCGTCCGTTCACGGCAGCGGGATTCTCCGTCCGTTCACGGCAGCGGGATTCTCCGTCCGTTCACAGCGGCGGGATCTCCGTCTGTTCACAGCAGCGGGATTCTCCGTCCGTTCACAGCAGCGGGATTCTCTGTCATTCACAGCAGCGGGATTCACTGTCATTCACAGCAGCGGGATTCTCTGTCATTTACAGCAGCGGGATTCTCCGTCCGTTCACAGCAGTGGGATTCTCCGTCCGTTCACAGTAGCGGGATTCTCCGTCCGTTCACGGCAGCGGGATTCTCCGTCCGTTCACAGCAGCGGGATTCTCCGTCCGTTCACGGCAGCGGGATTCTCCGTCCGTTCACGGCAGCGGGATTCTGCGTCCGTTCACAGCAGCGGTATTCTCTGTCCGTTCACAGCAGCGGTATTCTCCGTCCGTTCACAGCAGCGGTATTCTCCGTCCGTTCACAGCAGTGGGATTCTCTGTCCATTCACAGCAGCGGGATTCTCCGTCCGTTCACAGCAGTGGGATTCTCTGTCCATTGACAGCAGCGGGATTCTCCGTCCGTGCACAGCAGCGGGATTCACTGTCCGTTCACGGCAGCGGGATTCTCCGTCCGTTCACAGCAGAGGAATTCTCCGTCCGTGCACAGCAGAGGAATTCTCCGTCCGTGCACAGCAGCGGGATTCTCTGTCCATTCACAGCAGCGGGATTCTCTGTACGTTCACAGCAGCGGGATTCTCCGTCCATTCACAGCAGCGGGATTCTCCGTCCGTTCACAGCAGCGGGATTCTCCGTCCGTTCCTGGCAGCGGGATTCTCCGTCCATTCACAGCAGCGGGATTCTCTGTCCGTTCACGGCAGCGGGATTCTCCGTCCGTTCACAGCAGCGGGATTCTCCGTCCATTCCTGGCAGCGGGATTCTCCGTCCATTCACAGCAGCGGGATTCTCTGTCCGTTCACGGCAGCGGGATTCTCCGTCCGTTGACGGCAGCGGGATTCTCTGTCCATTCACGGCAGTGGGATTCTCCGTCCATTCACAGCAGCGGAATTCTCCGTCCGTTCACAGCAGCGGGATTCTCTATCCGTTCACAGCAGCGGGATTCTCTGTCTATTCACAGCAGCGGGATTCTCCGTCCATTCACAGCAGCGGGATTCTCTGTCCGTTCCCGGCATCGGGATTCTCCGTCCGTTCACAGCAGCGGGATTCTCCGTCCATTCACAGCAGCGGGATTCTCCGTCCGTTCACAGCAGTGGGATTCTCTGTCCATTCACAGCAGTGGGATTCTCTGTCCGTTCACAGCAGTGGGATTCTCCGTCCATTCACAGCAGCGGGATTCTCCGTCCGTTCACAGCAGCGGGATTCTCCGTCCGTTCACGGCAGCGGGATTCTCCGTCCGTTCACGGCAGCGGGATTCTCCGTCCGTTCACAGCGGCGGGATCTCCGTCTGTTCACAGCAGCGGGATTCTCCGTCCGTTCACAGCAGCGGGATTCTCTGTCATTCACAGCAGCGGGATTCACTGTCATTCACAGCAGCGGGATTCTCTGTCATTCACAGCAGCGGGATTCTCCGTCCGTTCACAGCAGTGGGATTCTCCGTCCGTTCACAGTAGCGGGATTCTCCGTCCGTTCACAGCAGCGGTATTCTCCGTCCGTTCACAGCAGCGGTATTCTCTGTCTGTGCAGAGCAGTGGGTTTCTCTGTCCATTCACGGCAGCGGGATTCTCTGTCCATTCACGGCAGCGGGATTCTCCGTCCGTTCACGGCAGCAGGATTCACTGTCCGTGCAGAGCGGTGGGATTCACTGTCCGTGCAGAGCAGTGGGATTCACTGTCCGTTCACAGCAGCGGGATTCTCTGTCCGTTCACAGCAGTGGGATTCACTGTCCGTTCACAGCAGCGGTATTCTCTGTCCGTGCAGAGCAGTGGGTTTCTCTGTCCATTCACGGCAGCGGGGTTCTCCGTCCGTTCACGGCAGCGGGATTCACTGTCCGTGCAGAGCGGTGGGATTCACTGTCCGTGCAGAGCGGTGGGATTCACTGTCCGTTCACGGCAGTGGGATTCTCCGTCCGTGCAGAGCAGTGGGATTCTCTGTCCGTGCAGAGCAGTGGGATTCACTGTCCGTGCAGAGCAGTGGGATTCACTGTCCGTGCAGAGCGGTGGGATTCACTGTCCGTGCAGAGCGGTGGGATTCACTGTCCGTGCAGAGCAGTGGGATTCACTGTCCGTGCAGAGCGGTGGGATTCACTGTCCGTGCAGAGCAGTGGGATTCACTGTCCGTGCAGAGCAGTGGGATTCACTGTCCGTGCAGAGCAGTGGGATTCACTGTCCGTGCAGAGCAGTGGGATTCACTGTCCGTGCAGAGCGGTGGGATTCACTGTCCGTGCAGAGCAGTGGGATTCACTGTCCGTGCAGAGCAGTGGGATTCACTGTCCGTGCAGAGCGGTGGGATTCACTGTCCGTTCACGGCAGCGGGATTCACTGTCCGTGCAGAGCAGTGGGATTCACTGTCCGTGCAGAGCAGTGGGATTCACTGTCCGTGCAGAGCAGTGGGATTCACTGTCCGTGCAGAGCGGTGGGATTCACTGTCCGTGCAGAGCAGTGGGATTCACTGTCCGTGCAGAGCAGTGGGATTCACTGTCCGTGCAGAGCAGTGGGATTCACTGTCCGTGCAGAGCAGTGGGATTCACTGTCCGTGCAGAGCGGTGGGATTCACTGTCCGTGCAGAGCAGTGGGATTCACTGTCCGTGCAGAGCAGTGGGATTCACTGTCCGTGCAGAGCGGTGGGATTCACTGTCCGTTCACGGCAGCGGGATTCACTGTCCGTGCAGAGCGGTGGGATTCACTGTCCGTGCAGAGCAGTGGGTTTCTCTGGCCCCACTGCTGTCAATGGGAGATTTGGCTGCGCGCCTAGTTCTCCATCTTCGCTGGCAGCGGCAGCGGCAGCGGATTCACAACAAAAAATCCCAGCCCCAATGTCAGGTAGACACTGGGGCTGCATTCAACATAATAAACATAACAGATCTGTATGAAGTGGCTCGGCATAGGAGCTCTGAAAATGAAGCTTTTGAAAATAAGATTGAGGCTAAACAATGGCCCAAGATTCATTCCGAGAGGACAAATTAGTCAGACAGCCCATTCAATGGTAAGAAGGAAGATCTCGAGTTCCCGAACACAACCATAGCTGTTCATCTCAGCTGATGTAAGTCTAAAGCTTGAGCTGCAAATCCTGAATGTGTCAACTGCGAAAGGGCAGAAAAAAACTCCAAGAAAGGAAAACAAAATAGTCCGGAGAGAGGGTGAGACTGAAGACCCCAGAGCGAGGGAGACAGTATTCAAGTAAACCACAAGATGCTTGCTCACCACATCAGTGCAATGAAATGCATTTGCCAAAGGTAAATGTTCAACAGGAAAATATGCACATCAGAGCTGAACTGGAGGGGTTGAAGGTCAGGGATCCAGCTGAATTCATCAGGAGAATCCTCCAGCACCCTTGGTGTGTTTTCTGGTGAAGGAGGTGGCTTGTCAGAGGCTGCCAGCGGGGAACCCATTCAGGAGTTCTTCTTCGGTGGTACTGGTAGATCTCGCTGGCAGGAAGGGCTGGAAAATCCCACCCTATATTTTTGAAAATGTTCGATGAACTGAAATTGTTATTGAATCAAACAGATTTCAGGGACAATACAAAGGTACCAGGAGGAACTAATGACCCACAATTCCACAGATGCAACCATAAGCCCAAGAAGCGAAGCTGCTCCCTCACTGAAACTGGGCCGTCGGGAGAAGGAATCTCAGCAGCTGTACTGAGCACTGAACTACCAGCAATCTCAGAGGTCCAAGAGACACAACAATCACAATGGAACAACTGCAGTCGCCAAGGCAACAAGGGTCATGGGAGCAACACTCTTCAGACAAAGAAGATCACCCAGAAGAACAGTCAATGCACAGCCATTACAAGACCTGTATGATTTGAAGTCTGTGGCCTGAATATTTGGTGCACCCATTGGGCCTGGCAGTGGACATGAAAGGCGCTCTTGTCCGTGGTCAAATTTGGAGTGCAATTTCATGTTGGCTGACCAAATAACGGGCAGCATGAAATGTGCTCTGAAATGTTGAGCACTTCCGGGAGGGCAGGAAAATGAGGGGGACTGAGGAAAGGGAGGGTGCAGACTGGCATTTGCAATGTGCCCCCTCAGAGGGACAGCCTGTCTCAGGGAGCTGCCGACATGTGAAAAATTAATATTGACAGAGAAAAAATGCTACGATAATCTCGGCAGCACAATTATACACAGGCCTCTGCCCTCAGACACATTTATTAATTGTATTTGAGCTCTGACAGACCCCGGCCTGGATCCAGGTTGTAGTTTAAATGTAAAGGCCGCCTTGCCAATTGGCTCGCCCGACAACCATGAGAGCAGATTAACAACCTAACATTTTAATCAGTTGGTGTTCAATTAATTTATATTTACTTCTTGATTATTGGTGGGTATACTTCCAATTCTCGCACAAGTGCACCAATCAGAATATCGTGCCAGTGTATGCTGACATCGGGACACAAAATTACACGTGCCACCTGGGTTCAGTGCGTGCCTAATATCCGAGCGTAACATTCTGGCCTATGTGTGCAATGCCTGTGCAGAGACTGACTGGGGGAACCAAACAGTTGTTAATGGATGTGAACAGTGAGTGTATAGTGGGTAACAGCGGGTGTTTCAAACTTTGTCTGTAAAAGCCGGCCTGAGCTGGGACTGGCATTCTGGCCATCCTAACCGGGACCTATTGTGTGTACACCGCCGTAGTGGCCATTTCCTCTGATCTAAATAAATTTCTGTTTACTTATGTTCTCAGTGCTTCTGGGTCTTCAAAGTCTGTGAGACATAGACAACCGTGTATGAGACATGGACAACCCATTGACAATTTGTCAGGTTTCACCTGAGGTCTATTCGGAAAATCATGAGGATCATATTGAGGACAAAGTGTCCAATGCTGAGGAATTTCAAAGGGCAGAAATTTCTGGAATTGAAGTACTCACACGAGAGCCCAGCTCGGAAGTGGACATGGAGTAAATATGACTGATGATGAAGTCCCGAAGGCAGTCATGTGTTCACAACTTCTATTTGAACTCAGCCTATGAGTAGGCCAAGGTTAATGTTCAAAATACTTGAAGGTGAACACAGGAAATGCGACATTTCTACTGTGACATTATTCAAATGTACAGCATGTGAAGAGTTAATGTTATGTTAAGCCTATCCACTAGAGGGAGCTAATGGGAAGTACTATATATTGCACTGGATTTTGGACCTCTGGGGAAGAGTGAATTAAAGCTGAAGAAGACACGATTAGAAGTGTATTGCAGAGCTGGTTAAGATATTATAGTCACAGTTAGTAGATAAAGATATTGTTAATGAGTGTAGCTCAATTCTTATATTTATATGTTGACTATTTGGAATAAGTGTCAAACTCTAATTTAATAGTGTAAATAAAATTAGTTTAGTAGGAGCTTCAAGTGTCTTTGTGATCACTTCCATCCTGGAAGCCCCTTGCAAAGATCACCACATGGTACCAGGAAGTGTATTCCAGAATAGTAAGCAATACGAAAGGAAGAGAGTAAAAATCATCGCATCACTACACATCTCAGAATTTTCAAGAAAAAAATCGAGAGCAGCATGGAAAGTCTGAAGAAACCAAATCTCTTCAAAATGTCCGGTAAACTTAGCTGGAATTGGAAAAACTTCAAGCAACAATTTGAAGTTTTTCTCTCTGTCTCTGTGCTCGAATCAACTCCGGATAGTAGAAAAATAGTCCTCCTACTAAATCTGGCAGGTCCGCAAGTGTTTGAACTGTTTACTTTGTTTGAATTTTCAGACAGTGAAGATAAAAATAAGTATGTAAAAGTATTGGAAAAAGTTGACTCTCATTGTAAAAAAACAACTCAATGAGGTATATGAGAGATATATATTTAACAAAAGGTTGCAGCTCAAAGGGGAATAATTTGACACTCTTGTCACTGATGTAAGGCTCCGAGCGCAATCCTGCAATTTTTCCTCAGTTACAGAATCAAAACTGCGAGACCAGATTGTATTTGGCATTTTTGATGAGCAGATGTGAGAACGGTTATTAAGATGTGCAGGGTAGGTGGATTGGCCATGCTAAATTGCCAATTAATTGGAAAAAATGAATTGGGTACTCTAAATTTAAAAAAAATCATTGATTATTACTCTAATTTTCCAGAGGTTATCACATTATCCGACTTAACAGCGCATTCAGTTGTCAGGGCAACAAAAATGTATTTGCCAGACATGGCATACTGGTTACTGTTGTTACGGATAATGGACGATGTTTTAGCAGCCTAGAGTGATGACAATTTATGAACGAATTCAACTTCACACATATCACTTCCAGCCCACTGTGCCTGCAGGCAAATGGGAAAGCTGAAACAGGAGTAGGAATTATGATGCTGCTTTTCAAAAAAGCAATGGATGACAGAAAGGACTTCACATTAGCACTGTTATGCAGGGCTACACTATTGTCATTGGGTTTTTCTCCAGCACAAATATTGATAGGAAGGAGAATATGTACGATGTTAGCAACCTTAATTGTTCCAAATGAGGATGAACAAGTCGTGCACCAGAAAATGCAGCAACTCAAGTACAAGCAAAAGAAATATTTCGACAAAAGCTCCAAACTATTGTCTCAAATCAGAGAAGGTGATATTCTATGCATTCACAATCCCGATGGTAGATGGATGGACACTGCAAAACTACTCAATGAAATCACAACAGGATCATACGTAATCAGAACAGAATCTGGAAAGGTATTTTGTCGAAATAGAAGCGCTACGACAAGTCAAAAACATATATTTCCTCCCAATACTTTTCCAAAAGCTTTATTGTCAAATGTGCCAGACAATTCGAATGACAGTGTTGTAACAGTAAGAAGGTCCAAACGGCAAAGGAAACCTCTGAATAGGTTGAATCTGTAAATATGTCAAATCCAGCACTATTGCTATCATTGTTGACATGCTGTATGATAATTTCAATCAGAAATGTATAGACATTCAACCTTCTATGTAAAAATATGGAACATTTTTTTCCAAAGAAAGGAGGATGTGACATTGTGCAAATGTACAGCATGTGAAGAGTTAATGATATGTTAAGCCTGCCCACTAGAGGGAGCTAAGGGACAGTACTATATATTGGACTGGCTGTTGGACTTCTGGGGGAGAGTGGATTAGAGCTGAAGAAGACAAGATTAGAAGTGTATTGCAGAGCTAGTTCAGATATTACAGTCATAGTTATTAGATAAAGGCAGTGTCAGTGAGTGTAGTTTAATTCATATATATATATATGTTGACTATTTGGAATAAACAGCGAACTTTACTACTGTAGTGTAAATAAAATTAATTTAGTTCTTAAAAGGAGCTTCAAGTGTCTTTGTGATACCCGATTCTGCGGCAATGTCCGCAGGATCCATCTGGTCTTACGACCAAAATGTTGGCTCTGTCCCCGCCCCACATCGCTGCTCCACCCGGTGGGGGGCTAGCAGGCACTCCACGTAAACATGTCGCCGGCCATGCGCGGATCCTGTAACCGCCCTTGCCACCCCCAGACCAGCCCCACCAGTTCTTCCAGCCCCCGCTGAAGCCATGCCTGCCAGCAGAACGGTTCCCCCACCCCCTCGATTGTGGCAGCGCTGGACACAGTCCACAGCCACCATGCGAGGTCCCCAAAAAGAGGAGATGCGGTTGGGGATTCTACCCATCAGGTACGGAGTATCGGGGGAGGGCCTCCGGTGACGTCGTGAGGTTGTCCAGTCAGCGTGGAGCGTACTCCTCGAATAAGCCATTTTTGAGGGGGCGGAGCATCGTAAAAACGGCAGCGTCCCTGATTCCCCGTAAAAATGTATTCTCTGGCCGATAGGCGAACGTGATTTCGGCATCGCCGATCCGAGAATCCTGCCCTATATTTTGTGACAATTTGAGTATATTTTTTGTGTGTGCTGTCATTCTTGTTGTTGTGGTCTGGTGTCGCTAGAGAGCTGAGTAGAGTTGGGTTTAAAAATCAATTTGTCTCTTTGTAAACCACTTCCCCTGTGGGCAGTTTGGTTTACCTGATTTACTCACCTTCAAATCTCAGTCAATTCAAAATAAACAATTCCGTTTCGGAGAGCCTCGCACAATTTGCGTTCGAGGAAGCAATATTTCAAGGCTGTTTACTCTTGGGTGAAGTACGAATTGTCGAATGGGAGGCAGAATAGGAGGCAGTTGGGTAAGAGACAAATAAATTTTGTAAACAGTGGAAAGATTGAACTTAACATCAAGGATGTGTGATAATCTGTATTGTTTATGATGTTTACATAGAATTATGGTAGGTGCAGTACAGAACAGACCATTCAGCCCTGTTGGTCTATTTTGAGGTTCATGCGGCGCAACAGCTCCTCTCCCTACTTTATCTCATTCCCTTGACTTATCCTCGTATTGGAGTCCCCCTCATGTGAATTCTAACTTCCCCTGTAATGAATCGTCAATGTCATACTTGCCTCAACTGCTCTGTTTATGAGTTCCAGCAGGAAAGAATCAGAGAAATCTCTGATGGCCAGAACTGATTAGAAATGAATGAAATAAAAAGAGAAAATAAATAAACATCACTCATGCTAGGAGCACGATATC
Organism: Scyliorhinus canicula; assembly: GCF_902713615.1. NCBI lineage: Eukaryota > Metazoa > Chordata > Chondrichthyes > Carcharhiniformes > Scyliorhinidae > Scyliorhinus > Scyliorhinus canicula. Next base: position 224,931,371 of record NC_052149.1, on the reverse strand, counting down.
CGCCCACGACGGGTCGGAGAATAGCGGGAGGGCCTTCCCGACATTTTTCCAGATCTCCCGCTATTCTCCCCCCCCCCCCCCCCCCCCAACGACACGAATCGCTGCTCGCTGTTTTTTTACGGTGAACAGCGATTCTCCCCTAGCCGATGGGGCGAGTTCCCAGGCCTTTACGGCCGTTTTCACGAACGCAAACACACCTGCTCTCACCGTTCGTGAAAACGGCCGCAAAGTGCCGTGGTGCGGCCGTGCCAAGTGTGGCATGGGCCCACGATCGGTGCCCACCGATCGCGGGCAGCGGGTCCGAAACCCGAGCACTCTTTGTTCCTCCGCCGCCCCGCAGGATCAGTTCGCGGGGTGGCTGAGGGGCATGACGACCCGCGCATGCGCGGGTTTGACACATATGCGTGATGCCATCATCTGCGCATGCGCGGGTTGGAGCCGTCCAATCCGCGCATGCGCGGCTGACGTCATCGTGCGCGTCAGCCGCCGTGACCCTTGGCGCGCGGGCTTAGCGACGGTCGCTAAGCCTGCGATGCCGTGCTTCGCGGGGCCGCAATGCTAGCCCCGACCGGGGGGGGGAGAATCGGGTCCCGGGAGGGGGCGCGGAGGCTGCCGTGAAACACGGCCAGTTTCACGGCAGCCTTTACGACTCTCCGCATTTGCGGAGAATCGCGCCCCCTAATTTTCAAATTTCCATTTAATTTAGGATCACAACTTTTCTGTTTGGAAATTAGGAGCTTGTAAGTTGTGGGAAATTAATATTTGAACAGTTGTTTAATGAAGTGTGACGAGTAAAAATTATAACAGATTGAACAATGATACGGAATTTAATGAAAATTGATGATTATGATAAACGTCACAATAGATCACAGAGTAGGGAGGTTAGAAAAGAGACTGGATCAGCAGATTTAATCACAGTGCATTGGTCATTCAGAAGCAGCGTTATATGTTTAAGGAGGTAACTCTATCAGTGAGGATGGTGAATCAAAGGGAGATCCTATTAGAAAACTGGTCACATTATGGTCACGAGCTTTGACTTTAGTGGTTTGAATCAACTTTACATTCAAAATCTTCCACAATATATTGTATCAATAACTGGAACAAATTTATGATTTCCGTCTGGTTTGTTCCTTCCAATTACATCCAATTAAAGCATTACGTGGAATTTTCCAATAGCCTGCCATTCCCAACATCTGGAAGTATTCTGGGTTGGGAACTTGGACGTGATTATGGTGAGCCATCAGACACGATTTTTCTGGAGGTATCCAATTTTGAAGCTGCCTCCGGATGCCTTGTCCAATTAGGGATATTAACCTGGTTCCAGGTTCCAATCAGAGTGGTCTGTGTATACGGTATTTCTGACAATATGGGCGATGACGGGGCAAGAGGAGGAGTGACAGTGATGCCTTGGAAGCATCTTCAGTGGAGGGGGGGGGGGGGGGAAGGCTGCCATTGCAGCGAGGCAAGGATTAGTGAAGACATCAGTTGCCATGAAGTCTGTGCCAAGAGATGTCTGCTTCTTGGGGATATTTGTCAGTTACTGTTGACAAATGAAACTGAAACCCTCAATTGAATTGGACCTCCTGCTGTGAGGACAACTCCAATCTATTGTCAGTTTCCTGACCCAGCAAGTGGTCCATGCATTCCAGGGACAATCTCTTTCCCCATGCAGTTAACTGGTTCATTACCAAACTTCACTGGCATTTTACTGCCACCTGGCAGGTTATCATCAAACTCATTAGTCCGTTTGCAGGAAAAGCTCATGGAGACAGGAATGCATTTGGGAGCAAATCCGAACAGCATCTTTCCAAATGTTCTTGCTGACCACATTCCAAATCCAGTTCCTTGGGCCTGGGAAAATACAGCTCTTTGCCTGTTGTAATGATCTCATTAACAATGAGTATGTCGTGTGTGGGTCAAGTTCAGTTATGTTGCCCATTCTATAAAAATGGCTTTGTTCGATTTCCACTTCATCAACACTTAATTCCAGTGATTGTTCCTGAAGGAGTTATTAAAATTAAACTTTTTTCCTCTTCTTAGACGTCGAAGAGTGGGAATTCACACAAATTGACAGGAAATGAAGAAGCTGTTCAATTGAAGACCTTGAACTCTGACACTGATTTGAGATCATAGAATGAATGATACAGCACAGAAGGAGACCACCCAGCCAATCATGCCTGTGCCCAATGATCAATTCAAACTCGAAAACCTGAGTTGGTTTTACTCTGGATATGTTGTTTGGTGATATTTCTATGAAGCTAGGTTAGTTTTTATTGCAAAGTGTCATTTCAATCGTTCCCAGTCTCAGTATGTCTTATTTTATTTTACAAGAGCTAACTTTCCAGCTCACAGCTTTATGACTGGAGGGATTGACATTGACCCAGTCATGCATTGTGTGTAAATATCAAAGTGTTTCAATATGGATTTGTGACTGTAGGTCCCCAGAGAGTGATCAGCTGGACTTTCTCTGCAGAGGAGCTGAATGGTGCAGAATTTCTGTAAATGAGAAGCAATGAAAGTCGGCTAAGTAAATATGGGAGTCACCTGTTCATCTCCCAACTCCTGTTCACACAATGACTGGTTTAGGAGCTGGTTTAGCACAGGGCTAAATCACTGGCTTTTAAAGCAGTTAAAGCAGACCAAGGCCAGCAGCACAGTTCAATTCCCATACCAGCCTCCCCGGACAGGCGCCGGAATGTGGTGACAAGGGCCTTTTCACAGTAACTTCATTTGAAGCTTACTTGTGACAATAAGCGATTTTCATTTCATTTCATGACACAGCAAATCCTCAGGAGAAGGTTGTGTCTGTGCTCTGTTACAGAAAATGTTTATAACCAACCATGTCTAAACGATTCACAGCAAAATAGTCATGAAAACATCACCCGTGGATAAAAGTTATAGAAGTGGAAAAATGCAAATTAAAGTAGGAATGAGTGAAGTTTTGATGTAGATTTATTAATTTCCTTCACAATCATTTAACATCTCCAATAATGAATTGTTTTCTGATGGTGTTGATAGATTGTGGTGATGAGATTTGTTCAGGAGGGAGTGGAAAAATGTTTCCTTTAGTCAATGAATCATTACTGCTCTCTGCCCAATCACAGACCTTCCCCTTTGTTATTTTCCTGCCAGGAACGTTTCCTGTTTGTGTAGAGCTCCCAACATTCTTCACAAGGCCCTAAAGTTGTAAACGTAACCGGGAGTGTGGTGGTATGATTTGCATAGCTGTCTGCCATTGGTGCAGAACACTGGCTTACCATTGGCCCTGGTTGGTCATGTGCCTCTCGACCGATTGGTTGAGACCAGTCATGTGATGGTTCCCCGATTGGTCGAGAGGCTGGTTAACCCCGCCTCCAGAGCGAGGTATAAATACCCAGAATGCCCGGCAGTCGTCCATTTACTGTAGTCGACCGCAGGGCTAACTTCTATCTTATTAAAGCCTAACTTTTGTACAGCAACTCATCTCGCGTTCGATTGATGGTTCATCAATTTAATAAGCTAGAATTTTGAAGATGGAGCTCCGGATCAAGCCCGAATGCCTCCGCATCAGCCCGCAAACTCAGAACGCTTCAGAAATCTTTCAACATTGGCTGGCATGTATCGATGGATACCTGCCGTCCGCAAACAGCCTCCCCACCATGGCACAGAAGCTTCACATCCTCCACTCCAGCGTGTCCACGGAGGACTACGCGATGATTGCGGAGGAAAAAGATTACGATGCAGCCATGCTTAAGCTGAATGGACAGTTTCTTAAACCGGTAAACAGAGTATTCGCCCGACATCTGCTGGCTAACACGGTGAGTCATTAGACGAATTTTACCAGGCCCTCGCTGTCCTGGGGAGGAATTTTTCCTGCCTCCAAGTTTCAGCCACGGAGCACATGGAACTTCTGATTATAGATGCTTACGTGGCTGGGATGCAGTCTGCCGCTAGCCGCCAGCGGATGCTGGAGAGAGACGACCTCAGCCTAACAGGCACGGAGTCTCTGCACCTCCCTGGAGGTCGCTGATTTAAACGCCCGTGCCTATGTCCCCAGCCGCGCTGCAGCACCCTGGGCCTCCTGGCACGCTTCCCCACCGCCATCCGCAGCTCCCGACCCCCCTCAGGCCTGCGCCGCAGGGGCCCCGCTGCTATTTCTGTGGGTTCGCTAAACACCCTTGCCCGCGCTGCCCGGCCCACTCCGCCGTCTGTAAGAGCTGCGGGAAGAAGGGCCACTTTTCATCCGTCTGCCAGGAAAAATGTTTCCTTTAGTCAATGAATCATTACTGCTCTCTGCCCAATCACAGACCTTCCCCTTTGTTATTTTCCTGTCAGGAACGTTTCCTGTTTGTGTAGAGCTCCCAACATTCTTCACAAGGCCCTAAAGTTGTAAACGTAACCTGGAGTTAGCTCAACATTTAGTCTTTTGACAATTAAAGATTGTGACTGTCCATTTATGATATATACAGATGTTTGTGTGTACTATTGAGTGTGTGTACATTTATAGGCTCAGTGACAACACTTTCACCACTATTCTGAGATGGGGATTGCAGTAAACTCTGGTGGAATCGCCATTAACCTAATGGATAGAATCATAGAATTGTTATGGCACAGAAGGAGCCCATTTGGCCCCACGTGTCTGCACCAGCTCGCAAAATGTGCATTATAACTTGGTGCCATTCTCTTGCCTTTTCCCTGTACTCCCGCACGTTGTTTCTGTTCAAATAATCATCTAAGGCCCTCGTGACTGCCTTGAGTGAACCTGCCTCCATTACACTTCCAGGCAGTGCATTGCAGACCTGAACCATTCACTGTGTGAAAAGGTGTTTTCCTGCATCGCATTTCCTTCTTTTGCAAATCAATTTAAATTTGTCTCCTCTCATTCACAATCTTCTTACGAGTTGGAGCAATTTCTCCCTAATTATCTGTGCAGCTCACTCATGGGCTGGGATTGTCCCCTACCCGGTGGGGCGGGGGGTCCCGGCGTGATGGAGTGGCGTGAACCACTCCGGAGTGGAAGAAGAGAAGAAGTTTAACTCTCAGATAAATGGATGGACTGAAAAAACAACAGCAAGCTTTGTAGAGTTATAACTTACAAAAATCAATTGAAGGATAACATTTCCGGACCAATTTTTGAAGATTAATTGATGGCTGTCCGATTGAACTTTAATTTCTGAATCTAATAAATGATAAAAGGAAGTTTAGTGGAATAGTAACAATATTGTTGATATTTTTAAAGGTGACTTTAACTTCTTCAGCTAAAAATGTTAAAGAAATGATTGTACAGAACAAAGAAATGATTACAATGGTGTAGATATGCTTAACATTGAATAAATACAACATTAAGAAGATTGAATTATCCAATCGCAGTCCAGGGCTTTGATCACAACATCTTGGCTGAGAGTTCAGTGCAGCACTGAGGCACTGAGTGTTTCCTGATGTTCTGGCCAACATTCACCCTGCATCCAATTTCAATAAAAACATATTATTTACTCCTTATTACATTGCTATCAATGAAATCTTGCTTTGCGTGAATTGATTGGTGTGTTTCCCACATTACAATAGTGACAATGCCGAGGTTTTACAGCCACTCCAGCCAGCGGGATTTTCCGGTCCACCGACGGCGGAGTGTGCAAACAATTGGAAAACCCATTGACAGCGGCGGGCCTGGAAAATCCCATTGCCGGCCAATTGCAAACCACCAGTGCCACCACAAAACCCGCTGCACGGGGTGGGGCAGATAATCCTGCCGTGTGTTTCCACTGTGAAACCACAGAGCTGTAATCCACTTTGGGACGTCTGAGGTCATGATTGGTGAGATATAAATGTAACTCTCAACAAGCTATAATTCTTATGAAACGTGTGTACAATGCTCTGTTTATTGATGTGCATTGTTACTCTGATTGTTGTGGATTGGTGGCACTAGAGATCTGCAGTCGTGTTCGAGCTGAGGATGGATTTTGTAGTCAGCAGTGAAATGGCTCTCAAAAAATCTAGTTACAAATATCCAGTAATGTGTGTGGCTCAGACTTCCGCTTTCCTGGAGATAATTTAAATCTGCTGCTGTATCAGGGGATTTCCAGTCAGGCAGCGGCAGTGATATCGATGAGCTGGGTAAGCAGCCAATCACATTGAGAAATTCTCGGAAACAGCCCACAAGGAAATTTGTTTTCGCTGCCAACGGCCTCCGACCGGCGCGGTGCGATCCCCGCCCCCGTCCGAAAACCGGCGCCGGAGAATGCGGCAGCCGGTGTCGGGGCGGGATTCATGCCGCCCCCCCCGGCGATTTTCCAACCCGGCGGGAGGGTCGGAGAATCTCGCCCCATATCTCTGATTATCGGCTTTCACTTGAGGGAGACATAGTTCACTTTTTCAGAATCATAATAAGTGAGCGTGTGAAGTTGTTGCCTTAAACCCAGGTGAGGATGATTGTTGACAGAATGATGCCGATATTTGGAGCTCGAGTTGTAATCTACTTCACACTGGCGATGACTTCCCAAAATTCCCTAGATTCTGAAATGGTCCTAGCAAAGTGGAAGATAGCAAAGGTGACAGAGCTATTTAATAAAAGGAGCAAGAAAGAAAACAGGGAACAACAGACCTAGTTGGATTGACATCAGTCACCAGGAAAGTACTGGAATTTGTTATTCAGGAGGTTTTGTCAAATGCATTTAGAAAAACAAAAGTGTGAATAGAACAAATCAGCCAGTTTTATGAAAAGGGAATGTTTGTATGTTCGTAAATCCTATTTGCTAAATATATTTGAGTTTATTGATGGTATTGGTAGATAAAGGAGAACAGGTAGATGTAGTGTACTAGGTTATCAAAAGTGCACATCGGTGAGGTTTACAACAGGTTTTGCAAAACGTGAATCAAGCGAAATAATCCGTTGGGGTCTTGCAGTTTTGTGTAGTTTCCAGGAGGTGAGTGACATTCCCGGGCAGTACCCTGGCACTGCCCCTGACACCCTGGCACTGCCCCCTCCAGAATGTCATTGCCCTCTGGGTGTCAGAGGGAAATGCCAAGGGGGCCCTCTGGGGTGGCTCGATTTGCGGGACCTCCTTATCCATTTCCTTTGTCTCTGTCAGGGGTTTCCAACAAGTCCTTGGGGGAGGGTGGGTTCCCCATGTCCATGGGAGGATCACCACATTCGTCGGGGGTAGTTCCCCTCTTGCGGGTGAGGTAGTGGGGGTCTCTGTATACGTGGGGGGGGGGGGGTTGGGAGATGTTTGTTCCTTATTGGAAATCACGGTGCCATTTAAAAGTGGAGCCAGATCTTGGGATTCCAGCTTTTCCAGTCATCAGGACCTGGGGTGGGACTCAGACCCTGAGCTTCTGACTCAGAGGGAGGGATGCTGCCCACTGCCTCACAAAATCTCCGGGATATAAGTAAGGGAAAGCAATCTGTGGTTAGAAATTAGCAATAAGAGATGGGTTAAAATTGTAAGGGGTGTTGTTCACAAGCCTCCTGATAGCAATAATTTTCTGATTGTGTCAATTCAGAGAGTTGAGATGTTTGTAGCCAAAGAAAAGTTGTTTTAATTGGAAACAAATTTTCATCCACATTGGAAGAGCAGGATAGTACAAATAGAAAGGTCATGAATATCTTCAATTCATTTCTACAGCTGCCTCGAGCAATACGTTCCAGAACCAACGAGTGGCCAGGCCACACTCGAATTATTAATGAATAATGAGTCTACCTGAAATAAATGCTCCCTTATTCTTAGATTATTAATGTTCTATCAGTCTTTTATTATTAACCAATAGTAATTTTAATATGGTCAGATTTAATGTTAGAATTGAAAAGTATAAAGATAGCGGAGTTACTAAGACTGGGCTTTACCAGCCCCACCATGGCAGGACCCATCACAGGGGGGCAGTGGGCCAACCAGAAGTCCATTGACTTTCGGGACCGGAAGATCCCGGTAGTGAGCGAAACCAGAAAATCCAGGTCTACGATTCTAGATTATGGCAATGCTGAGTCTAACAGGACGAGGTTGAGACAGACGATAAAAACAGAGTTAAACTGCCATTGACTAAAAATAAAGATTGTTAAGTCGACGAATATCTAACTGACAACTGAAGAAGCTAGAGCCAGTCTGTCTGCAACATAGGTTTACTCACAGAACCTACGATAATATCATTGCAGATTACTTTTCCATTCCACACAGGTGGAAACTGGTTCTTAATAAAATGTGTCGATTCCCCAATTAGTATCAGTGTTTTGACCACAAGACAATGCACTCAATTTTCATAGAATTTATAGCATTAACAAACGGTAAAGGATGTTAAATAAAGAATTGAGTTAAATTTGAGCCAGCGTGTAACCCTAATGGACAAGGCTCACTGCACTAATAGAGAAATGTAAAGAATAATTTTATTCAGGGGACTGGGTGACATATAACAAACATCTGGAGAAGACAAGAAAGTCAGCTGGAGCTGCAAACAAAGAATAGGAAGAGTGAAGAGTGTCACGGTTAGCACAAAGGATTGACATAGATAAATTTGAATGAAAAGGTTAGCCAAGGGTGACGTGGGCCTTGAAAAGTAAATGTGGGAAATAGTGTAAAAGCATTGACCAAATTGTTGATGTACGCCACATAATATCACCTAATCAATGGCACAACTCTCTAAATATGTTAACCCGATCTCAGAAACACAATCTCCATATTTTTGGTTTGGATATGTAACCACTTTGATTGACACCTCAGGCTTTCCATAGTCATGCAAACATCCCATGTGGCAGACATCATAAAATCCGTTCAATGAAAGCCTTCACAGAGAGACTGCCGTCCTTACACTTGCAGCATTGTGTCAGGAAAGAGTGGAAAAAACAGAGTTTTGAAAACTGCAGTAGAAGCAAAGACAACATTAAGAATCCAAGAAGACAGAGAGTGTCAAAATCTGTAAACAGCTGTTGAAAAGATCAAAGGAAAATAGACAAAGGCTGCAAAGCGGGAAGAGACAAAGAAAATCTCAGACAGACTGCATATCCAGGGGAATGATGTGGTGACCTGAGTTCGAGACCCACCAAGACAGGTGGTGGACTTTAAAAACTCAACAAAATATAGCCAGAATTAAAAGTCTAATGACGACCAGGAAACCATTGTTAATTGCTATGAAAACCCATCTGGTTCACAAATCTCCTTCAGGGAAGGGGAGCTGACATCCTTACCCGGTCTGACCTACATGTGAATTCAGACCAACAGCAATGTGGATGAGTCTAAAATGCCCTCTGAAACAGTTGTATTCAACCTCCACAAAAACCCAAAAAAGGAATGAATCAGGACAGACCACCCAGCATCAACCCAGGTACCGGAAATGACAATGGCAAACCCACCCTTCCTTACTAACATCTGAGGGCTTATGCCAAAGTTGGGAGTGCTATCCCACAGACTATCAAGTAATAACCTGATATAGTCACCCTCATAGAATAATACCTTACAGACAATGTGCCAAACATCACCATCGCCATTCCTGGATGTCTCACTAGCAAGACAGACCCAGCAGGGGTGGCAGCGGCACAGTGGTATACCGTTGGGAGCGAGTTGTCCTGGGAGTTCTCAACATCAATTCTGGATCCCGTGAAGTCTATGGCCTTAGGTTAAACATGGACAAGTAAACCTCCTGCTGATTACCACATACCGACAACCATCAGCTAATGAAGCAGTGCTCCTCCATGTTGAACACCACTTGGATGAAGCACTGACGGTGGCAAGGATGCAGAATATATTCTGGGTGGCGGACTTCAATGTCCATCACCAAAGGTGGCTTGGTAGTGCCACCACAGACCGAGCTGACTGAGTACTAAAGGACACAGCTGCTGGACTGGGACTGCAACAGGTGGTGAGGGAACCAACAAGAGGGAAAACATACTCAACCTCATCCTCACCAACCTGCCTGCTGCTTCTGTCCATGAAAGTATCGGTAGAAGTGACCACCACACAACCATTGTGGAGATGAAATCCTGTCTTCACATTGAGGCTACCCTCCATCATGTTGTGTGGCACTACCAGAGTGCTAAATGGGATAGACTTCAAACAGATCTAGCAGCTCAAGACTGGGTATCCATGAGGTGCTGTGGGCCACCACCAGCAGCAGAATTATATTCGACCACAATACGTGACCTCATGGCCCAGCATGTCCCCCATTCTACCAATACCACCAAGCCAGGGTATCAACCCTAGTTCAATGAAGAATTGAGGAAAGCATTACAGGAGCAACATCAGGAACCTAAAAATGAGGTGTCAACCTGGTGAAGCTTCACCACAGGACTACTTGTGTGCCAAACAGCATAAGCATCAAGTAATAGACAGAGCTTAGCGATTCTGCAACAAACACGTCATTTCTAAGTATTGAAGTCCTGCCACTTCCAGCCGTGAATGACGGAGGACAATTAAATGACTCACTAGAGGAGAAGGCTCCACAAATATCCCCATCCTCAATGATGGATGAACCCAGCACATCAGTGCAAAAGACAAGGCTGATGCATTCGCAACAATCTTCAGCCGGGTGATGATTTCTGTCACCTCCGAAGGTCCCCAGCATAACAGATGTCAGTCTTCAGCCAATAGGGTTAACTCCATATGATGTTAAGAAGTGGCTGAAGGCACTAGATAATGCAAAGTCGATAGGCCCTGACAATATTCCAGCAAGAGTACTGAAAACTTGTGCTCAGGAACTTGATGCACTCCTAGCCAATATGTTCCAATACAGCAACAACACTGGCATCTACCCGGCAATGTGGAAAATTGCCCAGGTGTGTCCTGTACACAAGACAAGGAAAAATCCAACCCATCTAATTACTGCCCTATCAGTCTATTCTCCAGCATCAGCAAAGTGATGGAAGGAGTCATCAACCGTGCAATCAAGCGGCACTTACTCAGCAATAACCTGCTCACGATGCTCAATTTGGGTTCTGGCAGGCTATCATAGAATTTACAGTGCAGAAGGAGGCCATTCGGCCCATCGAGTCTGCACCGGCTCCTGGAAAGAGCACCCTACCCAAGGTTAACACCTCCACCCTATCCCCGTAACCCAGTAACCCCACCCAATACGAAGGGCAATTTTATACACTAAGGGCAATTTATCATAGCCAATCCACCTAACTTGCACATCTTTTCACTCAGCTCCTGACCGCCTCACTCGGCCCCAGCAAAACTGGAATCAATGGGAATCAAGTAGAAAACTCTCCGCTGGTTGGAGACTTGCCTCGCACAAAGGAAGATGGTTGTGGTGGTTGAAGGTCAATCAGCTCAACTCCATGATATTACTGTAGGAGATCCTCAGGGTAGTGTCCTTGGCCCAACCATCTTCAGCTGCTTCATTAATGACCTTCCTTCCATCAGAAGGTCAGAAGTGAGGATGTTCGCAGTTGACTGCACAATGTTCAGCACCGTTCGCAACTCCTCAGATAATGAAGCAGTCTATGTCCAAATGCAGCAAAACTTGGAAAATATCCAGGCTTGGACTGACAGGTGACAAGTTACATTCATGCCCCACACGTGGGAGGCAATGACCATCTCTAACAAGAGAGAATCTATCTCTCGCTCCTTGACATTACCCTCCAAGTCACTCACAACCCCAACTTGGAAATATATTGGGCGGGATTCTCTCCTACCCGGCGGGGCGAGCGGTCCCGGTGCAGAGGAGAGGTATGAACCATTCCGTCGTCGGGCCAATTCCGCATCTTCAGGGGCTAGGCTGGTGCCGGCGGGGTTGTGCACCGTGCCAACCGGCACGGAAGGGGCTTTGCGCCACGCTAAGCGGTGCTGAAGGGCTTCCGCCGGCTGGCGCAAGTTGGCGCATGCACGGGAGCGCCAGCCTGTGCTGGCATCACCCCAGTGCATGTGCAGGGAGGTTCTTCTCTGCACCGGCCATGGCGGAGGTCCAGAGCAACCGGTGCAGAGGGAAAGAGTGCCCCCATGGCACAGGTCCACCCGTGGATCGATGGGCCCTGCACCTGACACCCCAAGGTCACCATGGGGGCACCCGCCGCGACAAGATCCCCCCGCACCCCCTCCCCGAGGACACCGGAGGCTGCCCGCGGAGCCAGGTCCCGCCGGTAAGTACCAGGTCTAATTTACGCCGGCGGGAACAGCCTAAAACGGGTGGCCACTTGGCCAATTGCAGGCCGGAGAATCACCAGGGGACTGCTGCCAGCGGCCGCCGACCGGTGCGGCGCAATTCCCACCCCCGCCAACACCTCAGTGCCGGAGAATTCTGCAGCCGGCGGGGGCGGGATTCACTCCGCCCCCTAGCGATTCTCCGGCCTGGCGGGGGGTTGGAGAATCCCGCCCATTGCCTTTCCTTCACTGTTGCTGGGTCAAAATCCTGGAACTCTCTCCCTGACAGCACAGTGGGTGTACCTACACGACAGGGTCAGCACCAGTTCAAGAAGGCAACTCACTACCACCTTCTGAAGGTAACTAGGGATGGGTAATAAATGTTGGCCTAACCAGCGATGCCCACATCCTGTAAATAAATTTTTAAAAAGTGAAATTGTCTTCAGAATAAAGAATGAAGCAAAAGCATACATAGGCTGAATGTGAAATCCCCACAATCCTGGGGGTTACCATTGATCAGAAACTGATTTGGACTAGCCATATTAATACTGTGGCCACCAGGGCGGGTTAAAGGCTAGAAATTCCATGGTGAGCAACTCACCTCCTGACCTCCAAAGCCTGTCCACCATCTACAATACACAAGTCAGGAGTGTAATAGACTATTCTCCACAGTGAAGCTTCAAAACACTCAAGATGAATGAAAATCGCCTATTGTCACAAGTAGGCTTAAAATGAAGTGACTGTGAAAAGCCACATTCCAGTGCCTGTTCAGGGAGGCTGGTACAGGAATTGAACCGTGCTGCTTGTCTGCCTTGATCTGCTTTCAAAGCCAGCAATTTAGCTTTGTGCTAAACCAGCCCCTAAGCTTGACACCAACCAGGACAACGCAGCCCGCTTGATTGCTACCTCCTCCAGAAACATTCAATCCCTCCACCACCAACAAACGGTGGCAGCCGTGTGTACCATCTAAAGATGCATTACAGGAACTCGCCACGGTTCCTTTGGCAGGACCTTCCAAAGCCACGACCAATACCATCTGGAAGGACAAGAGCAGCAAATACCTGGGAACCCCACAACCTGGGGCAGCACGGGCAGCACGGTAGCATGGTGGTTAGCATAAATGCTTCACAGCTCCAGGGTCCCAGGTTCGATTCCCGGCTGGGTCACTGTCTGTGCGGAGTCTGCACGTCCTCCCCGTGTGTGCGTGGGTTTCCTCCGGGTGCTCCGGTTTCCTCCCACAGTCCAAAGATGTGCGGGTTAGGTGGATTGGCCATGATAAATTGCCCGTAGTGTCCTAAAAAGTAAGGTTAAGGGGGGGGTTGTAGGGTTACGGGTATAGGGTGGATACGTGGGTTTGAGTGGGGTGATCATGGCTCGGCACAACATCGAGGGCCGAAGGGCCTGTTCTGTGCTGTACTGTTCTATGTTCTATGTTCTAACAGATGGCAGATATGTTGAAAGTCTTGAATGTTCCATCTGAACATAAGGGTACAGAGTGAAAATGAGACCAATGAATGGTTTCTAATGCAGCTGCAGAAACAGTGAATTTGGACAGCTAAAAGAGATTCTGATTAAAGATTGATTGACTCTAGGAGTGAGAGAGCCCACAGTGAGAGTAAATTTACAGAAAGATGAGAAACTAAAGCTAAAGAAAATGATAAATGTGTGTCGAAATATGGAAGTTGGGAAATAACAGCTGGAGGAAATGTGTGGCAGAGCAGACCAGAAGATACATTATACTGAGAGACAGGCCAAGCAAGAAGAGCTGAGCAATCGTCGACAAAGGGCAGGTTGCAAATATGGCAGAGGACAGCATGCACAGGGAAAGAGGATTGGCCAACATGAGAAAAGCAGTGTCTTAACTGAAAGAAACAAAACCATTTCACACACAAGTGCAAGAGAAGCCTGTAAAGAGGACCACTGGAGGGATTTGAGCAGATGTTTCTGTTGAAGAACGATGCATGATAAGAGTTCAGTCAAGTCCATCGGTGACAAGCATTTTGTGACTGTTACCATGAAGACCACAGGGAGAAATTGGGCTGGATTCTCCGCCCGCCACATTTCCATTTCACTCCACCGGCTGGATGCTCCATTACGACGGCTGGACAATTGGGTTTCCCATTGTTGGACAGCCCCACACCATTGGGAAACCCCCGGGCTGCTGGCAAAACGGATCACCCTGCCGGTGGAGAATCCAGTCCCTTATCAAGTGAACAACAAGGATGGAATTCTCCGTCCATTCACAGCAGCGGGATTCTCCATCCGTTCACACCAACAGTATTCCCCGTCCGTTCATGGCAGCGGGATTCTCTGTCTGTTCACAGCAGCGGGATTCTCCATCCGTTCACGGAAACGGGATTTTCTGTCCATTCACACCAGCGGTACTTTCCGTCCATTCATGGTATCAGGATTCGCAGTTTTTCACGGCCCCCCCAGGACCCCGGAGCCCGCCCGCGCCGCCAATCCCACCAGCATCAGAGGTCTTTTGATTCCCGCTGGCGGGATTGGCCTGTCAGCGGTGGGTCTTCGGCCCATCGCGGGCCGGAGAATCACTGCGGGGGGCCCACCGACTGGCGCGGGGGCCCGCTGACCGGCGCAATGCCATTCCCGCCCCCGCCGATTCCCGGGTGGCGGAGAATTCGGGCCACGGCGGGGATGGAATTGACGCCGGCCCCGGACGATTCTCCGACCCTGCGGGGGGGGGGGGGGGGGGGGGGGTCGGAGAATTCCGCCCAAGGTGTCCAACCCTGAGGAATTTCAAAGGGCAGAAGTTTCTGGAATTGAAGCACTGACCACGAGAGCCCACGAGAGCTGAAGTGAACATGGAGTAAATATGACTGATGATGAAGTCCCGAAGGCAGTCATGTGTTCACAGCTTCGATTTGAACTCAGCCTGTGCGGTAGACCAAGATTAATGTTCAGAAATCCTTGAGGGTGAACAGAGGCAATGCAACATTTCTACCACAGACTGAGACAAAGACGCACTAGAAAGAATGAACTGGGGAGTAATTTCTGCTGTTTTAAGGGAACAACACCCGAGAATACAGGCAGCTAAGGATAAAAGGTAAATTACAAAAAAGATGCAATTTCTACTTTGAGCTCATTTTCTGCCTCAGCTCCAATGTGCAAAACTGCAATGATGTCTAAGCCCAGAGCCATGAAGAAAGAGGAAACTGGGCAGTTCTGTGGTTTCAAAGAAGGAAACAGCCCTGACTTTGTGCAGAGGAAGGACTGAGAGCCTCAGTTTGTTGTGTATCTCTGTGTTAGCACCGCTGCTGCTCAGTCTCTGGATTTCTTCAATAGATTCTCTCCACAAGGTAGGACATCTTACTGAAAACCGGCTTCTTTTCAAGCATTTGTTGATATGTGGTTTGAGTTATTGAACACATTGTTCAAAGATCTTTTCCTTTCTCCACTTTTACTCTTTCAATTCAGTTCTTCTTCTTAACCATGTTCTTCATGAAACTAAACAAGGGCAACAAGTGTCCATCTGTACGATTTTATCTTCAAACTACAGGAAGGCGATTTCATATAACCAAATGACTGCTATCTGTTAGTTGACATATATTAATCTTTCCTGCTTGTTGTTTGGTGTTATAACTTGCTCAAGACCAACAGGATTAGAGCAATTAGTCTCCCCATGAGCCTCATTAAGTATGAGCTCCCCTGCTGAGGGGTGAGGAGCCCATGGATAAGGTCATGGACTTCGATATATGTCGACTGGCTCAGACCCAACTGGGATCTGGAGTATTGTACACAGTATCGCTTAGCAATAAAACAAGTTTCTCTTTATCCATTCGCCTTGGACTGGTCTTTGGTCACTAAATTTAGTTGATGAAAGTATTTTAAGTTTATCTCGATTTGGTTTCCCTGGTTTGCCAAGTGCCGTCCTCTTTCTATTTGATGTATTTATTGTCCCTCAAAATTCTATTGACTATTCAGTCCTTTGACTAATCATTGTGGACAAACTTGATTGGCAGTCTTTTTAAGGTGGTATTGACAACTACTCTTACTTTTACTTTTTACAAACTTTGAAGCAAGCAGTAACTTGGATATGGATACTGGCATTGGAGACAGTGCGTAGAAGGCTCATTAGGCTGATTCCAGGTATAGACGGATTTTCTTTTGAGGATAGGTTGAGTAGGTTGGACCTGTACACATTGGATTTCAGGTGAATTGAGGCAGATAGGATTCTCAAGGGGTTTGACAGGGTAAAATCTGTGGGAAAATCTAGGGCCAGAGGGCATGATCTCAGAGTAAGGGGCCATCAATTTAAGACAGAGATGAGGAAGAATTTATTTTCTCAAAGGGGAGTGAGTCTGTGGAATTCTTTACTGCAGAGAGCTGTGGAGACTGGGTTATTATGTATGTTCAAGGCTGAGAGAGACAGATTTTTATTCAGTATGGGGATCAAGGATTATTTAGGGATAGGGCACGAAAGTGGAGTTGAGGATTATCACATCAGATCAGACATGATCTCACTGAATAATGGAGCAGAATTGAGGGGACACATTACCTACTTATTCTCCTACATCTTATTTTTACGATACAAGAGTCAACAAAGCAAACATTAAATACTAACATGAGGTAAACATGTATTGACAGGCAAATTGTGTATGAGCATAAATAATAAAATTGCACCTCAAATGGAAGATACATTGAAGATAGACTTTAGATATCATTGTGAGTGTTAAGCCCCTTCAGCTATTTCCACCTCACAAGCAATTTTAGCTCCTTTCCTTGAAAGGCTTAGTCTCTGTTTTTTATTCAACAGCAGTTCTAACTCAGCCAAGAGCCCCTCTTTATTCCTTTTTTTGCAAGTTGTTGCAAGCACCCATTTTCCAATTCAGAAAACTCCAATGACTGCTTGCCTCCCGGCAGCTCAATATCCGCTCTTGATGCTGTGTCCAACCTAACGGCCCTTCATGGCTGTGAGTCTCGAGGTTTAACGGGGTTTGCATCTGGCAGCTGGAATGCAGGCAGCATTTCCCGTGTCCTCCTTGCAGGGCCTGTGACATTATCACTGCTGAGGGATATCCTTCCAGAGTGGCAGCTGGAAAGTGGGTGGGAGCAGGTCAATCAGAGGATCAGCTTTGGGGGTGACTGTGAGGTTCTTGTGTGGGGTCCTATGAGAGGCCAGGCTGCATGGGCAAAGTGAGGGGCTCTGGCAAGAGGTGTTATACAGTCTCACAAGATCTGAGGACACTCACAAAGTGGGAAGTATGGCTGCAGTGAAAATGATTCCCTACACTCAGGCACAAGTGTGAGGACAGATGGCTTGAGCTGTATGGAAGTTCAAGGCCTTGGTTATGGAGGCCAGACTGTCAGGGCATAGTGTCTGGGTGGTTGGCTGTTCCAGTTGGAAGATTTGTTTAATCTGCAGCCCATGAGAGCTGGGGGGAATGAGGGTGTCCACGAAGGATAAAGGTGACATGCTCATTGCAATCTTCGCATGAATCAGGTCAGGTGTTGCTCATCTGCCACAAGGGGAGCCCAGTAGCCTGATCAGCTCCCTGACCCTTCCTTGCTGAGTGGGTTGTGCCAATTAAGTTAGCATTGCAATGCACGAGTGTGCCCTTGAAGGGTGCCCAATTTTTAACCCCTTAGAAGGATTTCCCCAAGCATTGAACTCCAAGACTCACATTCATGTCAACATAAAGGAGAGATGATACAGATGCGGCCTCCAATGCAAGGCATTTTGGTGACTTCTCTCATCACTCACCCTATTCAAGGCAATGGTGCGGTGAGGGGGGTGGGGTGCATTATCCAGGTCCCCCGTGAGGTTAGAATGCTGGTTCATTAAATGCACTCAATTGGCGCTTGTGGGGCAGTTGGGGGAGGGAGCGTTTAGGGACCACTGAGACTCTCAAGGGTTGAAGTGCTTCTTTTAGTTGGAGTTGAGAGGGGCAAATGTGGGGGAGAGGCTATTGTGTGACAGGGGTGGGAGTGAGGTTCTTCCTTTGAGTTTTTAATTCTGGAGAATCATGGAGCCTGTTGAGTTGGCAATTCTAATGATTGCGATCGACCAGCAGCAGAACATCGATGTGCCGCTCTGCATGTCCAGGAGCAGTGCTCTGCAGAGGAGGGGGAGGCAGGGCCCGTTGTTCTTCAGGAGGAACGGCCACAGGTGGCAGAACCTCAGAGGAGACACAACTGACCAAGGGTATTCCAATGTCAAACTTCCTACCTCCGGATGTCAGGGCTCCAGTGCTGGAGATGACTGTGCCTGTCCCAGGGGACGGTGAACCACCTGTACCAGGTGATGCAACAGTTAGTACCACATGGACTGAGAGGTCACCTATTGCCTGTGGCTCTGAGAGTTACTGCCACTCTGAACCTTTATGCCAGCGACTCATTTCAGGGCTGCACGGGTGACCTGTGCAGCATCTCCTCGTCAACCGGACACACATGCATAAGGGAGGTCACAGATACACTTGGATTGGGACTCGGCGAACCCAGGTGCAGGATGTCATTGACTGCACCCACGTGGCTCTGCGGCCTCCATGCCAGTATGGGGTGAAATTTCTGAACTGCAAATGACACCTCTCCCGTCTGTGCCTATGCGATGCACATCATGCAGGTGTGTTCCCGTTTCCCAAGGAGTGTCTATGACAGGTACATCTTGGAGGCCTCGCTGATCCCAGCTGTCTTTGGGGAAAGTTCTGCACCTGAAGAGCTGGCTCCTCAGGGACAAAGGGTGTCCCATCTGGAGGCGGCTGACGACACCAGTGCAGAGGCCACAAACACCCGCTGAGTCTCGCTAAAACGAGGCTCATGCGTCAATGCCCACTCTGGTCGAGCAGCCAATTGGACTGCTCAAGATTCATTTCAGTGCCTTGACCAGTCGGGGAGAGCCCTCCAATACAGTCCCCACAGGGTGACCTGCATCATCGAGATCTGCTGTACTCTGCAGAACCTGGCACTGCGGGAGGGAGAGCAGGAGGAGATGGAGGAATGCAACGTCCTTCTCTGTTAATGATGAGGGCAGTGAGGGTCAACTTTCAGAGGAGGATGAGAAAGGACCTTGGGCGTTGGTCAGGATCTTCATGCGGTGAAGAGCTAGGGACGCCTTCACAGCATCTCGATTTGGGGATGATCAGGATTAGGGAGTGAAGAGAACTCCCACCATGAAGTCTGACTTCAGCTCACTAAGGTGGTGTCTCTGGGAGGTCATCGTGATGGTTCCTACATTCCTGTGCAGGGCATGAAAACCCTTGGCCGCATGCTGCAGGAGAACGATGATGACTTACATTGAGGACAGAGCAGTGCTCCTCCATTCCTCAGTGATATGGCTGACACCTGCCTGCCAGAGAGATTAATGCCTCCTTCCAATGGACAGGCTTGTCATGGGGGTCAGAGACACTGGACAATAAATCTCAGCTACTATTACCCCCTCTGAGGTCAGGAACCTGGTTTTTTTCTCCACCTTACATACGAGATGGGCAGCTTGTCAACACTTTGTCAGCCCTTGGCATCCTTATCACGAGAGAAGTGTTTTTGATTTGATCTGATTTATTATTGTCACATGTATTAGTATACAGCGAAAAGTATTGTTTCTTGCATGCTGTATAAACAATTCATATCGTACATAGAGAAGGAAGGAGAGACTGCAGAATATAATGTTACAATGATAGAAAAGAGTTAGAATAAAGTTTTAGAAGAATAGAACGAGAGTAAAAGATAGAATTAGAGGGTATGCTGGGTATATCTTGCAACAAGTCGCCTCGCTCCAGCGCCACCTTTCTTTCAAGCCTTTCAACTGTGGCAGACATGTTAGACATGAGCGCTGATGCTGGTGGGGGGAATCACCTTGTATGGATGGGGGTATTGGGGATTGGGGCCCTGTGCCAGCAGCAACATTGTCAGTGTAGGAGAGACATAGCACTGCCATTCTCACACTCCACCGAGTGTGTGCGGGGGTGTGCAGAGCATGGCGCCATGGCATGGAATTGTGGTGTATCTATGTGGGTGAACAGAGTGATGTTCAACACAAGAGCAATATTAAAATGGTCATTTATCTCTATTAGTGCCGAGGTTAACCTGTGCTCCCTAGGTGTCACTCATTTCATCCTCTTCCTCACCCTCCCACTATGTCTAGGCGTATCCATAGGATCCACAGTTGAGGTTGAGATGCCTGCTGACATTCACGCCCTGCTGCCTGAGGGGACCTTGGCAGGCAACCCTTGGGGGCAGGGAGCTTGAGTGCTTGGGCCAACTTTCGAGCTGCATGAGCTGCAGTACCACCCATCTTGCTGTGCTGCGCTGGAGGTGTGCCGCTCACAGGGAGGGGGCTGTCAGGTGGGTTGGACACGCCCTTGGTCTCCTGGAAAGCACTAGGCTGTGCTTCTGCTGATCTCCTCCTCTTCAGGTTCCCGGGGTCCCTCTGCTCCTCTATCGGATGGAGGGACAGCTAGAGTGAGATTCAGAAGCTACACCAGCCTCTGGCGCTGATACTGATGATTCCCACCAGTGACTGCACCATGCTGTTGACGCCCTACACCATGGACTAGACATCCCCCCACCATGGAGTGCAATGTCCTGCACCAAGGTCTCTACTGCAGACACCACCCTCGCAGTGTGCGTCTTGTTGCTTTGGAGTAACAGCACCATGGCCTCAGACAGAAGACGCTGGGATTTCTCCAATTGACATTGCAATCTGAGGAGAAATGCTGTCATCCCTTCATGAATTTTGTGACTCTGTCTTTGCCCTTCCAGCAGCTGTGAGATGACTGATCATTGGCCAGGGTCTGAGCAGTGTTCTGGGCTCCGCATCCCTCCAAGTGCTGGTTCCCTGGGAGGTTCCTTCTTCTGCCTTCTGTGTGGCCACCGAGGTAGCAGTTCCCATCTCTTGAACTGATAGCTACTTCGAGTCTACATCTAACAGCATCAAAAACATCATGATCAGTGTGGATCCTGGTCCACTGATGACCTGGCCGTTTCCAGGGTGAAGGTTGGCGGAGTGCTTTTGGGCGGGGGAAGGCGACTTAATGCATCCACATTAGAAATTTTGTATCCCAGACCAGTGCTGAAAAGCACAGTTATAAGCAGCCAACAGCAGGGTCAAATACTGCACCCTAACTGAGGCTGTGGGCAGTATGGACTTATCTTCCCCCAACAGTCAGACTACTGACTGGCTTGTAGTCAGTCGTGATAATGAAGTCTCAACCGCACAGATATTGGTGGAATTTCTTTGCACCAAATATAACCGGCAAGCCCTCTTTCTTAATCTGGGCATAGTTTTGTTCTGTTTCAGAAAGGGTCCTCAAGGCAAAGGCGATGGGGGGGTCCAAACTATTGACAATTTTGTGGCCCTTTACCGTAAGGAGACACATCACATATCGGCACGATTGGTTTCCCCGGGAAGGAGGTTTGAACACTGCAATGTTTGCTTCACAACTCGGAAGGCTTCCTCTTGAGGTTCCCTCCATCCCCACCGTTGATTCTTCCTTAATAGCCGGTGTAATGGTGCCAATGTTGTGGCTAAATTTGAAATAAATGTTCCATAGTAATTGACCATACCAAGGAAGTACTTAAACTTGCTGATGTTTTGGGGCACAGGAACATTTCATATGACACTGACCTTTTCTTCCACTGGATGCAACCCTGTTGCATCAACGTGAAATTCAGGAATGTCACTTCTGAGGCACGAAAAGTAGATTTTTTAGCATTTTAAGTGGACCCCTGCATCATGAAATCAATTCAATACTTCCTCTATTCCGGACATGTGTTCTTCTGGTGTAGTGCCGGTGACTAGCAAGTCATCAAAGTAAACCATCCCTGTGGGAATACCTTGGGGGAGAGTTTCCATTGTGCTCTGGAAGATCGAACAGGCTGGAGCTATGTCGAACGGCAGTAGGGTATACTGGAAGAGGCCTTTGTTGGTGTTGATTGTAGCAAATGTCTAAGATTCCTCATCCAACTCTAGTTGCAAGTAGGTGTGACTGAGGGCCAATTTTGAGTCAGTGAGGCTCCCACCAGCTTGCTGTAGAGGCCCTCAATTCGCGGAACTGGATACCGGCTGATCTGGGCAGCTAATTTATGGTCAGCTGAAAGTTCCCAAAAATCCTTCTCAACCGATTGGGTTTAAGGACAGGGACTATCAGCGCCACCCACTGAACCAGTTTGATGAGACCCAGCTCCCCCAGTCTCTTTAGTTCTGGCTTCAACCTCCTGATGCAATGTGTATGGCCCTGGTCAGGCTCTGAAGAGCTTGGATGTCGAATCCAGATTGACATATATCTTGACTATTATGCCTTTAATCCAGACTAGTTCTTTGTGGAAGGCACCTTAATATTACCTTAAGATAGCTTGGAGACTCCGTCAGATATTTTGAAGATTTCCAGCCAATTGAGTCTAATCATTAGTAACCAATGTCTCTCCAACTGACTGGGTCTATGATCTTCCATGACATCCAAAGTCAGATTGACCGTAGGTCACTGGGGTCTTGGCTCTTCCGAGGAATTTCATAATCTCCCCGATGTTTGCTGAAAGCTTGGCTGCTGTGCTCTTCAAGCTTAAAGACTGTGTTCTTGCGCGCAGATATTGGAAGATCTGATCAACCATATGGTCACCGAAGTCCTGATATTGACTTCCATTTTCAGGGGTCTACCATTTACCCTGAAGACAATTTCAAATAGAACCATCTTATTGAATTGGACTATATTCTACCGGCGAATTACGTGCTCTTCCTCGGATTTCTTCTCTGCTATGTTCAGTTGTGCTGAGATTGTTCCTGCTGCTGCTGTTTCCTTTGCATTGGCACACTATGCCTTGTGAGACAAAGTGCTTTAATGTGACCCCTTCGGTTGCAAAGGAAGCACACAAACTCCTGAACATCGCGCGTCTGAAGGACAGATCTGAGGCGTTCAAGTCAGACGACCCTGACCCGATACAAGAAATCCAGGTACGACCTCCGCAAAACCATCCGAGATGCCAAGAGAGAATATCAAATCAAACTAGGGTCACAGGCAGACTCTCGGTGATTGTGGCAAGGACTAAACAACATAACGGGCTACGAAGTGAAGCCGCGCAGTATCTCTGGCAGCAGCGCACCCCTCCCCGATGAACTCAATGCATTCTGTGCTTGGTTCGAGCAGGTAACCAACAATCCGCTGTCGAGTGCCCCAGCAGCCCATAACTCACCCATACCCACCATCACAGCTTCCAAAGTCAGATCGACCTTCCTGAAAGTGAACCCTCAGAAGGCAACGGGCCCGGACGGGATCCCTGGTCGTGCAATCAGAGCCTGCGCGGACCAGCTGGCAGAGGTATTCACAGACATCTTTAACCTGTCCCTACTCCACTCCAAGGTCCCCACTTGCTTCAAAAAAAACCCACCATTATACCGGTACCAAAGAAGAACCAGGCAACATGCCTCAATGACTACCGTCCGGTGGCCCTGATTTTAGTCATAATGAAGTGCTTCGAGAGGTTGATCATGAAGCGCATCACCTCCATACTCCCAGAACATCTTGATCCACTGCAATTCGCATACCATCGCAATAAGTCCACAGCAGACACCATTTCCCTGGCCCTACACTCATCCCTAGAGCATCTCGACAACAAGGACTCCTAGATCAGACTCCTATTTATTGACTACAGCTCTGTCTTCAACACCATAATCCCAGCCAAGCTCATATCAAAGTTCCAAAACCTAGGACTTGGCTCCCCACTCTGCAACTGGATCCTCAATTTTCTGACCAACAGACCAGTAAGAATGAACAACAACACCTCCTCCACAATAGTCCTCAATACCGGGGCCCCACAAGCGTACTTAGCCCTCTACCCAACTCCCTGTACACACATGACTGAGTGGCAAAATTTGGTTCTAACAACATCTACAAGTTTGCTGACGATACGAAAATCACCCTACCTAATCCCACACCTCCACCCTATTCCCGTAACCCAGCAACCCCACCTAACGTTTAGAATGGCCAATCCACCTAACCTGCATATGTTTGGACTGTGGGAGGAAACCGGAGCACCCGGAGAAAACCCACACAGACACGGGAGAATGTGCAGACTCCGCACAGACTGTGACCTAAGCTGAGAATTGAACCTGGAACCCTGGAGCTGTGAAGCAACTGTGCTAACAACTGTGCTACCGTGCCGCCACCCACTGTGCTACCGTGCCCTGATTCACTCCCAATCTCTGAGTTCTGGTGCTGTCCCCAGGACCATATCTGACTCTGAGCGGACCTTGCAACTGGACCACCCCATACCTGGTTAACCTCCCGTCAGCCACGCTCTGAAACTCGGTGGCACCTTTTTTGGCTCCATCGCCAGAACAACCTTCATCGCTTTTTCCAACATAATTGTGATCTCCGCCAGAAGTTTATTCTGGATAATAAACTCTTTCATTTCATGGCGCCGGAGCGAGGCAGTTTCTTGCAAGCTGTGCCCAGCTTACCCTCTAATTATATCTTTTACTCTCGTTCTATGCTTCTAAAACTTCATTCTAACTCTCTAATTCTCTACCTCGTATTAAGTTGATCTTTTCTCTGCACCTTGCTGTAACTGTGACATTATATTCTGCAGTCTCTCCTTCCTTCCCTATGTACGGAAGCATTGTTTGTACAGCATGCAAGAAACAATACTTTTCACTGTATACTAATACATGTGACAATAATAAATCAAATCAAATCAATTCTATTGATTTTTTCCTTTTTAAAAATAAATTTAGAGTACCCAATTATTTTTTTCCAATTAAGGGGCAATTTAGCGTGGCCAATCCACCTACCTGCACTTCTTTGGGTTGGGAGCGCAAAACCCACGCAAACACAGGGAGAATTTGCAAACTCCACATGGACAGTGACCCAGAGCGGTTCGAACCTGGGACCTCAGCGTCATGCGACAGCAGTGCTAACCACTGCGCCACCATGCTGCCCACCTTCTTACAACATGTCTCTCAGCACAATCCCAAACTCACAGCGCTACGCAAGCTGGTGAAGCCCGGCTGTGAAGGCTGAAAAAAATTCTGCATGGTCTCTCACTGCACAGTTAAACTTATAATGTTGGAAAATAATTGAAAACCTTGAGTTGTGACATTCTTCAACCAATTTGACTATCTCGTCAAAGGCCTTCTTGTCGGGTGCCTCCGAGGACATGAGGTTCCTCATCAAATGTTTTGGGCCCACAAACTGTCAAAAGTATCACCTTCTGCTTGTCCTCACTTGTGACCTCGTCTGCGGTGAAGAAGAAATGGAGACGTTTAACGTACTGACTCCATGACTCAACCCATTTGTCAAATGGGTTTAGTTTCCCGATAATCAGCATTTCCACTTACTGTTTAAATAATTCCAACTCTTACCAGGGAGGCGTTTAAAAGGAGATGATTGCAGAGATTAAGTTTTCCCAGAGTGAAAATATAATCATAATCTTTATTGTCACAAGTAGGCTGACATTAACACTGCAATGAAGTTACTGTGAAAAGGTCATAGTTGCCACATTCCGGCGCCTATACGAGTACACAGAGGGAGAATTCAGAATGTCCAAATTACCTAACAGCACATCTTTCGGGACTTGTGGGAGGAAACTGGAGCACCCGGAGGAAACCCATGCAGACACGGGGAGAACGTCTCCACACAGATAATGACCCAAGCCGTCTTCCCCTCCGCTGCCCCGCAAGACATGGCGGCTTGATCATGCGGGGCGGGGGAGGGCAAAAAGTACGTCTCTTAGAGACACCGGCCCGACGATTGGTGGGCACCGATCGTGGGCCAGTCCCCTCCCGAGCACGGCTGTGGTTCTCGATCCCCTCTCCGCCCCCCACAGGCCCCAAACTTACCTTTTGCGCTATGTTCACACTGGCAGCGACCAGGTGTGGTTGCCACCGGCGTGAACAGGTCGGAAACATCGGGAACGTCAGGCCGCTCGGCCCATCCGGGCCGGAGAATCGCCGGTCGCCGTGAAAAACGGCGAGCGGCGATTCCACGACACGCCATTTTGGGGGGGGTGGGAGAATTGCAGGGGGTGCCAGGGTGGCGTGTCGTGATTCGCCTGGCCCTCCCGTGATTCTCCCACCCGGAGTGGGGAGTGGAGAATCACGCCCTGTATATTCAGCCAGGTCTCCCAGCATCGGCGCTGACAGGATTTTTCCCTGTTTTCTCCCTGGAACTGATAATGAAAATCGCTTATTGTCACAAGTAAGCTCCAATGAAGTTACTGTGAAAAGCCCTGAGTAGCCACATTCTGGCACCTGTCCGGGGATCGAACCATGCTGCTGGCCTGCTTGGTCTGCTTTAAAAGCCAGCGATTTAGCCCAGTGAGCTAAACCAGCCCCTGATACTTTGAAGAGACATGGTGAGATTTTGCCCATTGTTTCCTCTGTCCTGGGATGGATCTAGTACAAGGGGTCACAGTCTCAGGATAGGGGGTAGGCCACTTAGGACTGAGATGAGAAGTGCCTTCACTCAGAGTGTTTGCAGTTCGTACAGAGTAGAATGCATTGACGCCGCGTTGAGGCACCGGAGAAATGCGATTTGACGTGAACCCGGAACCTGCCAAGATTTTTGCCGCCAAGACTGATTCTCCACATACTATCACGATTTTGGCAATGGCGAATGGAGAATGCGCCCAGTGTGTGTGAGATGGCCCAATGCTCCTGTTCTGATGAACTAGCCTCTTAACTACAGTGATCAGCAGCATATCAGATATAGCACCCTTAAAATATTCTGTTTGGAAATGTATAATTAGCAGGGTTACTACCTGCCTTTCGTCAATTGGATCTTTAAAATGTTGGAAAATAATGTTATTAGTGAGTTTGTCTAATTGGTCCTGACTTTGGTTATGTAAGTAACGCGAAGCAGGAGATGATCATCTTACAGTCACAGGTTTAGATGAACCACATTTGGGTCTTGGGCAGATTGATGAAGGAAGTGGTTGCAGTTTATCTAAAACTGTGATACTGAGATAAGAGTCAACTGCAATGTGTGATATGATCAAAATGAGGGCTGTTAACCAAACTCATGATGACTTTGTTCAACATTGGAAAAATGTAGAGAAATAACTAATTTAGCTTTTTTTCAGAGTTGTTATGATAAAATATGTAGTTCCACATTTAAAAATCAGTCAATACATATAACAGACTTAATCATAGAACTTTCCCAAAAAACAGCAAAGTGGCAGGTTCAGCCAGAAAACTGGTGTGTTGGAGAAACAGGCAGGTTTTCCGATGACATGTTCCCACACGGCCATTTTTTTGAAGTGGGTGCATTTGTGCTGGCATTGTGATGGGCGGAACTCGCTGCAAAACTTGCATTCACGGAGATCAGGACACCGTTTCTAAAGGGCTCCCTAATCTCAAAGTCAAATTAAAGAACCTGTCTGCCCACGACAGACAACAGAAACCCTGCCCCCCCAAACCCCGCATCAATGATAGCTGGCATCAACCCCCTCCCCCCCCCCCCCCCCCCCCCCCCCCCCCCCACGATCACTGGCATCAACCCCGCCCCAAGAATCGCGGGCGTCAGGCTCTCCTAATGGCTCTCCTTATTGGTACTGCCCTTGGCCCCGCACCCGTCAGGCCCTGTGCTTTTGCCCCTGCCCTTCATACGCTGCCACTTCAGGCCCCACCCCCTTCTGGCCCCGCCTATTTCAGGCTTATGAGGCAGTTCCAAACTGTCACTGGCAGTGTCAACCTGGCGGTGCCAACTTGTCAGTGTTAATCTGCGGTGCATTGCCAGGAGGGAGTTTCTGGGCACTACCCTGCCACGTCTCCAACCACGCAGGAATTACAATTGTCTCTGAACTCCCTGAAATGTTCATCACCTCTGGTCTCCGTTTGTGGAGACCAGTAGTGATTCCCACTAGTGCCACCTCACACTGGCAGGTGGGAACATGGCACGCTCCGGAAGATTCAGAATTGAGCCCGACTTTGAATACTAAATTATATTTAAATAAATGTGAATTAGGTTTCCGCCCTCACTGGGCGTGAACATGATTCCGTCTGCTGGGAGGGCCCAGGATCATTGTGAACTGTTTGGCACCCGCCGTAAATCCTGTTTCAGGCCTCTCCCAGAATTTTCCCGACATAATGGGATTTGCAATGGGCGCAACTCGGCCAGAAAATCACCCCCATAATGTTCAAAAGGGTGGATTTTCCGGCCCTTCCTGCTGGCAGGGTTTTCCAATCCCGTCAAAATCAATAGGGATTTAAATGGATCGTCCCCTCTCCATGAGAAAACCTACCACGTCCAGAAAGTCTCAACGACAGTCTCAGTCCCAGCCCAGTTGTAGCTTTCTAAAATTAGAGAATCAGTGAATCCACTCAAGAGGCTTGGATATCAAATCAAATGTTGCCTGACCTGCTCAATGTTTCCCGTTGTCTTTGATTCAGCATTTATTATTCTACTTTTGTGTATTTGGTATTTCACAGTTTTTTGGTGGGGTCCTTATTAGAATAAGATGTTAAATGAAAGTACCATGGCTGCAGGCTTAGCAGAAGGCTGCATGTTTGTATGACGCTGATCTTTATCAATTCTATTCACACTTCCTTCAGCCAGCCAGCAGCTCTTAAAGCGACATTGCATTCTGTAACTCTTAAAGGGCGTTGCATTCTGCAGCTCTTAAAGGGGCAGTGCATTCTGGCTGCAGTGGGTGCTGATTCATTTTTTAATGAAATGAAAGTCGCTTATTGTCACGAGTAAGCTTCAAATGAATTTACTGTGAAAAGCCCCTAGTCGCCACATTCCGGCGCCTGTTCGGGGAGGCTGTTACGGGAATCGAACCGTGCTGCTGGCCTGCTTGGTCTGCTTTCAAAGCCAGCGATTTAGCCCTGTGCTAAACAGCCCCTAAGGGGGGAAGTGTGATGAATGTAAGAATTTCAGATATATTATATTATAAGTATTTGGTGCAGTAAGGGTTAAAAGCCTGGGTTAGTGTATACATGACTGTTCCAGTAGTATTTTTAAAGAATCCTGGTTTGATATGTTTACGGAGCTGGGGTGCAAATTAAGGCATCGCAAAAACTTGGGTTAATGGAGTTTTGTTTGGATTAAGGGGATCCATGTGGAGTTATCGATGTGTTTCAGCTTATTAAGGTGATGTAATTAATGAGAGAAGCTAAGGTATCAGGCATTTTGTAGAAAAACAGTTTAGTTGAGTGTTCGATGTAGATGTGAGCAGAAGTCAAGCATCTGCTCCCACTGCAGTACAGTAAAAAAACATGTCTGTAAACAGATTAGTAGTGTGATTGCATGGTGAGCTGAAACAGACTGAGAAACAGCTTCTGAAGAATTACAGCCAGGGTGTCTGCATGGTTCTGACAGGATTCAGGGCTGGGATTCTCCCTTACCCGGCGGGGCGGGGGTCTTAAAGTAAGGGAACACTTAGGAAGCAGCGATCATAATATGGTTGAGTTCAGTCTGCAGTTTGAAAGAGAGAAGGCAAAATCGGATGTAATGGTGTTACAGTTAAATAAAGGTCATTACGAGGGCATGAGAGAGGAACTGGCGAAAATCAACTGGAAGCAGACCCTAGTGGGGAAGACAGCAGAGCAAAAATGGCAGGAGTTTGTATGCATAATTGAGGACACTGTACAGAGGTTCATCCCCAAGAAAAGAAAGATTATCCGGGGAGGGATTAGACAGCCATGGCTGACAAAGGAGGTCAGGAAATGTATCGAAGAAAAAGAGAGATCCTATAAAGTGGCCAAAAGCACTGGGAAATCAGAAGATTGGGAAGGCGACAAAAACAAACAGAGGTTAACAAAGAGACAAATAAGGAAGGAGAGGATCAAATATGAAGGCAGGCTAGCCAGTAATATAAGAAATTATAGTAAAAGTTTCTTTCAATACATAAGAAACAAACGACAGGCCAAAGTAGACATTGGGCCAATTCAAACTGATTCCGGAAGGCTAGTGATGGGAGACGAGGAAATGGCTGGAGAACTTAATAAGTACTTTGCGTCTGTCTTCACAGTGGAAGACATGAGTAATATCCCAAAAATTATAGAGGGTCAGGGGGCTGAGTTGAGTATGGTTGCCATTACAAAAGAGATGGTGCTAAAAAATCTAAAAGGTCTTAAAATTGACAAATCTCCTGGCCCCGATGGGCTACACCCTAGAGTTCTGAGGGAGGTGGTGAAGAAATAGCAGAAGCGTTGGTTGAGATCTTTCAAAAATCACTGGAGTCAGGGAAAGTCCCGGACGATTGGAAGATCGCTGTTGTAACCCCCTTGTTCAAGAAAGGATCAAGACAAAAGATGGAAAATTATAGGCCAATTAGCCTAACCTCGGTTGTTGGTAAAATTCTAGAATCGATTGTTAAGGATGAGATTTCTAAATTCTTGGAAGAGCAGGGTCGGATTAGAACAAGTCAACATGGATTTAGTAAGGGGAGGTCGTGCCTGACGAACCTGTTAGAATTCTTTGAGGAGGTGACAAGTAGGTTAGACCAGGGAAACCCAGTGGATGTGGTCTATCTGGATTTCCAAAAGGCCTTTGATAAGGTGCCACACAGGAGGCTGCTGAGTAAGGTGAGGGCCCATGGTGTTCGAGGTGAGCTACTGGCATGGGTTGAGGATTGGCTGTCTGACAGAAGGCAGAGAGTTGGGATAAAAGGTTCTTTTTCGGAATGGCAGCCGGTGACCAGCGGTGTCCCACAGGGTTCAGTGTTGGGGCCGCAGCTGTTCACCATATATATTAATGATCTGGATGAAGGGACTGGGGGCATTCTAGCGAAGTTTGCCGATGATACAAAGTTAGGTGGTCAGGCAGGTAGTGCTGAGGAAGTGGGGAGGCTGCAGAAGGATCTAGACAGTTTGGGAGAGTGGTGCAGGAAATGGCTGATGCAATTCAACGTGAGAAAATGTGAGGTCTTGCACTTTGGAAAAAAGAATCCAAGCATAGACTACTTTCTAAACGGTGAGAAAATTCATAATGCCAAAGTACAAAGGGATCTGGGAGTGCTAGTCGAGGATTCCCTAAAGGTAAACATGCAGGTTGAATCTGTGATTAAGAAAGCGAATGCAATGTTGTCATTTATCTCAAGACGGTTGGAATATAAAAGTCAGCGATGTGCTACTGAGCCTTTATAAGGCTCTGGTTAGGCCCCATTTGGAGTACTGTGTCCAGTTTTGGGCCCCACATCTCAGGAAGGACATACTGGCACTGGAGCGTGTCCAGCGGAGATTCACACGGATGATCCCTGGAATGGCGGGTCTAACATATGATGAACGGCTGAGGATCCTGGGATTGTATTCATTGGAGTTTAGAAGGTTAAGGGGAGATCTAATAGAAACTTACAAGATAATACATGGCTTAGAAAGGGTGGACGCAAAGAAACTGTTTCCGTTAGGCGAGGAGACGAGGACCCGTGGGCACAGCCTTAGAATTAGAGGGGGTAAATTCAGAACAGAAATGCGGAGACATTTCTTCAGCCAGAGAGCGGTGGGCCTGTGGAATTCATTGCCGCGGAGTGCAGTGGAGGCCGGGATGCTAAATGGCTTCATGGCAGAGATAGATAAATTCTTGATGTCGCGAGGAATTAAGGGCTACGGGGAGAATGCTGGTAGGTGGAGTTGAAATGCCCATCAGCCATGATTGAATGGCGGAGTGGACTCGATGGGCCGAATGGCCTTACTTCCACTCCTATGTCTTATGGTCTTATGGTCTTATGGTACCGGAGTGGCGAGAACCACCCCGGCGTCAGGCCTCCCCAAAGGTGTGGAATTTTCCGCACCTTTAGGGGCTAAGCCCGTGCCAGAGTGGCTCCCGCTCCGCCGACCGGCGCCAACGGCCTTTGGTGCCCCGCTGACCGGCGTCAGGGCTGGCCGAAAGGCCTTCGCCGGTCGGCGTGAGTCTGTGCATGGGCCGGAGCGTCAGCGGCCGCTGACGTCACCCCAGCGCATGCGCGGTGGAGGGGGTCTCTTCCGCCTCCGCCATGGTGGAGGCCGTGGCGGCAGCGGAAGGAAAAAAGTGCCCCCCGGCACAGGCCCACCCGCCGATCGGTGGGCCCCGATCGCGGGCCAGGCCACCGTGGGGGCACCCCCCGGGGTCAGATCGCCCCAAGCCCCCCCAGGACCCTGGGGCCCGCTCGCGCCGCCTGCTCCCGCCGGCACCAGAGGTGATTTAAACCACGTCGACGGGAGAGGCCTGACAGCGGCGGTAGTTCGGGCCGGAGAATCGCCGCGGGGGGCCCGCCAACCAGCGCGACGTGATTCCCGCCCCGGCCGATTCCCAGATGGCGGAGAATTCCGGCCACGGCGGGGGCGGGATTTACGCCGGCCCCGGGGGATTCTCCGACCCTGCGGGGGGTCGGAGAATTCTGCACCCGGTCTTTTCTTTAAAAAAGTATGAAAAGATCTCTTTTTTCAAAATAGTGTATTCAGACATCTCTTTAAAGCAGGTATTCCTGAGTGCTTACTGCTTTTGACAGTGGATTGAGAGATTTTTTTTGTTTGAATGAGAATAAATATAGAAGTTAATGGTTATTATACTACTATATTGATTAGCATTGTTTGAGAGGTAAATGTAAGCTATTTTCTTGTGTGATGTTGAAGATATATATCATATTGTGTTTGTACTAAAGTTTATTTTAATGTACCATATCCCTATTTCTTTGTGAAATCACACCTGGAATGAGGTATCCGCCCCTCACAGTCTTACAAAATTAAAATAGAATATTGGGGTGTTTGTCCAGTATCCTATTGGAGTTTGATCCGGGATCATAATAATGAAGAGTTGGAAATCATCCCAATACATTATTGGACACAATGGCTTCTGTAAGGCGGTGAATGGTGAATACTCGGCATAAAGTGTCCACATTGAGGTT
Organism: Scyliorhinus canicula; assembly: GCF_902713615.1. Classification (NCBI taxonomy): domain Eukaryota; kingdom Metazoa; phylum Chordata; class Chondrichthyes; order Carcharhiniformes; family Scyliorhinidae; genus Scyliorhinus; species Scyliorhinus canicula. The sequence continues at coordinate 224,898,555 of NC_052149.1, read as the reverse complement.
GTACTTACCATCTCTTGTACGGATGAGTGTCTACCAAGACAAAGAACATTCAAACCAAGGAAGGGCCTGCGTAGTCAACTTGCTCTCTAGTCCATGGGTGACCCAACCATTCCCACGGGTTGAGATTGGCCGACGGCGGTAATGATTGTTGAGTCTGTCATTGCCACACCAATTCCCCAATAGTTTTATCAATTCCCAGCCACCAGATAACTCTTAGCCAGCATCTTCATTTATGTTTGGGCCGGTTGCACACTGTGTCACTCCTGTAAGAGGAGCTCCCTTGCTGGGGTGGAATGATGACTCGAGAGCCCCAAAGTTGTACTCCATCTTCACATGTTAGTTCATCCCTGCAGGTTAAGTAGGGCCTCAACTGTTCAGACTTGTTGTGGTGCCAACCTGTTTGTGTCAAACATTTCACATTGGATAATACCAGATCTTACTGGGTTCAATTTTGTATCTGTCCAGATGACACCGGCGAGGTGTCCCAGAGGTTCAGGACCAAGATGGTTTCTTGGGGTACTTGTGGTGGCACCAAGTTCTTTGGCAAGAGGATTGACTCAATGAGTCTGCACTGGAGATTTGGGTGCCAGGGCTGTATTGGAAGTATGATGAATGTAGGAATTTCAGATATATTGTAGACCACGTATTTGCTGCAGTCATACTTTTAAAAATCCTGGTTTGAAATGCAGTTAGAGATTGGAGACAGAGGAGCAATTAAAGCAATGTAAAAGTTTTAGTGAATAGACATTTGTTCATATTGTGAGGGTTCCCTGCAGAGTAGATAATTAGAGACATTGGCCGGGATTCTCCAATCCAAGTTTTGACGCCGGCGTGAAAAATGGCGCGAGCCATGCCGGCATCAACGGAAGTCAAGTGTGCAGTGTTCATCCCTTCCTAGGTGCTAGTACGGCGCAGAGTGGTCTACGCTGCTCTGGCGCCCAAAACCCGGCGTGACACGGCCGGCTCAAGTTCACGCATGCACGTCACAGCTGGCGCGAGTTCACGCGTGCGTACCACGGTCTGCACGAGTTTGCGCATGCACATGGGTTCCCACCTCTGCGGTGGCCCCCAAGCGATGTCGGAGACCGAAAGGGGCCCAGCACGGAGGAACATAGGCCCCCCACAGAATTAGCCCACCCGCCAATCAGTAGGCCCCAATTGCGGGCCAGGATACCGTGGAGGCCCCCGCCCGGGGTTGGATCCCCACCAGGATGGCCCCCACAGCCAGAACTCCGAGATCCTGCCGGGTAGGACCATACGTAACCTATGCCGACGGGACTCGGCTGAACTCGGCGGGCACTTAGCATGTTGAGACCTGGAGAAATGCCGGGGTGGGGGGGGCACTTCCAACGGCCCTGACCATCGGGGCGGCAATCCCACGGGCATTCGAGAATCTGCGCTGGAGAATCAGCGGGCTGGCGTCGGGGCGATGTGGCGCGATTCTTGCCCCCCCCCCTGCCGATTGTTCGACCCGGCATGGGGTTGGAGAATCCCGGCCATTGTCTTTAGCTTTGTAAGATGATGTAGTTAATGGGAGGAGCCAGGGCTGAAGCAGTTCCTGGAGGTTTAGTTCAATTTTGGATCTGTCTGTGAAAAAATCAGATTAATCTCTCCCAGCAGTTTAGTTATAAAAGATTGTTTGCCTGTGAACAGAACAGAGGTTTCTAAAATGGCAAGAATCTGCAAACTGTTTCCTGAAGAATCTCTCTCTCAAAGTGCTTTATTCGAGACATCTCTTTACAGCAACTCTTCCTGGGTCAGCTAACTCTCTTTAAAAGTCGATTGTGACATGAGATGAGTTTCCCTTGAGGGCAGCTAAAAGACAGCATTTAGGAATTAGAGTTTCTTTGTCATTGTTAAAACATTGTCAAGCTATTTTCTGGTGGATGTTAAAGATTTTAATATTGTGTTAGTAATAAAGTTTGTTTTAACGTGCCATATTGCTTCTTCTTTGTGCAATCATTCCTGGAGCAGTGCCCTTTCCTAACAGTCTTACAAAATATTGGGGTTTCTGTGCAGTATCCTAGCAACTGTTGAGGTCTGGTTGGGGATTGTGATAGAAGGTATAGTTGTGGGCCGCCAGCAGCAAGGCCCCACGTTCTACTCAGTGGAGGCAATTGGGGGTACTGGCTTGTCCTCCCTCAAAACAGCCAACAGTGGAATGGTTGGTTATTATGGAGTGGTTTGTTAGGAATATGTCTGTAAACATATTGGTGGAATTTTTTCACACCATAGATGACAGCCAGTGCCACCTTTTCAATTTGGACGTAATTTCGCTCAGCTTCTGAGAGAGTCCATGAGGTAAAGGCCATTACCTATACTGATCTGTCCTCCATCTTAAGGGATAGAACTGTCACATGAGAATAATAGGAGTCTCTGGGTGGAAATGAACTGAAAGGTTTGAAGATTGTGGAGCTTGTTTTACTAAGTGGACAGCCTCCTCTTGCTGTTCCTTCCATTGCCAACGTTGGTGTTTCCAAAGTAACTGATGCAATGGCACCAATATCGTGGCCAGGGATGGAATGAACCTGCCAAAAGAGTTCACCATTCCCAGGAATGATTTCAGCTGGGTTCCATTCCTGGGTGCTGGGACCTCTGATACATCTTTGACTTTTTCTTCATTCACTCGGAATCACAAGTTCGTGACTTCTGTTGCCTAGGAGGTGCATTTCTCATGTTTCAGGTGAACTCCAACATCTCTGAATCCCTTTAATCCCTGAATCTCCTCCAAACATGACATCTACTCTTCATGTGTACGCTGAAAGACGTTTTTCATGATACGCTGGAAAATAGCGTAGGCTGAGGATTTGCTGAAAGGTAGCCTCATGTACTGAAATGGGACTTTGTGTGTATTGAACGCGGCAAACCTTTGGAAATCGTTATCCATTGGGTCTGGCACTAAAACACTTTGGTGTAGAGCAGGGGTGGGCAAACATTTCCGTGCAAGGGCCGCATTCAGAAATTCACAATTCACAAAGGGCCGCATAGTATATTAAGTAAAATAATTACTTCACCCGGTTATGATTCTGGGCGCCTCATATAGAACATAGAACAGTACAGCACAGAACAGGCCCTTCGGCCCTCGACGTTGTGCCAAGCAATGATCACCCTACTCAAGTCAACGTATCCACCCTATGCCAGTAAGTAACCCAACAGCCCCCCCACCCATTAACCTTTAAAAAAAAAAAAAAAAAAAAAAAAATTAAAAAAAAAAAAAAAAATTTTTTTTTTTTTTTAAAATGACTTGGTGGGCCGCAGAAATACCTTTGGCGGGCCGCATGCGGCCCGCGGGCCGTAGTTTGCCCACCCCTGGTGTAGAGTCTGGATTGTCATAAATTTGGCCTTCACACCCTTGATCCAGCCTTACTCATTGTAGAACACGTCCTTGTATCTTCACAGGAAATCGTGAGAAATGCTCATTGAAATTTTAATGATTTCCAGCCAATTTAGTTCAATTCTCTGGAACCAGTCCCTTCCCATCAGGCTTGGTCTGTACCCCTCTATGACCTGGGCCTCTGTTCTTTGTAAATTATTGGCGCACTGGTGGTCACAAGTATTTTCAGGGTTTCTCCAACATAGGTTGACAGCTTGGCTGTTGTGCTACCCAAATTCAGGGTGTGAGTCCCTTCTCTAATGTAATCAAACATGAGATGCTAAATAGGGCAGCATGGTGGCATTGGGGATAGCACAATTGCTTCACAGCTCAGGGTCCCAGGATCGATTCCAGCTTGGGTCACTGTCTGTGCGGAGTCTGTACATCCTCCCCATGTGTGCATGAGTTTCCTCCGGGTGCTCCGGTTTCCTCCCACAGTCCAAAGATGTGCAGGTTAGGTGGAATGGACATGATAAATTGCCCTTAGTGTCCAAAATTGCCCTTCGTGTCCAAAATTACCCTTAGTGTTGGGTAGGGTTACTGGGTTATGGGGATAGGGTGGAGGTCTTGACCTTGGGTAGGGTGCTCTTTCCAAGAGCCAATGCAGACTCGATCTCGATGGGCCGAATGGCCTCCTTCTGCACTGTAAATTCGATGACAATCTGCTCCCCCATAAGCGTATCCGATACCCCAGTGTTGACCTCCTTTTTCAAGGGTCTTCTATTCACTTGCAGAATTACTTTCACTGGGGCTGTCTTATTTCCTTTGACGACATTCAGACGGCATATCTCATGCTCCTCCTCAGAGCTCTTCTCCACTTGGTGTTGTGGATTGCTGCTGCTGCCGTTTTTGTTTGCATTGGAGTGCTCTGCCTTCGCTCTGTAAATAGCCTGGATATGGCCTCTTCGATTACAATGAAAACAGACAAACTCACAACAATGTCAAGCTTCCTGCGAGGTGGCCTTCTCCATATCAATACCATTCACCTCTGTGTTCGGCTGATGACCCATTCTTTTCTATGTTCTCTGACTTCAGTCCAGTCCTGAGGACTGTGTCTGGTTCTCTACTGTGCCTGTTGATCTCACCGCGTGCCTCACGGTCATATTGCCCTCACTTCCCCTTCTGCCATACTTTGGAGCTCAAATGTGTCATTTTTGGTGCACTCCATTGCCTGATAAATCTCTATCAGTTTGTCTCACAATTGGACCCTTTACCTTGTCTAATGATTGGACCCTTTACCTTGTCGCCAATGTGGTGGATCGAGACAACATACTGGAGACTTCTCGTAATAACAAAGCGGTTCATTAACAGTGGGCAAAGGGAACTATGTACAGGCACAGAGCAACGCTCGATACATCTTGACTCTAGAGCTCCGGGGTCGACACTGCCCAGGCTCGTCGTACCCAATGAATCATAGAATCATCGAATTTACAGTGCAGAAGGTGGCCATTTGGCCCATTGGGTCTGCACCGCCCCTTGCAAAGAGTATCCACTTAAACGCACACCTCCACCCTGTCCCCGTAATTTAGTGTGTCCATTCCACCTAACCTGCACATCTTTGGACTGTGGGAGGATACCAGAGCTCCCAGAGGAAACCCACACTGACATGGTAAGAACGTGCAGACTCCGCACAGACAGTGGCCCAAGCAGGGAATCGAACCTGGGACCCTAGAGCTGTGAAGAAACAGTGCTAACCACTGTGCTACCGTGCCGCCCTCACTGTGCTACCATGGCCCCCAATCTCTTGTTCTCTATTGGTAGGGGTTCACGCGGTCCTGCGTCATTAGTCCTGAGCTGATCATGCGGACAGGAAAGCCTGCCCTCTTAAAGGGGCCGCACTACCACAATCACATATTGGGATGAGAGATACATAGTCCATCATACATTAGGATGAGAAATTTTAATTAAATTACATTTATTGGAACTAGTTTGCTGAAGACATTTATTGTATATTTTATAATTCTGAGTTAAAATGAGGAAATAATTTAGCCAACCGTTTACCTCAGTAAGGTTTCCTTCACAATCAGAACTGTGAAACATATTGAAGAGATGTGACTCAGTTTTACTTCAGAGGTTTTCTGCCACTGTATCTAAATGTATGTTTCTTCCAGGGAAAGAGACTGAATCTGGGAAATGAGTCTACAATTCTTCTGCAGCAAATTGCCGGCTGGTTTGATGTTCAGTTTTTTTGTGTTTCTCCTTCCACCCATTTTCACACAAAGTAAGTGTCTAATTTCCACCAACCACAATCCATTATCTCACTGTATACCATTGTGTTTAATGAATTTACACGTCTACTATTTAGAAAGGGAGAAAGAGCTGCTCCATTAATCAATCTGTGAGCTCACTCTACAGATTCTAACGATAGAACAACAAAATACAAAAGAACAGGGTGGCACGGTCGCACGGTTGTTACCACTGTTGCTTCACAGAGCCAGGGACCCAGGTTCGATTCCCGACTTCGGTCACTGTCTGTGTGGAGTCTACCAGTTCCCCCAGGAATAGTATGTTTCTGGGTTATCAGACCCTCAGAAACAGTGCAAGATTGGGCGGAAGCAGCAGCAAACAAGAGCCTCTACAAGCAGGCAGGCGGGGGAAGGGCCAGCTCAGATCTCTCAAGCTGACTTGAGAGCCTTTATGAAAGCTGAATTCTAGCAGCAGTCGACGCTGTCCCGACGAGTCCCAGTGGGGGAAGGTGTCTAGAGGAGCTTTCCCCATAATTTATGGTGCTCACCCGGAGGGGGGCAAAGGAAAAAGCTGCAGCAGCTCCCCAAGAAAAGCAGGGGAAGAAAGACAAAATGGCGGCCGGCGGAACACCTGAGGACTGGTGGAAGTGGGCGCAGGAGCAGCAAGCCTCTCTTCTGCGCTGTTTTGCGGAGCTGAAGGCTGAGTTGCTGGACTCCCTGAATGCGACTACAAACAAGCTGCTTGGGACCCAGGCGGCACAGGAGGAGTCTATTCGGGAGTTGCAGCAGCAGGCCGCTGAGAGGGAGGAGGAGGCCGTGGTCCTCGTGTGGAAAGTGGAGTTGCACGAGGCACTTCACAAAAAGTGGCAAGACCGCTTGGAGGAGCTGGACGTTCGCACGAGGAGAAAGAATTTGAGGATCCTGGGCCTGGCGGAGGCGCTGGAGGGGTCGGATCTCCCGGCGTATGTGACCACAATGTTGAGCTCGTTGATGGGAGCGGGGTCCTTCCATTTGCCCCTGGAGCTTGAGGGAGTTCATCGAGTGATGGCCAGGATGCCTAAGGCAAATGAACCCCCGCGGGCGGTGCTGGTGCGGTTCCATCGGTTTAGTGACCGGGAGTGTGTGTGCTGCGCTGGGCCAAGAAAGAGAGGAGCAGCAAGTGGGAGAATTCGGTGGTGCGAACCTACCAGGACTGGGGTGCGGAGGTGGCAAAGCGGCGGGCCGGGTTCAACCGGACGAAGGCGGTGCTGCAAGCCAAGCAGGTCAGATTTGGAATGCTGCAGCCTGCGCGTCTGTGGGTGACATATAAGGACCGGCACCACTACTTCGAGTCCCCGGAGGAGGCGTGGGCCTTTGTACAGGCGGAGAAGCTGGACTCAAACTAGGGTCTGGGGACACACTATGGCCGTTGCTGTTTTCGCTGTTGCTGTTCTTCAATTTTGACAGGTGTTATTCTTATGCTGGTTTTCTTTTTGCTCTGTTTCCGGGTGGGTTTGTCTGTTGGGTATGGGTGTGGGGTATGTGGGGAACGTTGGGGGTATGTGCTTTATATGTTCTCTTCTGTACGGGGCTGGGGGTTGGGGTGAAACTGGATTTTGAGGAGCTGTGTCAGAAGGGTGGGGTGTGGCAATGTGAAAGCGCGGGCCTTCCTCTGGATGTCCGCGCTGCGGGGCAGGGGGGGGGGGGCGGAGCTGGAGGTGGGGGCGTGGCCTTCACTGGTTTTCTTTCCCTCGCTGAAGCGGTGCCAAGGAGGTGAGGCAAGAGGGGGATGACCCCATGCCGGGAGGAGATGGGTTTTGGCGGGAGCTGCCGGGTCAGCAGAAGTCAGCTGACTCACGGAAGTACCATGGAGGGTGTGTCGCGGCTAGGAGGGGTCCTAGCCTGGGGGGGGGTGGGGGGATGGGGGGGATACCAGGTTGCTGCTGGAATGGCCAGGAAGGAGCTGGTGTGGGCCGGGGGGGTAGAGGAGAGGCGTTATCGCCATGGGGAACGGGTCAGGCGGGGCGAGCTGGCCAGGGGCGAGCAGTCGATAAGCTATGGCTAGCCGGCAGGGGAGAGGGGCAGGTTGCCCTCTGATCCGGCTGATTACCTGGAACGTGAGGGGACTGAATGGGCCGGTTAAGAGAACTAGGGTATTTTCTCATCTGAAGGGGCTGAAGGCGGACGTGGCTATGCTCCAGGAGACCCACTTGAAGGTGGCGGACCAGGTTCGTCTGAGGAAGGGGTGGGTGGGGCAGGTTTTTCACTCAGGATTGGATGCGAAGAACCGGGGGGTGGCGATTCTGGTGGGGAAGAGGGTGGCGTTCGAGGCGGCTGAGGTGGTGTCGGACAAGGAGGGCAGATATATTATAGTGAAGGGTAGGCTGCAAGGAGAGAAAGTGGTGCTGGTAAATGTATATGCCCCGAATTGGGATGATGCCGGCTTCATGAGGCGCTTGTTGGGCCGCATTCCGGACCTGGAGGCGGGGGGCCTGATCATGGGGGGAGACTTTAACACAGTGCTGGATCCCCCACTGGACCGGTCCAGTTCAAGGACGGGTAGGAGACCGGCGGCGGCCAAAGTGCTGAGGGGGTTTATGAACCAGATGGGAGGGGTGGATCCCTGGAGGTTTGGGAGGCCGAGAGCGCGGGAGTATTCCTTTTTCTCCCATGTCCATAGGGTTTATTCCCGAATAGATTTTTTCGTCCTGAGCAGGGGATTGATCCCGAAGGTGCAGGATGCAGAGTATTCGGCCATAGCGATTTCAGACCATGCTCCGCACTGGGTTGATCTGGAGATGGGGGAGGCGCGGGACCAGCGCCCGCTCTGGCGCCTGGATGTGGGGATGCTGGCTGATGAGGAGGTGTGTAGGAGGGTCCGGGGAAGTATTGAGGGGTATCTTGATACCAACGATACGGGGGAGGTCCGGGTGGGGATGGTCTGGGAGGCTCTGAAAGCAGTGATCCGGGGGGAGCTGATCTCCATCCGGGCCCATAGGGAAAAGAGGGAGAGGAAGGAGAGGGAGAGACTGGTGAGGGAGCTCCTGGATGTGGACAGGAGATACGCGGAGGCACCGGAGGAGGGGTTGCTGGTGGAACGGCGTAGTTTGCAGGCCAAATTTGACTTATTGACCACCAGAAAGGCGGAGACACAGTGGAGGAGGTCGCAGGGCGCGGTATATGAGTATAGAGAGAAGGCGAGCAGGATGTTGGCGCATCAGCTCCGCAGGCGAGATGCGGCTAGGGAAATTGGTGGAGTGACGGATAGGGGTGGGAATGTAGTGCAGAAGGGGACAGAAGTAAATGGGGTCTTTAGGGACTTCTACGAGGAACTGTACCGGTCAGAACCTCCGATGGGGAGAGGGGGGATGGAGAGCTTCATGAACAGGCTATGTTTCCCAAGGGTTCAAGAGGGGTGGTAGAGGGGCTGGGGGCGCCGATAGAGTTGGAGGAGCTAGTCAGGGGGATTGGACAAATGCAGTCAGGTAAGGCGCCGGGGCCGGACGGGTTCCCGGTGGAATTTTATAAAAAGTATGCGGATCTGGTGGGCCCCGTGTTGGTGCGAGCCTTCAATGAGGCATGGGAGGGGGGGGGGCTTTGCCCCCGACGATGTCGCGGGCACTGATCTCTCTGATCCTGAAGCGGGATAAGGACCCCTTGCAGTGTGGATCATACAGGCCTATCTCGCTCCTCAATGTTGACGCTAAGTTGCTGGCGAAGATCCTGGCCACCAGGATAGAGGACTGTGTGCCAGGGGTGATACACGAGGATCAGACAGGATTTGTCAAGGGACAGCAGCTCAACACGAATGTGCGGAGACTGCTAAATGTTATTATGATGCCGGCAGTGGAGGGGGAGGCGGAGATAGTGGTGGCGCTGGATGCGGAGAAAGCGTTTGATAGAGTTGAGTGGGGGTACCTGTGGGAGGTGCTGGAGCGGTTCGGATTCGGGGAGGGATTCATCAAATGGGTGAGGCTGCTCTACGCGGCTCCGATGGCAAGTGTAGTTACCAATGGAAGGAGATTGGAGTACTTTAGGCTTTACCGTGGGACCAGGCAGGGGTGCCCCCTGTCCCCCTTGCTCTTTGCACTGGCGATTGAACCTTTGGCTATGGCGTTGAGGGAGTCAGGGAGATGGAGGGGTCTGGTGCGGGGTGGGGAGGAACATCGTGTATCACTGTATGCGGACGACCTGCTGTTGTATGTGGCGGATCCAGAAGGGAGAATGCCGGGGGTGATGGAGCTGTTAGCGGAATTTGGGGGCTTCTCGGGCTATAAGTTAAATTTAGGCAAGAGTGAGGTATTTGTAGTACACCCAGGTGATCAGGAGGAGGGAATTGGGAGACTCCCATTTAAGAGGGCAGTGAAGAGTTTCAGATACCTGGGGGTGCAGGTGTCCAGGAGTTGGGGGACTCTCCATAAGCTTAATTTTACCAGGCTGGTGGAGCAGATGGAGGAGGAATTTAAAAGGTGGGACATGGTACCGCTATCGTTGGCGGGTAGAGTGCAGTCCGTCAAAATGACGGTTCTCCCGAGGTTCTTGTTCCTTTTTCAGTGTTTGCCCATCTTTATCCCTAGGGCCTTTTTTAGAAGGGTGACTAGCAGCATCATGAGCTTTGTTTGGGCGCATGGGACCCCGAGGGTGAAGAGGGTCTTCTTGGAGCGGGGTAGAGATGGGGGGGGGCTGGCGTTACCCAATCACTCGGGGTATTATTGGGCGGCCAATGTGTCGATGGTGCGCAAGTGGATAATGGAGGGGGAGGGGGCAGCATGGAAACGGATGGAGAGGGCGTCCTGTGGAGATACAAGCCTGGGGGCCCTGGTAACGGCGCCGTGGCCGCTCCCTCCTACGAGGTATACCACGAGTCCGGTGGTGGCGGCTACCCTCAAGATTTGGGGGCAGTGGAGGCGACATAGGGGAGAAGTGGGGGGCTCGATGGAGGCTCCGTTAAGGGGGAACCATAGGTTTGCTCCGGGGAACATTGATGGGGGATTTCAGGGTTGGCACAGAGCGGGCATCAGACAGCTGAGGGACCTGTTTATTGATGGGAAGTTTGCGAGCCTGGGGGAGTTGGAGGAGAAATTTGGGCTCCCCCGGGGGAACATGTTCAGGTATCTGCAGGTAAAGGCATTTGCTAGGCGGAGGTGGAGGGATTCCCTTCGCTTCCCGCGAGGGGGGTGAGCGACAGGGTGCTTTCGGGGGTTTGGGTCGGAGAGGGGAAGATATCTGATATCTACAAGGTTATGCAGGAGGCGGAGGAGGAGTCAGTAGAGGAGGTGAAAGCTAAGTGGGAGGGGGAACTGGGGGAACAGATCGAAGACGGGACATGGGCTGATGCCCTGGAGAGGGTTAATTCTTCCTCCTCGTGTGCGCGGCTTAGCCTCATCCAATTCAAGGTGCTGCACCGGGCCCACATGACTGGGACGATGAGTAGATTCTTTGGGGGTGAAGACAGGTGTGTCAGGTGCTCGGGGAGTCCAGCGAACCATGCCCATATGTTCTGGGCATGCCCGGCACTGGAGGAGTTCTGGAAGGGGGTGGCGAGGACGGTGTTGAGGGTGGTGGGATCCAGGGTCAAGCCAGGATGGGGACTCGCGATTTTTGGGGTTGGGGTGGAGCCGGGAGTGCAGGAGGCGAAAGAGGCCGGTGTGCTGGCCTTTGCATCCCTAGTAGCCCGACGAAGGATTTTGCTACAATGGAAGGATGCGAGGCCCCCAAGCGTGGAGACCTGGATCAATGACATGGCGGGTTTCATTAAGCTCGAGAAGGTCAAATTCGCCCTGAGAGGGTCGGTACAAGGGTTCTTTAGGCGGTGGCAACCTTTTCTCGACTTTCTGGCTCAACGATAGGGTACGGGGACAGTAGCAGCAGCAACCCGGGGGGGAGGGGGGGAAGGGGGAGGGAAAAGGGGGGGGGGGGCGGACAATGACTATGTTTGTTTATTTAATTTTAATTTATTTTTAAGTTCTTTTGTTGTTCATTGGGGTTGGGGGGGTGGGGGGATGTGATACATACGGTCTGGGGGTGTTACAGTTATTATGGGTTATTTTGTTGCATTTCATTGTTTGTCGTTATGTTTTATATTTTCTGTAAAAAATTCCAATAAAAATTATATTTAAAAAAAAAAAGTGAATTGGACATTCTGAATTCTCCCTCAGTGTACCCAAACAGGCGCCAGAGTGTGGCGACTACGGTCTTTTCACAGTAGCTTCATTGCAGTGTTAATGTAAGCCTAGTTGTGACATTAATATATATATTTTTCTCCTAGTCGCCACACTACAGTGCCTGTTCGGGTATACTGAGAGAGAATTCAGAATGTCCAATTCACCTAACAACCACACTTTTTGGGGCTTCTGGGAGGAAACCGAAGCACCGGAGGAAACCTAAGCAGACATGGGGACAACATGCAGACTCTACACAGACAGTGACCCAGCCGGAAATCGAACTTGGGTCCCAGTCACTATAGGTGCTTGATGACGGGCACAAACACAATGGGCCAAAGGCCTCTTTTTGTGCTGTAAATCTTTATGACTTTATGATAAATCTGGTTGTTCACTTTCACCTGCTACGATCAAGATGAAAACTTTTCTACATTGACCCAAAGTTGCCACATGGACTGACTTTTGCTGAGTGCATTGAATATTTGCTCTCTGACTGGCTCACCATCTCTGGCAATCATTTGGTAGCTTAATCAGAGGGAAATTTGGCATTTTGTCATTTCACTTTGATTTTGTCACTCACTCCTGTTACTACGTTCAAATCCAGTTTTATTTTAACATTTGAAGAGTTGTTTGGAACGCGGCGAGCTATTAGATGTTGGATTGGACTACTTTCCATGCCTTCATGTGGGGGTGTTTCTCCACTCTAGAAGTCCCGTGTTTGCATTTGTGCAGGATCTAGATTTTCTGATGATCCCTTTGGCAATTTTCACTGCTGCCTCAGCCTTTCCATTTGACCAGGGATAGTATGGAGATGATATGTCATGCTGAATTTTCCCATCATTTTTGAAGCAGCTGGATTCTTCACTCATGAACTGAGGGCCATTGTCACTCATCACAATACCTGGACTGTTATAGTCTGAATGATAGTCGAAGTTGATGAGATAATCAATTCCTGACAGAGGGAAGAAGTTTATTCCAAGTTTCATCCATGGTCTTTCTGGGATGTCACGAGTCACAAGAGACACTTTGAATTCTCCGCATTCGGGATTCTCCGTTTTGCCGGCTGCCTGGGGGTTTCCCGACAGCGTGGGGCTGCCCCACAATGGGAAGCCCCATTGACCAGACGGCGAAACGGAGAATCCCAATGACGTGCCGCACCAGAAATCTGGTGCAGCGGGACGGAGAAACTCGCCCTTTATCTTGTTTAGCGTGATCTTCATGACAAGCACTGCACTGACTGATGTGCTCATTAATTTCATTGCAAATAGAAGAGAACTTTTCTTGACTTCCTCAGGCCGGACTCAATGGGCGCAATTCTCCCCCCCCCACCCCACACACCAGGTGGGAGAATCGCAGGCGAGTCCCGCCACGCTGCCCCGGCACCCGCACGCGATTCTCCCACCCCCCCCAAAACGGCGCGCCGAGATTTACAACAGGCCGCTCAGAGAATTCTCCAGCCCGGATGGGCCGAGTGGCCTGCCCAATACGACAGGTCCACGCCGGCGCCAACCACACCTGGTCGCTGCCGGCGTGAACAGTGCGCGAACACTGCAGGGGTGGCCTGTGGGGGGGGGGGGGAGGATCGAGCACCGGGGGGGGGGGTGCTCAGAAGGGGTCTGGCCCGCGATTGGTGCCCACCGATCTGCGGGGCGGCGTCTTTGAAGGATTCACTCTTTTACTCCACCGCCCCAGAAGATCACTCCTCCATGGTAGCATGGTGGTTAGCATCAATGCTTCACAGCTCCAGGGTCCCAGGTTCGATTCCCGGCTGGGTCACTGTCTGTGTGGAGTCTGCACGTCCTCCCTGTGTGTGCGTGGGTTTCCTCCGGGTGCTCCGGTTTCCTCCCACAGTCCAAAGATGTGCGGGTTAGGTGGATTGGCTATGCTAAATTGCCCGTAGTGTAAGGTTAATGGGGGGATTGTTGGGTTACGTGGGTTTAAGTAGGGTGATCATTGCTCAGCACAACATCGAGGGCCGAAGGGCCTGTTCTGTGCTGTACTGTTCTATATCTATATTCTATTTCTTGCGGGGCGCCCGCGGGGAGGACAGCAAAGGCGCATGCGCGGGTTGGTGCTGGCCAACCTGTGCATGCGCGGGTGACATCATTTACACAGTACCGACCGCGTAATTTACGCGGTGCCGCTTTCACGCAGTGCACAGGCCTGGCGCACGTAAATTCTACGGCACCGCTCCTAGCCCCCCAGGCGTGGGAGATTAGGGGGCGAGGAGCGGCCTCTGAAGCCGGAGTGAAACACCCCGGTTTTCACCCCGGCATCAGCACTTAGTCTGCAGTTGCGATAATCCCACCCAATGACTTGATGACTTGCATGGGTGTGCTTCATCATCTCTTTTCTCATCTCCTCAGAGATAATGAAGTAGTTTCTTTGTACACAACACCAACTTGGCCAATCATGTCATCTCTGTGTGCTCAAGATTCTCTAATAGCAACACATGTGTCCTTAATCGTTTTGGGCCATCCTTTTGTCACTAATTCCTGCAGCACTTGTAGAGTTACATCTCGTTGCATAGTTTACTTGACCTGAGCGAGATGTTTGACTGTCAGATTTAGTGTCTCTGCTGTGTTGATGCTTTTCAGAACATGTTGTGCATTTGTTTCTTTTTGAATCTGGAAGATTTCACATTCTGTACAAGCATCAACTTCTTTCAAAACGACTGCAGCTCTCGACGGCATGTTGGTGATGTACATCTGTTTCTCTTGCTTCTACTTCACTTCCACATTGTATCTCCACAAATGAAGGAACATTATTTGCAGACATTTTGGAGCAAATAGAATTGATTTTAACAAGATCGTTTGCAGAGGCTTGTGGCCAGACTCTACCAACACATTGCATCTCTGAACAGCTACTGATTTAAATGCTGACAAGCAACGACCACAGCAGGAATTCATTCCCATCTTTGCAGAACACAGATCCGTTTGCATTAACACTCCAGATAAAAACATATTTGGTTTTATTTGGGTCTCTTTTTGCTTTAAATATGCATTTTCAGGTAACTCTCATAATGGGCACAGTGGGCGGGATTCGCCGTTCCTGAGACAAAGGGCTGGATTCTTTGCCGCCTTGCCACAGAATTGCCATGGGCGAGACATGGACAATGGACAAGTCCATTGACCTCGGGCAGGATTCCCCGGTCACCGGGAAAGCGCGGCCGGAGAATCCCGCTCTAAGTGTTGACGCCGATGCGGAATTCGACAGCAAAACTGGTTCCGCACCTGGACTGATTCAGCGACTGTTAAGTGGCCAGCACCAGCGCCACATGGAAAACAATCGATTCCAATGAGAAATGGTGCCAGGTTCGCCAGACTTGCAATTGACACTCAGGAGGCTGACAGGCTGCAGCTGCATATACAAACTTCACTCCCCACAGACACCATCCCAGCCAACAAGCTGGCAGCAAGATGCACAGATCCACGATTTATGAACACCGAGCTGGAGACGCTGCTGGACATGGTAGAGGTGAGGCAAGCCACCCTATACCTCGGCCTGGGAAGGAGGCTGCCATTCGCCATCATTCGCCATGCCTGAGCGGTCAGCGTCACCAGCAACACTATCCGAACCGGCCACCAGTGCTGTAAAAAACTGCATGGCCTCCTCAGGGCGGCATGGGTGAGTAGGCAGCGCTGTGCCCCTGGCACTAACCCCCATCTCACACATCCATAAACCTACACCCCCCCAACCCGGAGGGAGGCCGAACCCCCGCCCTGCACCACATGCTGGCACCCATACAGGCCGCCATGGCCGGGCACCCTGGCCACTGAGGCCACCAACTTCCTACCCCTCGGCTGCTTGCCCTCCCTCCCAGGAGGAGGTCACCCATAAACGCCGGGAGCGGGAGACAACTGCAGGGGAATCGCCGGATTAGTGCCCCTCACCATGGTTTAACAGAGGACCCTGGGTGTGGTCAGTAGTCCAGAGGAAAGGCAGATCGGCCGCGAGTCAGGAAGTGAGGCCTCGTTCAGTTGCTGTTTCCCGTGACATGTGTGTCAAGCTCCCCCTCCCCATCATCAGCACCCCCACACCACCCTAACCCTCACCACCACCACACCACCCTCACCCCCATACTACCATCACCCCCATCTTCACCACCACCCTCAATCCCGAGCCATTCACCCTCGCCCCCACCCTACCCCCACCCTCCCCCCACACCACCCTCACCTTAACCCTCACCCTACCCCCACACTCCCCCACACCACCCTCATCTTAACCCTCATCCTACCCCCACACTCCCCCCACAACATCCGCATTCTTACCCTCACCCCCACACCACCCTCATCTTCACCCCAACCCTCACCTACCCCACCCTCCCCCCACAACATCCGCACTCGCACCCTCATCACCCTCACCCTCACCCCTACCCAACCGCAACACATACTTCCTCAACGTGATTGACGAGTACTCCCGCTTCCCGTTCGCCATCCCCGCCCCGACATGACCACACCCACCATCATAAAAGCCCTCCACAGCATTTTCTCCCTGTTCAGATTCCCCGCTTACATACACAGCGATAGGGGGTCCTCCTTTATGAGCGACGAACTACATCAATTCCTGCTCAGCAAGGGCATTGCCTCAAGCAGGACATCAGTTATAACCCCCGGGGTAACGGGCAGGTCGAGTGGGAGAACAGTACGGTCTGGAAGACCATCCTGCTGGCCCTACGGTCTAGAAATCTCCCAGTCTCCCGCTGGCAGGAGGTCCTCCCAGATGTCCTCCACTCCATCCGGTCATTACGTCTACCAATCAAACGCCTCATGAACGCCTTCTTGTCTTCCCCAGGAAGTCTTCCTCAGGGACCCCGCTCCCGACCTGGCTGGCTGCCCCCGGGCCCATCCTGCTCCGGAAACACGTGCGGGCGCACAAATCGGACCCATTGGTCGAGAGGGTCCAGCTGCTCCTCGCTAACCCGCAATACGCGTATGTGGAGTACCCCGACGGCCGACAGGACACGGTCTCGCTACGGGACCTGGCGCCTGCCGGTTCCCCGCCATCGCCCCCGGCACCAGCCCCACCCACCCCCCCTCCAACCGCAACTGCTCCCCGCAGGCGCTCCCCTCCCTGGCTCGCCAACCCCCTCACCCGTGCCAGCTAGAGGACTAGACGCCCCCCGCGGCCCGGCCCTCACCAGCTCCGTCTAGGGTGTGGAAACCTCCACAAGGACCGGATCATCGCTCCCGGAGTCATGGACGTCTGCATCTCCAACATCTCCGACGAAGCTCCGCAGGTCGCAGAGGATGTCCAAGGCCCCCGATCGCCTGATCGAGTCGATATGAACTTTTAATGGACCCTTCATTTTTCCGATTCTGTAAATAATTTGCCGTGATAACACATCTCTGTATGTAGTTACGGGCCAGTGGGCAGCCGCCGTTGGAGAGGTATAATCCCATATCACTAGTTATACTACCAGTATCTTGTCCCACCAGCACTGGAAGGACCCCTCCCGGCTTCTCAACGAGCAGACCCCCCCCAACCCCCCCCCCCCCCCCCCCCCCGGGTTCCTTTCTCAACAAGGGGTGAATGTGGTAGTATGACTAGAGGTATTACGTTACCTGGAGTGTGAGCTGCTATTGGTGGAGAAGGCTCGCTGCCCACTGGCCCAAGTGTTGCTTTCCCATTGGTCAAGATGAAGGTAGCTCCGCCCACGAGGCAGAGTATAAGAACCTGTGTTTCCCAGCAGCCATCGTTCTTTCTCTACTCAACCTGCTGGGCACACTTCTTGTAGATTAAAGCCTTCGATTCGGACTACTCCTTCGTTTCTGTGGTTATTGATCGCACATCCCTGCCTAACTTTTGCAGCTCAGCTACTATTGGGCGGCTAACATAGCCATGATCAGGAAATGGGTATTGGGGGAGGGGTCGACGTGGGAGCGGTTAGAGGCGGCCACATGCAAAGGTACATTACTCGCCGGGCCTTATTTACCCATATGAATTCCGGGATGATCTTGTTCACCCGCTTAAAGAAGGGCTTAGGGATGAAGATGGGAAGGCACTGGAAGACGAACAGAAATCTGGGGAGGCAGCGGAGAATTGAGATTTGGTGTGAAATTAGCGCCCGCTGCGGTTTTAGTGTCGGAACCGATTCTCCACCCAATCATGTTTCCCGACTTCGGCGTCAGCCGATGGAGAATCCCGCACAGTGAGTGTATAATGGAATTGTTCTGTTTTCCGTGGAATACTGACTCCAGTGAAGGGAACATGATCAGTAAAATAGAAAAATCAAAACTGAATAAATATTAGATTAAAGATTATGATTTGATATTAAATTGTTTATACCATTCCTATTTCTACCAGGAAACCCAAATCATCATTATTTTGCGGATAAGAGAGGTGGCATTTCATTAAAAGGACCAGACAATCCTGGAGATGGCTCTTTTCTCTGGGAATGGAAACCACACTCCGGGCAAGAAAGCCAGCAACTGGTTACTTTTCAGAAAAACTATTGGGGATTGTGGAATGCAGAATGGAGTGAATACTTCAGAAAGAACAAGTTGGACTGGTGGATACATCAGGATCGTCACACCATTAATCTGAGAATTCAAAACCCCACATTTAAACTTTCAGGATTGTTCACCTTGTTCCAAACACAGCTGAGTAAAAAACTCCTGAAACAACACGAGATATTCGGGGTCCAGGGTGAGTGAAACAAAGTTTAGAAAGAATCAATATAATAATAATAATAATCGCTTATTGTCACAAGTGAGGCTTCAATTAAGTTACTGTGAAAAGCCCCTAGTCACCACATTCCAGCACCTGTTCGGGAGGCCGGTACGGGAATTAAACCCACGCTGCTGGCATTGTTCTGCATTACAAGCCACCTGTTTAGCCCACTGTGCTATACCAGCCCCAATATAATGATTTGCTGCAAATATTTGCATATGTAATGATGTGATCACATGAGCTTTACACCACCCATTGCAAAGTTGCCTCTCTCATCAAAACAACCAGGGGAAAGATTTTGTTCATTGTTTCTCTTGAAATTGTCGACATGAATGTAAACACTTTTTATTCTTTCATGTAATGCGAGGTTCATCGGCAAGGCCAGCATTTGTTACTCATCCCAATTGGCCTTGAACTGAGCATCTTGCTAGGGTATTTCTGTGGGCAGTTTAGAATCAACCACATTGCTTTGGGCTGGAGTCACGGCTCGGTCTGGGCCAGGTAAGGATGGCAGATTTCTTTCCCAAAAGGACATTAGTGAACCAGATGGGTTTTCACAACAATTTATGGTATTTTCAGAAACACCATGACTGAGATGAGCTTCATATTCCAGATTTTGTTAATCAAATTTAAATTCCATCTGTTGCTGTAATGTGATTTGAACCTATGAGGAGGGATTTCTACTCCTGTTTTTGCCAGGATGGAACAGTGACGGGAGCAAAAAAATCTCGTGAGATGCCCAAATCGTGTTGCAAGCCAACAGAAAGATTGTCCCACCCACTGCCAGTGACATAACGGGAATCCTGACTTTCAACATTGGAATCTCCATTACTATAAACGTACATCAAATTATCAGGCTTTTGGGCCTGGTAATCCCTCTCCCCATTATATAATCATGACAGGTCTCCCACGACATACACCTGGTGAGCAGGACCCACCAGAGGAGTTCAGGAGGGTGGGGGCCATGCCTGGGCAGTACCCTGGCACTGCCCCCAGCACTGCCCTTGGCACTACCTTTACACCGCCCCCTGCAGGTGACACTGCCTGGAGGTGTTGTGTGTGGGAGCGGGACATGAGGCATGGGGGAAGTCTATTTTTACTTTCTTGCAGTCTTTAAAATAGGCACCCTAATCTTTAAGGGACTAAGACTGAGCCTGCCCCGGCACTGTGATGCTGCCCTCCACATTATTTTTCAATCAACTGAATGATAGAGTGGAGAAAGGCTCAGTGGGAGCAGACGGCTGCAAGGCCGCTTTTCCTGCCCACTGCCAAACTCTGCATTTACAATAAAAAATTCCACCCATGTCCCAGAGCCTCTTGATTTCTCATTCAGTGACCTTAAAATGTGCCATTGTCTACACTAGTTTTACAATTCTAACGGAAACAGTAATCCGAGGAATCTACCACACCAGATGGTATTTTGGTCTGGACACGGACACACTCGGTGGAGATGTACTGAATTCTGTTACTAATATATCACTTGCAGTAATTAGCCTCAGTGCTAATGGTGAAAGATATAAGATCGATCATCATCAGTGCTCCTGATTACAATCCAGTGAATCTGGTTTGTGAGTCATTTAGTTGAGGCTCCAGAAGACGAAGGGCCGGATTCTCCGCTCCTGAGACAAAGTGTTGATGCTGGGGCAGGATTCATGGAATTCTACAATAGCAAAACTGGCACCTGGACCAATTCACCGACTGTTAAGGGGCTAGCACCGGTGCCACATCAAGCACAATTGATTTCCTCACCAACAGACCACAATCTGTCAGGATATGTAACAACACCTCCTCCACGATTGTCCTACAAGAATGTGTGCTCAGTCCCCTACTGTTCTCCCTATACACACATGGCTGTGTGGCAAGACTTAACTCCAATTTGATCTGTAGGTTTGCAGATTATACGACTGTGGCGGGTTGAATCTCAAACAACGACAAATCAGACAACAGAAGGAAGATAGATCACTTGGTTGCCTGTCTCCCCCCCCCCCCCCCCCCCCCCCCACCCGTCTGCATCAATGGCTCCGAAGTGGATATAGTCAATAGCTTCAGGTTCCTGGGGGTCACCATCACCAACAGTCCTGGTCCACTAATGTTGATGCAACAGTCAAGAAAGCACAAAAATGGCTGTACTTCCTATGGAAACTCAAGAAATTCAGCATGTCTGCATCGTCTCTCACAAACTTGAACAGATGTGCCAAAGAGAGCATTCTATCCGGCTGCATCACAGCCTGGTATGGCAACTGCTCAACCCAAGATCGCAAGAAACTGCAGAGTGTGGTGAACTCAGCCCAACACATCACACAAGCTTGCCACTCTCACATGAATTATGTCTATACCTCCCGCTGTCTCAGGAAGGCAGACAGCATTGTCAGAGACCCCTCCCACCCCCAGGCTTTGCCCTCTTCCAGACCCTTTCATCAGGCAGAAGGTACAGAAGTCTGAAGACCCACACATCCAGACATAGGAACAGCTTCTTCCACACTAGATCCCTCAACGACTCTCCCTCGGACTGATCCCTGTAAGAACACTATTCACTGCACCCTGTTCTGCTCTTGCTCATGTATTGCTTGTTTGGCCCTCGTTCCGCACTGTAACCAACCATTATTTGTCAATGTACTCTGTGGATTATTCTTTTGTCTACTATGTACGTACTGTGTACGTTACCTTGGCCGCGTAAAAATACTTTTCACTGTACTTCGTTGCATGTGACAATAAATATCAATCAATCAATGAGAAACAATGCAGGATTTGCAGGGCTTGGGATTGACACTCACGAGGCTGACAAGCTGCAGCCACAAATACACACTGCACTCCCCACACGCACCATCCCAGCCAACAAGATGGCAGCAAGACGAGCAGCACCAAGGTTTACCGACCCGAAACTGGAGATGCTGGATTCTCCATTTGGGAGACTATGGGGTGGACTCTTCGTTTTGGATACAGAAACCAAACTGCATTAGTTTTACAATCATCTTGCAGTTGTAAAGCAGGATGTAATTCAGTATTCCACGCCATGCAACTATATGCTTGGCATGGAATACGAGGGATTCCGGGGAATCCTGCTTTTGGCCCGCCAACTTGAGTGGGCAGCCGAATAGCGAGGTCCCATGGCTCAAACACACCCGCCCACCCCCGCACTGCAAATTAGACCGACAGCCCCACCCCCCAGCACAGCAGCCCCCCAACTGCCAGGGTGGGTTGCCTGGGTGGCCCCCTATCCCAAGTGCGGTGATGAACTGATCTCCTCCCAGGGACCCCTGTTATAGGGAGACCATCACAGGGACCCCTGGAATATGGGGAAACCCCTGTTGCTAAACCACAGTGTGTCTTAACTCGTATAGAGTGGACAAATGACTGCAAGTCTGTTTCTTTAAACAATCAATATTTATACAATCGCACTCTCAACATAAATTACACGATAGAATAAGTTCGTACAGGACCTTAACTTAACTTTCAGAGTGACTTTGGCCTTTATCTGTTATCCTGAATCTCGTAGTCCTCAATGTTCGGTCCTTGGCCTGGTCTGTTCCTGCCTCTGGTCTTCCTTCAGTTGGTTGGGTGCTGGTCTTCCTCACGTCAGACGGTGAAGGTCACTGTTTTTCAGTTGCTGTTGTATAGAGAGAGAGTGTTGGGTTACGCAGCATCTTTAATCTTTGTAGATTGTGCGCCCTTTTGGGTGGTCCCAGGTTTGCCACCAATCAATCGATCAGGGTTCGATCAGCCTGATCGATCAAGTCCAGTCAAGGATCGCCACCTTGATGGTGGGGCGTACCTTTACAGCCCATATCCGTAGGTGTCCAGGGCGCATAGATCCTTCTAAATAAGGAAGGCATGTGTCGTCGTGTCTGTTAGATGAATGAAATTAACATGCAAGTCCTATTGTCCCACGATGGCCCGGAGATGGTCTTTTTCCTGTGAATTGCAAGAGTCTGGGCTGCAGCCTAAGTGTTTCTTTGAGTGTAACCTGCTTGTCTTCAAACGTGGCTGATGTGTTCTCTGTACTGGTCTAACATCAACTGCAACTGGATGCAGTAAAACGATAAACAGGCTTCCGACACAGGAGATGGTCCAACACTGTTTTATTGAACCTGTTGATTGCTGTACATAATCTGCTGTGGGTTGACACTCTATTAACCTAACTAATAAACTCCTACTGGCTTGACCAGACTAGCTCTCTACCACATGGTGATGATGTTCATTGGCCTGTGCACTGTGGCTATCTCCCTAGCCATGTCCTGTGAGAGAGGGAGAGCCTTAATGCCCTGTGGGCTTCATATTGGTGGTGTCCTGTCTGGTGATTGGTTGTTCTGTGCCGTGTGTATTCATTGGTTATCCTTTGTGTCAATCGCTGCCTGTCCACATCTCATAATATACATGAGTGGATATTATGACAATGGCCACTTCTTCCAGCATCCTTTGCAAGTCTATTGCCATGCGAGTGTCCCATTAAGAAAGGTTTTGTTTGACAACAATGCTTGCAGCATGGCTTCAGTGATGTCATTTTGTGTGTGGAGCTGGGCTGTGGCTATCAGGTTAGAGGGGGTTTCGTGTTTAGGTTTCATTTC
This sequence comes from Scyliorhinus canicula, assembly GCF_902713615.1. Classification (NCBI taxonomy): domain Eukaryota; kingdom Metazoa; phylum Chordata; class Chondrichthyes; order Carcharhiniformes; family Scyliorhinidae; genus Scyliorhinus; species Scyliorhinus canicula. The sequence continues at coordinate 224,875,619 of NC_052149.1, read as the reverse complement.
TGGTTTGTTGCTTTGGACTGCAGAAGAAAAAAGCAGTGTTTCCCTGTTTTTTCTGTTTTTATTTTAAAGCTGTTCCAGTGAACTGAAAACACATTGGTTGTGACAAACTGCCTTAGTAACGTTAAAGCTAGAGTTGCCTTCCTGAAGGAGTTTTGAATCTGCTGGTTGGAGGCTGGATCAGAATTTCAGGGAAAGGGCCAGTCCCACTCAAGTGAGATTACAGTGTGCTGGGCTACACCCTTGAAAAGGGGTTTTGGTTTATTAGATTTTGTATTGAATTGAAACAGCTACTAAGGAGTATTCATTAAGTGTTATATGCATAGATTACTGTAGCTGTTGTGAGTTTTTTTGTGTTTTGTAATTGATAACAAATTCTTCAGAAACATTTGTTTTTATAAAAGTGCCAAAGAAGTCTGATTATTCATACAACTGAAGGCTCTTATGCTCATCCTTGCCAAATTCCACATAAAAATTATGGGTCTGGTGAGCTCTATATTACACTTTGGAGTTTATAAGCCCTGGCTCATAACAGATTGCGGGTTCGTCCGGGATAAGTCTATATTTCGTGATTGGGTTGGCTTAGTTAATTTAAAGACAGTGAGGGGTGAGCATATTTGTGTTTGCTTTTCAGGTGCTGTATTGAAGTTTAAATAGGGTGTGTGGATAATGGCTCTTTCAAAGGCTCAGAAGTTTTGGGGGGAGGAGAAGGTCACACAAAGTACATTACAAATAGTGACATAGTCAAAAATCAAAAAGGGCCATAGTACAGGGCACAGTGACTGAGGAGAGCTCAGTGAATAGGCCCAGTAATACGAAAAGAAATCAAACGGGAAGTAAAAACATAAATGGAAAGCGAATCAGCATGTTATTACATGAAGGTATGTGTCCAACAATAAGAAAATCAGGAGAAAAGTTAAAAGGGAAAATAACTTGAGAGAGGTCACTGATAGAGGTATTAAAATTCAAAACGGAGGTATAAAAGCCAACATGAGGGTAATTAACTGAATGTTCATAGTATTCGGAATAAGGGAAATGAGTTGATGCCACAAATCATCGTGAATGACTATGAATTCATGGTGTAGTAATCCACGGGAGGCAGGAGTTCTGTCACCACACCAATATTTATTTACAATAACGATATTACAGGAGCAGCTATACACAGTGCTGCTAGCAGTCCAGTCAACTTAAGACTGGCTCTCAAAGCCTACACAGGTGATTATATGGGCCCCCTCAATGAGCTATCATTGAGGGAGCTCATACTCCAATTGGCCAACCAATAAAGCCAATTGGAGTTCATTACACATGGCCATTACTGAAACATGGTTAAAGGATGGTCACAACTGGGAGTTAAATATCCAAGGGTGTCAAACTATTCGGAAGGATAGACTGGATGGTAAGGGAGGTGGTGTAGCTCTGTTATTTAAGGATGATATCCGGGCAGTAGTGAAGGATGACATCGGTGCTATGGAGGATAAGGTTGAATCCATTTAGGTGGAAATCAGGAATTGTAAGGCGAAAAAGTCACTGGTAGGAGTAGTCTATAGGCCACCAAATAGTAACATTATGGTGGGGCGGGCAATAAACAAAGAAATAACTGATGCATGTAAATGATACAACAGTTATCATGGGGATTTTAATCCACATGTCGATTGGTTTTACCAGGTCAGTAAGGCAGTCTTGAGGAGGGGTTTACAGAATACATCCGCGATAGTTTCCTAGAACAGTATGTAATGGGACCTGCAAGGAACAAGCGATCCAAGATCTGGTCCTGTGTAATGAGACAGGTTTGATTAATGATCTCATAGTTAGGGATCCTCTTGGAAGAAGCAATCACAATATGGTAGAATTTAAAATACAGATGGAGGGTGAGAAGGTAAAATCAAACACTAGTGTTTTGTGCTTAAACAGAGCAGATTACAATGGGATGCGAGAAGAGCTGGCTAAGGAAACTGAGAGCAAAGACTTTATGGTGAAACAGTTGAGGAACAGTGGAGAACCTTCCAAGCAATTTTTCACAATGCTCAGCAAAAGTTTATACCAACAAAAAGGAAGGACGGGAGAAAGAGGGAAAATCGACTGTGGATATCTGAGGACATAAGGGAGAGTATCAAATTGAAGAAAAATGCATACAAAGTGGCAAAGATTAGTGGAAGACTAGAGGATTTGGAAATATTTAGGAGCAACAGAAAGCAACTAAACAAGCTAGAAAGAAGAGTAAAATAGATTATGAGAGTATGTATCCTCAGAATATTAAGCTAGATAGTAAAAGTTTCTACAAATACATGAAACAAAAAAGAGTGGCTGATGTTACGGTATGGGGGGAATTGTGGGTGTTATGGGGCTGTTAGTTGCATATTACTGCTTGTTGCTATACTTGTTGTTATATTTTTATATTTTCTGTAAAAAATTCCAATAAAAATTATTTTAAAAAAAAAGAGTGGCTAATGTAAATATTGGTCCTTTCAGGACGAGAAGAGAGATTTAATGATGGGAGATGAGGAAATGGCTGAGGAACTGAACAGAGTCTTTGGGTCAGTCTTCACAGTGGAAGACACAAATAACATGCCAGTAACTGATGGAAATGAGGCTATGACAGGTGAGGACCTTGAGATGATTTTTATCACTAAGGACGTAGTGATGGGCAAGCTAATGGGGCTAAAGGTAGACAAGTCTCCTGGCCCTGATGGAATGCATACCAGGGTACTAAAAGAGATGGTTATGGAAATTGCAAACGCACTCGTGATGATTTACCAAAATTCACTAGACTTTGGGGTGGTCCCGGCGGATTGGAAATTAGCAAGCGTGACATCACTATTTTAAAAAGGAGGTAGGCAGAAAGCGGGTAATTATAGGCCAGTAAGCTTAACTTCGGTAGTAGGGACGATGCTGGAATCTATCATCAAAGAAGAAATAGCGAGGCATCTGGATGGAAATTGTCCCATTGGACAGAGGCAGCATTGGTTTAGAAAAGGGCAGGTCATGCCTCACTAATTTAGAGGAATTTTTTGAGGAAATTACCAGTGTGGTAGACAATGGGGAGCCAATGGATGTGCTCCATCTGGATTTCCAGAAAGCTTTTGACAAGGTGGCACACAAGAGGTTGCTGCATAAGATAATGATGCATGGCATTATGGATAAAATAGGATTAATGGGTGTTTCTCTGGTTGGCGATCAGTGGTTAGCGGTGTCCCTCAGGGATCAGTGTTGGGCCCACAATTGTTCACAATTTACATGGATGTTCTGGAGTTGGGGACCAAGTGCAATGTGTCAAAGTTTGCAGATGACACTAAGATGAGTGTTAAAGCAAAAAGTGCAGAGGATACTGGAAGACTGCAGAGGGATTTGGATAGGTTAAGTGAATGGGCTAGGGTCTGGCAGATGGAATACAATGTTGAAAAATGTGAGGTTATCCATTTTGGTAGGAATAACAGCAAAAGGGATTATTATTTAAATGATAGAATATTAAAACACGCTGCTGTGCAGAGGGACCTGGGTGTCCCAGAGCATGAGTTGCAAAAAGTTGGTTTACAGGTGCAACAGGTGATTAAGAAGGCGAATGGAGTTTTGTCCTTCATTGCTAGAGGGATAGAGTTTAAGTCTAGGGAGGTTGTGCTGCAATTGTATAAAGTGTCAGTGCGGCCGCACCTGGAGTATTGTGCTCATTTTTTGTCTCCTTACCTGAGAAAGGACGTACAAGTGCTGGAGGGTGTGCAGAGGAGATTCACTAGGTTAATCCCAGAATTGAGGGGGTTGGATTATGAGGAGAAGTTGAGTAGACTGGGACAGTATTCATTGGAAATTAGAAGGAAGAGGGGGATCTTATAGAAACATATAGCATTATGAAGGGAATAGATAGGAGAGATGCAGGGAGGTTGTTTCCACTGGCGTGTGAAAGCGGAACTGGGGGGCATAGCCTCAAAAGTAGTGGAAGTAGAGTGAGTTTAGGAGGAACTTCTTTGCTCAAAGGGTTATGAATCTATGGAATTTCCTGCCCAGTGAAGCAGTTAAGGCCCCTTCAGTAAATGTTTTTAAGCCAAAGATCGATAGTTTTTTGAAGAATAAAGGAAGAAAAGGTTATGGTGTTTGGGCAGGAAAGTGGAGCTGAGTCCACAAAGATCAGCCATGATCTCATTGAATGGCGGAGCAGGCTTGAGGGGCCAGATGGCCTACTCCTGCTCATAGTTCTCATGTTCTTATGTTCTAAATCAAAGCTTTTAGAATTAGCAAAAATATTACAGGTAACATTGCCTGGTAGAATACAGAACACAAAAGTAATTGCAGCGGTAGCTGAGCATTTAAAATTGCCTGAGATATTGTCAGAATCATTGGAAATGGCAAGAATTGAATTCCAAATTTAACAGCTTGAACATGAAAAAGAATTAAAGCAGTTTGAATTCAAAATGAGGGATGAAGAAAAAGAGAGCGTGGAAAGGGAAAAAGAAAGACTCGCCCTCACAGAACAAGAAGCGAGAGAAAGGGAGGTGCAGATCAGAGAAAAAGAAAACGAGAGAGAGGAAAAAGAACAAGAGAAAGACTTTGAACTTCAGAAACTGTCCTTGAAAAGTGAACATCAGTTAAAATCGGCGGAGGTAAAGTAAAAAGTACAGTCTGACGATAGTGCTGAAGATAGTGAGAAAGCGTAAGAGCTTTGTAGTCAATGGCTTGGTGGGGATCTATTTAAATATGTCAATCATTGCCAAGGCTTGATGAGAAGGATGTCGAAGCCTTTTTCATTTTATTTGAAAAGGTGGCTAAACAAATTCAACATAAAAGTTATAGGTCAGGTGACCTTCATAATACACTTTCGTATTTCATTTTTTAAAATCTTTTTTTGGCATTTCTCATATTTATAAACAATTATATATATATCTATATACACATCACATTTTTCTTACCCACATTGATTAACTTTATTCTACAGAAAGGTTTATTTCGTCTTTCTTTTAATTGGTCCTATATAGATTTTGCTGCCCTTTGGGTCGGTCTATATTTCCTCTCCCTCCCACCCCTTCCCCCTTCCATTGCGTTCTCCCCCTGTCCCTTCCCTCTCTCCATCCATTGGCTTCAGCTGTGCTTTGCTTTTATTTCCGGTGGGGGGGGGGGGGGTGACCCCCTCCCTCCTCTTTTCTTCTTTATGTGGTTTCTCCAACCTCCTTCCATCCCCCCCCCCGGTCGCCCCCGTCCCCCCCAACCTGTTCCTCTGGGTTGCGCAGTCCTTTGGTTCTTCATCTCTCTTGGTTTTTTATTTTTAGCTTACTCCTTACTCCTCATTGCTGGCCTCAAACAGGTTTTGGAACAGACTGAAAAACTGTCCCCAAGTATCTAGGAAGCCTTCCTTGGATCTTTGGATGGCATATTTAATCTTCTCCAGGTGGAGAAATTCCGAGAGGTCAGCGAGCCAGTCTGCAGCTTTGGGTGATGCTGCCGATTGCCAGCTGAGCAGGATTCTCCGGCGTGCGATTAGGGAAGCGAAAGCAAGGGCGTTGGCCCCCTTCCCCATGTGTAACTCTGGCTGCTCCGATACCCCGAAGATTGCCGCTATTGGGCATGGCTTCACCCTCACCCCCACAACCCTGGACATTGCCTCGGAGAAGGCTGTCCAGAACCCAGTAAGTTTTGGACAAGCCCAGAACATGTGGGTGTGGCTGGCCAGGCCCCTCTGGCACCATTCACATTTATCCTCCACCTCCGGGAAGAACCTGCTGATTCGGGTTCTTGTCAGGTGCATTCTGTGCATCACTTTGAGCTGCATTAGGCTGAGCATGGCGCAGGAGGAGGTGGAGTTGGTCCTGCTCAGTGCTTCAATCCACAGTCCCCACCCTACCTCTGTCCCCAGTTCGTCCTCCCATTTTTGTCTGGTCTCGTCCAGTGGTGTTCGAGCTCTGTCCAGTAACTCTCCAGATATTTTCCCACATAGCCCCCCCCTTCCATGCTGCCTGTGCCTATCAGGTCCTGTGGCAGCATGTTTTCTGGGATCCCGGGGTACCCTCCTGTCTCTTTGTGGAGGAAGTGTTTTATTTGGAGGTGTCTCATTTCCTACCCTTTTGCTAGTTTCCACTTCCTCATCAGTTCGTCCAGTGTCGCCAGTCTGTGCCCTATGTAAAAGTCCCCGACCGTCAGTGTGCCCCCGTCCGACCTCCATCTTTTGAAGGTGGTATCCAGCATGGCTGGGGGGAATCTGCGAATGCCGCAGATGGTGGCCATGGGGGACATTTTAGTTAGCCCGAAGTGTTGTCTCAGCTGGGCCCACGTTCTCAGTGTGGCCGCTACCACTGGGCTCATTGTGTATCTTGCTGAGGAGGATGGGAGTGCTGCTGTGGCCAGGGCCCGGAGGGTCGTTCCATTGCAGGAGGCCTCCTGCATCTGGACCCACTCTCTGCCCGGTTTGTGTACCCTGCCTAGTGATAATACTGTAGGTTCGGTAAAGCAAAGCCCCCTTTGATTTTCCTTCTTGCAGGGTTGGTTTGAGAATTCTCGGATTCTTAACCCCCACACAAATGCCATGATTCAACTGTCTACATTTTGGAAGTAGGCCTTGGGAATGAAGATCAGTATGGATCAAAACAGGAAGAGGAACCTCGGCAGTAAGTTCATCTTGATCATCAGAACTCTCCCCGCCAGGGAGAGTGGGAGTGAGCCCCACTTTCGTCGGTCCTTTTTTACTTCCTCCACCAGGGTGGTCAGGTTCCACTTGTGGATCTGTGTCCAGTCTATGACTATTTTGATCCCCATGTATCGGAATCTTTCTGGGCTGTTTTAAACGGGAGCCTCTCTAGCTCTGCCCCTTCCCCATTTGGGTTCACTGGGGATGCTTCGTTTTTTCCCAGGTTAAGTTTATAACCCAAAAAGGTTCCAAACTCCCTGATGTCCCTGTCCATCGTGGAACTGGGAGATGAGCTGATTTCTGTCTTTGGTGTGGACTACTTAACTTACTTCTTTTAAAATTAACCCATCATGGATTTTGAGTTTGTCCTTCCATTCATCATATGGGGCTGGGTAGATGCCATCCAAAGTTTCTTTGAGTGAATCGTCAGTGCATTGGGCCAGGGCTAGACCGCTACATTGGTTTGGGACACAGTCACGGCATTTATTGGTTCTCCTACTGTGGCTGCCAAAAGTGTCTGGTACGGCTGCCAGCTTTGGCTAGGGCGTCTGCCTTGCAGTTGCTAGGGGGAGGTTCTGTGTGGCTTTTAACTTTTATGATGCCATATGTGCGGCCATCGGCAGCCTGTAGCATGTATTTCAGTAAAGGGCTGATGGGAGGGTCTTCTTATCAGCAGAGACAAAACATAGGGCTTGCTATAGGGGAGGAACTCAGTCAGGCTATTACAAATATCAGAATGTATGTTGGAGGGTGTGGGGAATAAATCTGGATGTGTGACCACATCGGCGGCCGAGGCACCAGGTGACTGGGTATTTTGAGGGCGAATTCTATCAGTGGCTGTCCCTGTGTCTCCTCCATCTAGCCACCGTAAGAAGTCTTACAACACCAGGTTAAAGTCCAACAGGTTTGTTTCAAACACGAGCTTTCGGAGCACGGCTCCTTCTTCAGGTGAATGGAAAGGCTTGTTCCAGAAATGTTTATATAGACACAGTCAGAGATGCCCCGGAATGCGAGCACCTGCAGGCAATCAAATCATCAAAGATGCAGAGAGAGAGGTAACTCCAGGTTAAAGAGGTGTGAATTGTCCCAAGCCAGTTCAGTCGGTAGGCCTCTGCAAGTCCAGGCTTGTTGGTGGGGGCCGAATGTAATGCGACATGAATCCCAGATCCCGGTTGAGTCCGCATTCATGCGTGCGGAACTTAGCTATAAGTTTTTGCTCAGCAATTTTGCGTTGTCGCGTCTCCTGAAGGCCTCCTTGTAGAATGCTGACCCGGAGATCAGAGGCTGAATGTCCTTGACTGCTGAAGTGTTCCCCAACTGGAAGGGAACAGTCCTGCCTGTTGATAGTCGCACGATGCCCGTTTATTCGTTGTCGCAGTGTCCTGCATGGTCTCGCCAATGTACCACGCTTCGGGACATCCTTTCCTGCAGCGTATGAGGTAGACTACATTGGTCGAGTCGCACGAGTATGCGCCGCGTACCTGGTGGGTGGTGTTTCCACGTGTAATGGTGGGTGTCCATGTCGATGATCTGGCATGTCTTGCAGAGATTACCCTGGCAGGGTTTTTGTCAACGACATCTTCTTTCGCAGCCTCCAACACATCATCAGCGAGGATGGACATCTTGCAAGGTCCATCCCCACACCCCCACTACTGGCCTTCAAACAACCGCGCAACCTCAAACAAACCATTGTTTGCAGCAAATTACCCAGCCTTCAGAACAGCAACCACAACACCACAAAACCCTGCCAGGGTAATGACTCAACCGGGATCTGGGATTCATGTCGCATTACATTCGGCCCCCACCAACAAGCCTGGACTTGCAGAGGCCTACCGACTGAACTGGCTTGGGACAATTCACACCTCTTTAACCTGGAGTTACCTCTCTCTCTGCATCTTTGATGAATTGATTGCCTGCAGGTGCTCGCATTCCGGGGCATCTCTGACTGTGTCTATATAAACATTTCTGGAACAAGCCTTTCCATTCACCTGAAGAAGGAGCCGTGCTCCGAAAGCTCGTGTTTGAAACAAACCTGTTGGACTTTAACCTGGTGTTGTAAGACTTCTTACTGTGCTCACCCCAGTCCAACGCCGGCATCTCCACATCACATCTAGCCACAGCCAGTGATCCTATTTTCATCTTCTATTATGGATGAGCCATCCATATAAATACGTAGGGTAGTGTCTGTCTGCTGGGTAGGTGTATGTTTGGTTTCTGTCCATGCTCTTGTTGTTTGGGATTAAACAGACCTGTGGGGTCTTTGGTGGCTATAACCTGGCACTCATGTGGGGCTCCCCCATAACGCAGTTGTCGGCTAAAAATGTGGGCACTTTAATCTTTAACTGAGGTGTCTCTACCCTGCTGCAAGTGCACAACGTGGTCCCTGGCTTACCGAGCCGTCCTTAAGGTCGGCCATCCAGCAACAATTAGGTTGAGATGTTCAGTAAGAACAGTGATGGGGTTTAGTCCAGTGATATATGCAAAGTACTGCACAGCCCAAAATACTGCGAGCACTCAGAAAAGCCCTGTTCGACTGGGTCCAATACTTGGGAGGCGTATGCTGCGGGACCTAATTTATTGTGTCCGCTCCTGAAGTAATACTGCTGAAAGTGTATGGTCAGTGGCTGCAACTTCGAAGGCATATGGTAATTCTGGGCCAGGGGCTAGTAAGGCTGGTGCTGCGGCAAGGATGCAATTTAAATCAATAACTGCAGCTGTGTGCTGCAATTCCAAATGATATTTTTCTTTAAGAGGTCATATAGTGGAGCAGCTTGAGCGGTAAAGTCATCTATGTGGTTTCTACAGTACCCTAACCAGTCCTAGGAAGGATCGGAGGGCACTCACGTTTCAGGGTAGCGGCAGGTGCAGTAATGGTGTCTATTCTCTTTTGCTCAATCTTCCTCTTCCCGTAAGTGATTATTGTACCCAGGTATAGGACTTTTGTCTTCATCACTTGTGCCTTTTTCAGGTTGACCTTACACCCTGTAGAGTGGAGCAGTGCTAGCAATTCGTCTAACAAAGCTATGTGCTCCTCTCTGTTGGTGTGCAGCAGTAAATCATTGACATACTGGACAAAGCAGTCGGGTCAGCAAAATTTTGCTAATCCAGTAGCTCGCTGTCTGTGAAAAATGGAAAGGGAATCATGGAAGCCCCATGGTGGACAAGTCCAAGTGTATTGTTAGCCTTGGAATCTGAAAGCGAACTTGTACTGGCAGGACCGATTTAAAGGGATGGACCAGAAACCATTTCTAATGTCCAGCACGGTGAGAGGTTTTGTATGCACCCCTTGTTTCATCATAGTGGCGGGGCTTGCAGGTGCGATGGGGGCTGTGAGTGGGGTGACTTTATTTAGTTCTCTGCAGCCAATTTGTCAGACGCCATGATCCATTTGGTTTTCTCATTGGCCAAATCAGTACAATCGTTGGTGGAGGCTACGGGTCTCAAACACTCCCTGCTGTAGTAGGCTGTCAATCACCTTGGGCAGGATTCTCAATTGCCTGACACCGATATCGTAATCGGCGATCAGGCGGAGAATCCATTCTGACACCCAGGTCGGGGCCGGTGCCGGTTTGACGCTGTTCAGCCATGCTCCGTCCCCAGGGAAGTGGCGTAATCGTGTTGCGCACTGCATGGCATTAGAACAGTATTGGCGCATCACTGGAAGGCCCTCCTGCGTTGATCCACCCCCAATGGGCTTAGATTCCAACCGTACGGTTGACATGTGGTTTGAGAGGTCGGGAACCCAGCATGGACTGTGTCCAGCGCTGCCACACTTGACCGGGACCCAATGCCGCTGGCTGGGGGGGGGGGGGGCATCCTAAGGGCTGGGGGATCTGGTGAGGGGTGACCAGGGGTGACCTGTGGGGTCACAGATGGCGGGTAAGGTCCGCACATGGCTGGAGCCATCTTTTACAGCGCGAACGCTGTAGGTCATCGACGTGCACATGTGCGGCCATGGACCCAGCCATTCGCCAGCCGTTTTTGGCGTGAGAGCGATTTTGCTGTTGTAAAACACCCACAAAATCTCCGTTTCGCCGTTACTTAGCCACCAAAATGGAGAATCCAGCCCCTTAGCCATCTCTGTCTCCGCCTGTCTGGCGAAACCGTATTGTTTTTGGTGTTTCAGGTCCAGCCGCTCGATTAGCACCTCCCTTGGTATCTGTCCACAATCGTGTTTATGTGTGGCAAACAGTCTTTTGTTATTTTGAAGGACTTCCATGATAGTTGGATCACTGCTAATGGCAAAGGGATCAAACCAGTATTATCCTATTGTGCTAATGTGATTTACACATGTCCTGACTGTGAGAGTTGATAGGGTTCTGCTAATCATTGCCAAATGGCAGATGCCGCAATTTACTGGCTCAAAGAAAAGTTGCACTTATTGATGAAGTCTGCTCCCAGAATGTGTTCAGCGTGTGGGTGAAGGTCAACTAATACGACTGGTGTTTCCCAGCTGATCCTCAACTGGAGCTGTGATGTTCCCTCCTACATATGCCCCGTAAATCCATTCAGTATAATAGTGTGTGTGGTTGGCCATAGGATACCTGTGTACAAATTGGATGTGTTGAAGGTAGTTCGGGAACCTCCGGTGTCCCAAAGGAATTCAACGAGGTGGCCTCTTACCTCGCCATCGACCAGGGGTCTCCCTACACTAACCCACCTGGTGTCGCAGACCCAGGCTGGGGAGACCGGGCACCGTCACTCTAGGGAGTAATATGTGGGGTCAGGCGCATAGGCGCTCACAGCACGTTGGGGGCGGCTGGGTACTTCTAGCTGCCGTGAGTGGTGTACTCATTCATACCTGGGGGCTGACCTAGCTAATGGGGCCGGTGGTCTGGGTTGTCTCGGGGGTCGTGTATATCTTGGGCGAAGTGTCCTGAGTACCCACAGTTATAGAAAATCCCTCTGTCCTCTTCAGGGGGGTGCTCATGGTGCGAAATGGATCTCTTGGGTATTGTGGTTCCCCTCTACCCTCATTCCTCCATTTGGGACCCTGGTTAGCCTTCATTGGATGCATTGTGGCTTCTCTATCGGTGTGCAGTGGTGGGTGTTTCTGGACTGATTGTTCCTAACTCTAGATAATCGTTGGAGGACCCATTATGTGTAGGTCTGCAGGATCGAAAATTAAGCAAGCTCTCTTGCCTTGTTCTGTGTGGCATGGGAGACAAGAGTTCTGGCCCATTTAGAGGAGTCTGCTTTCCTGCTTCATCTAGTCTGGAGTGTTCTAATTCTCCAGAGACCCCCCTGAAGTGTGTCCATAATCGACCAGCAAAGGCGGTTGGGGTGTTTCCCTTTCCTTAGTTTAGGCCGTCTGTGGGATTCCCTTTATTATAACCTACTGCCGTTATATGTCTGCTGCATTTCATCTAGGCCTCCCTCCCCAACATGTGGAGATGGCAGGCTGATCTGACTGACTGACTTAAACACATAACTATGAGTTTAATTTCCTCTCTCTTGTCAGTCCGTGCATTATCTTTTGCTGGCTGCTGTCTTTGAAGAAGCTATGTGGGTTAGCGGATGGCTCAAATGTTGCAATTTTGTTGTAGTCATTGCCCATTAGGCCACTTTTAGCGGGATTGTATATGTGATAACCGGGGCCTCGGCTATTCCCGACCCGTCGTTCAGTTGTTACTGGATGCATTGGTACTGGGGATGGATCCGGGGATGCAATATGTATGGCTTGCTCTGAGAAGGATGGTGACGCGGTGGGCACTGATTCTTGTGGGGGGTGAAGGTGGCGGGTCCCAACTCTCGGTTCTCATGGCGTGCATTTGGGTGTTCTCCTGTAATTCTGCCCGATCTGCACTCTCTTCCTCCTCTTCCTCTACTGTCCCGACGGACACATAAAACCGGCTTGAACCGAGAGTAGTGATTTTAATCTAGTGATTTCTCGCTGGCACTGAGCATGGTCAGCGGTTGTTTGTCACTGCTCCTTGCTAGCCTAATGGTGCGCTTTTAGTGCTGCCTGCAGGTTGGTGCACTTGGCTTCTAAATGTGTCACCTTGTTGCTCAGCCTCATCTCTGACCATACAGCGCATTGGGTGTCTTGGTCGGCTTTCTCAGATTGTGCTTGGAAGCTTCCTAAATGTACCTGGTTAGGGTTAATTTGCTTCAGGTTGTTTATTTCTCTGTCTTTATTGGTTCTCGTCTGTTCCAATTTCTGCAGTTGTGCCTTTAATATCTTTATCTCCTCCTCCTGTCCTGCCTTTAATTTCCTAACCTTTTCCTTTTGTTCCTCTTTAACTTTCTGCATTTCTTCCTCCTTCCCCTCCTGCAATTGCTTCACCTTCTCCAGTTCCTCGCGAACGGTCTTTAGTTGCGCCAAGCAGCTCACTACAAATATCGCTTTTTTTGGACCTAGCTGCTCACTTTCCCTGCACTTTTGTCAAATCATCCCAGAAGGTTTGTCCTATCACTCCGGAACCTGCTTCAGTGTTTGTACAAAATTCTGCCCATAGGGGCCACTTTATATATTCATGTATTTTCTGCTTGCATATGGGACACTTCCCTATCGCTGAACTATTTCCTGATATTTGGATACAAGGGGTAGGGAGTCAATTGGGACTGCGGGTACGGATTGTGGGCCATGTTCCGGTCATAATCCGTCTGAGTTTATATGCAATCCGGCAGAGTTTACCCTATCTTCCCAGTTAGTTGTTACATGCAGTTAGTGTACACTCCCCAAAATCAATGATTTGTCCAATAACGGAGTACAGACCTTTGGGCTCTGATTTTTTAATTGTCTTTCAATATAGACCTCCACTCCCTTTGATTTACTTGAAATCCTGGCTGTCACGTGGGGCATTGCCGTCTTAATTCAGGCTCAGGCTAAATCTCCAAGAATATTAAATTTGTGTCGGAGCAACAACGTTAGTTCTAGTCGATATTCCACCAGAGCCAGAGTCATCAATTCTGTTGCTGAACGACAGTGTGTCTTAACCCGTATAGAATGGACAAATGACTGCAAGTCTGTTTCTTTAAACAATCAATAATTATACAATCGCACTCTCAACATAAATTACACGACACAGCAAGTTCATACAAGACCGTAACTTAACTTTCAGAGTGACTGGAAAGTACTGGACAGACTTTGCCCTTTTCTGTTATCCTGAATCTTGAATCCTCAATGTTCGGTCCTTGGTCTGTGTCATAATATACACACAAGTATATGATGGTGCACAGACAGACATTGATTAACACACAGGATGACCAATGAACACACAGAATACAGCAGCCAATCACCAGACAGGATATGGCCACTATAAAGCCAGAGGGCACGAGTTTTCTCGCTCTCTTGGGATGCAGCCTCTGAGACAGTCAGAGCCCGTGAGCAACAACTAGAACATCCACCATGTGGTAGTAAGATAGTCTGGTCAGGTTAGCCTCAGGCCTCCAGTCAACTCAGCATAGTGTCAACCACATTTAAGTATGTTTCGTAGTTAAAAGTTCAATAAAATAGAGTTGCATTTCGTCAAGTGTTGGAAGCCTGTCTCTCTCACTGCTACTACACTAAACGCAGACCCAGCATACCCAACACACCAGTCTGGTCTGTTCCTGGCTCTGGTTAAAAGCAAACTACTGCGGATGCTGGAATCTGAAACGAAAGAGAAAATGCTGGAAAATCTCAGCAAGTCTGGCAGCATCTGTAAGGAGAGAAAAGAGCTAACGTTTTGAGTCCAATGACAAAGAATCCGCTTTGACAAAGAGTCATCGGACTCGAAACATTAGCTCTTTTCTCTCCCTACAGATGCTGCCAGGCTTGCTGAGATTTTCCAGTATTTTCTCTTTCGTTCCTGGCTCTGGTATTCCTTGCGTTGGCCGGTGAAGGTCACCGTTTTTCAGTTGCTGCTGTGAAGAGAGAGATTGTAGGGTTGTGCAGTATCTTTTATCTTTGTAGATTTTGCACCCTTTTGGGTGGTCCGAGGTGGGCCACCAATCAATCAATCAGGGTTCGATCACCCTGATCGATCAAGTCCAATCAAGGTCCACCACCTTGATGGTTGGGCGTGCCCTTAAAGCCTATATCCGTAGGTGTCTGGGGCATGTAGCCAGGAAGGCAGGCTCCATTGTGCCTGTTAGATGGGTGAAATTAACATGCAAGTCCAATTGTCCCGCGATGGCCTGGAGATTGTCTTTTTCCTGTGAATTACAAGAGTCTGGGCTGCAGCTTTAGTGTTTATTTGAGCTGCAGCCTGCTGTCCTTGAACTTGGCCACTTCTCCCAGCGTCCTCTGCGAGTCACCATCTTAGGTGGCCACACTCCACAGGTAACCCTGTAACAGGGGGACCACCAACAATGCCACTGTAAAGGGGGGTCCCTCCAAAGGACCACTGTAATAGGGATGCCTTTCAGGGACCCCTGAATGCAGGGACTCTCCCAAGGACCCCTGTATTAGGGGTACTCCTCCCAGGGGCTCCTGTAATAGGGATGCCTTCCAGGGACACTTGTAAGAGAAGGACCCCCCCACAGGGACCCTGTAAGTGGGGATCCCCCTCAGAGACCCCTATAATAGGATCACGCTCCACAGGGCCCACTAACTAGATACAAATTGGTAATTTTCATCCATTTGCATTTATTTACATGGAACCCGTTCACACCACCAGCGAGAGGTCGGATCATTGCATTCGGGTCGGTGCCTGACATTGATCTTAAATTTGACCCGACGCCCGATTCTCCATCCGATCAGGAACACATTCGGGGGGGCCCATGTTGGAGAATCCAGCCCTATGTTCTCCCTCTGGTGGTCAATCGGTGGAATATTGCACTCCTGTTGGGAACGTCGTGCCATCAAAATTCAGGTGGTGCAAATGAACCAGCACTCAGTCCATGCAAACGGTTCCCGGCCACGCTGCTGGGGCCGGGATTCGCTTAATACGTCTGACAAGCTGGTGCTGCTTATCAGCACTCCACAGACTGTAATTCCAACCAAAATGATGGCGACACATCTGCCCCCCAATTCCAGGAGTCCCAGATTGGCAGCCAGCATTCGGTCATCGAAGAGAGGAGGGATACTCATATCCTCAGGATGAGGTAGAGGATCAAGCCCACCCATTCAACAGCGTCTGGGAAGAGGTGGCAGAAGCTCTCTGTTTTTCCAGGATTACCAAGAGGACTGGCACACAATGCCGAAAGAAGATGAATGATCTCGTTAGGACCCCCTCAGAGGAGAAGGCCCTGAAACCTATGGGGCAGGCCAAGGAGAGGGAAGTGGCTGTGATCGAAGTTGGCATTCGAACACAGATATTCTCTTAGCCAGAGAGTCACCCATAGCTGACAGCCCAGTCCTTCCAAGATTCTTCCTCGGCCGACAGCAAAACCGGAAACGCGATTGGGGAGTGGAGTTGGGGGTGGGGGGGGGGGGGGGGGGGGGGGGGGCTGCCGGGCCGGAGGAGAGGAGGAACAGGACGAGCAGCCGGGATGACCACCCCGACGGGACTGGGTGATGCTCAGGCACCGACCGCCATTAGGGTGGCCATCTTGCTGTGCACCCACTGACCACCCACCCCGGCCCCTAGTTCCACACAGTGAGACCGGCCGTATTGGTGCACCCACCCCACACCCGACCCCCACGCCACACCATCCCCTCTCTGCACCAAACGTCCCGCCCAACCAGCTGCCTCTCACCGGTGGACCATCCAGGGCCACACCCATGGCAGTCCACAGTGAGGGCAGTGCCAGACAACAGTACCCCAGGCATCAGTGATGGGCAATAGGACGAGCCGGCTGACTGGTCCATGATGCCAGACACCGACGGGGCAGAGGTGAGGGATTGGGGGAGGGACATGCGGGGCCGGAGCCTGTACTACCAACCGGGGCCACCGTGCAGCCCATGGAACCTGGCTGGGCACAGGTGTATGCGCAATGCTAACATGTTGGCCTTTCACCCCCTGCAGACAATGGCATTTGGAGTTCGGCCAGCAATGCTGGCCACCCTGGTGGTCGTCGCAGCCCTTTGGGATGCCCTGCGGCCGTATGAGCAGGAGCCGCACGAAGAGGAGGGGGAAACTGCAGCAGCAGAGCTGGCAGCAGTGGAGCAGGCAGCAGCAGAGTGGCCAGTAGCAAAGCGGCCAGCAGCGGAGCAGCCTGCAGAGCGGTAGGGGGCAGCTGCACAGGCTGGAGGGCCGGCCTCCCAACAGGCCGAGGAGGGGTAGGTGCTAAGGAGGCGCCGCATGAGACCTCATGTGTACCGGCAGCACCTGTCATTTCGGACCTGCCAGACCGGGATGCGCCGGAGACTCCGGCTGAGCAGAGAGACAGTGCGACATATCTGCCAGATGACTGCTGGGTGACAGGGGTACCCACTGTGGTCATGGCTGATGCCACCTATCCGGCAGCCACAGACCAACACGAAGGCCCGCTACAACGATACCACGCAGCGACCAGGGTTGTGATCGAGCGGTATTTCAACATTTTAAAGATGCTGTTCAGGTGCCCCTGACCGCTCTGGAAGAGCCCTCAAGTAAGACGCTGAGAGGGTCGCCCGCATCGTGGTGGCCTGCTGCGGCCGCCACAACATTGTACAGCAGAGGGGCGATGTGCTGGTGGAGGAGGATGAGGAGGAAGGGCAGGCTTCTTCCGGCAAGGGTGGGGGGGGAGAATGAGCAGCACATGGGGCCCAGGCAGGCAGTGAATGCCGCACGACGTCGTGCGCCAGGCCCAATGCGCACGGGGCGCTCTGGTCGCCTCCAGGTTCACCGACTGGTAGGAAGTGGGTGGAGGGGGGAATGGCTCGGGGCACGGACACCACATCCCATACCCACAGCCCCTCACTTCCCATCTCGCCAAGCCCTCATTTGCACCCCCCCCCCCCCCCCCCCCCCCACCCCCACCCACCCCCCCACCACACACACCCTCCCGCCTTCCTTGTCCTGGGCCCCCCGGCTGGTTCCTGGACCTGGCCTACCCTCCCACGGTCGGCCGCTGGACTGCTCCTACCTGGGGGTGGGGGACACCGGATGGACCCGCCCCTGGCAGGTCCTGCAAGGCACAAGACAACTTGTATGATTCGACCATCTTGTTGTCTGGGACGTGTCTGTAGGGGAACGGACCGTTTAAGTGTGGCTGCGGCATGTCAGCCTCATGAGTGCCAATCATGGACCCAACGAATCTGGCACCGTTTTTCATGGAATTCATAGTGTTCCACATGGTGACGGTGCTAGCCCATTAGAAGTACCTGAATTGGTGCAGATATTGCGCCGATCTTTCTGTCGGAAAGCCTCACACATGCTCCACCTCAGAAATGGAGAATCCCAGCCACATGTCTTTTGTCTTGCAGGAGCACTATCAGACGAGGCTGGGCCGTCCGGAGTCGCTGTACCTGAGCACACCCCGGAACATGATCCTGGGGAGACACCGCTGTTTCAACCCAGTTTTCACCTGCACAATCCACCATCACATAGACTATCACCTCAGTGGGTAATGTTAGCGATTAGGCTCCTGGGTCACCCTCTGGTGCGCACATCATGCATGCTGCAGCATATCAGGTGGAGGCAGGACTCCCGAGGGAGCGGGCTGTCGGAGGGCTGCCTGATCTAAGAAGTATGATCCCATCACTGGTGCAGATGCAGACGCAGAGCCAGAATCTACAGGAGGGGGTGTCTGCAACTTTCTAGTGTCTGTAGGTACAACTGGAAGTGTCCAATCACCTTCAGGCACAGGAGATGTTGCCGACAATGCATAATACCCAGGCCAACACTGACCGTGGTAAAAAGTCTGGGACAACACATCAGAGCCATGTGTCAGGACATCCAAGGCTTGGGGGAGTCTGTGAGGTTGATGGCTGACGCTCAGGTTAGGGCAACCCAGTCACAGACGGACAAGTCCCGGGCACAGATGGACATTACTATCGGCACTCCAGAACTTGGCCATTCACTAGGGGTTGAGGGAATCGTGAGCCATCAGTTGGGTGTTGACTGACCTTGACCAGTCATAGAAGGACATGTCTCAGACACAGAGGGACATGACAGAGGTGATGAGGGACGTGACCGAGGTGATGAGGGACAGACGAGGCAGTGAGGGAAATGTCTCACTCGCTGAGGGACATGTCCCAGTTTCAGTGTTTGATGGCTGAGGGCACCAAGCCCATGGCTCAGACAAGGCATAGGCCCTCCAGGACTGGCAGCTGGCAGCGTAAGGAGACAGTGGTCCTTCCGGAGCTCAATCCAGCCTTATCCTCCATCCAATAGAGTATCCTGGGGTCCAGCAAGCAACCCGAGGGAGAAGAACGTGAAGAAGCCCGTGCCGGTGACTCCCATAGGGAAGGTGCAGGAAGACCGCCACACATCTGAATCCCTCCCACCTGATCCCACTGCATCTGATGGGCAGTGGGCAGAACAGGGAGACACGTCATCATCTTTGACACCTGAAAGTATGCTAGCCATCCAGATCCAGGACTTCCAGAGGACACCCACCAAGGGCATCACAGGGCAAAGGGTGAGACACACAGCAGGTGTGCGTCCATGTCTGATGTGCTGCATGGGTAAACATGTAGGAAGAGCAGAACGCTTGGTAAGATAATGAAGATGGATGACACTTAAGTTGGTCTTCTGTGATAGAGAATTCCACAGGTTCACCATCCACTGAGTGAAGAGATTTCTCCTCATCTCAGTCCTAAATGGCCTCCCCCATATCCTGAGACAGTGATCCCTTTCCTAGGGCAGGCCCATCCCGCTCCACACCTCCTACCCCAGCCAACAGAAACAACAGCCAGGATTTTCCGAGCCTCAGCGCCGCAATGCGCTCGGCACGGGGGCGGAGAATGGGACGTCAGACCCATGACCGGATCCGATGCCTTCCTGTGATTTTCCCGGGACCGGAAAAATTGCCGCCAATCACGGGCACGGTCGATGCGGGACACGGTCGGGGGCTATTGAAAGATGCAACGTGGCGATTCTCTGCCTGACAACTGACCGAGTTCCTGCTGGCGTGGTTCACTCATGGTTCCAGCCTGCGGGCACTCGGAAGTGGCGTGCCTGCAGAGGGGCCTGTTGGGGGCTGGGGGGGGGGGGGGGGGGGGGGGGAATCCATCACTGCCTCCAGGACGGCCAGGATCGTGATCGGAGGCCACCGATTGGCTGTGTGCGCGCAAACTGGGGGGGGGGTGTGATCTATATTGTTGGGACCGGCTCTCTGTGTGGGTCAGCCATGCTGCGCAGGGCTGCCGCCAGAAGTGCAGGACCCCGTATCGGCAGCGGAGCTGCGGTGGACTACTTTCTCCAGGAAAGTCCAGAGTGATTCGTGCCTGTTTCCTGTGGGTGTGGAGTCATAGCCCCATTATCAGAGAATTCCGCCCAACATTCCTCCAGTCTATCAGCCCTGTCAAAAATTATTTTTTGTTTGAAAATATTTTATTAAGGCATTTACAATTTTAACACTTTTCAACAATAACACCCAACAGAATACACAACGAAAGAACAATCATTCCTCCCAAACATAAACCCAACCAGCATGGCTTATAAAACATACTGCCAACCTTCCAAGCCCTCCTGCTATTGGTTTTCCTACCCTTTTCATCACTAACATGCCTCATCTTTTCCCCCCCCCCCCCATCCCTCCTCCCCCCCCTTCCCCCTGCTGATAGTCTAATTATTCTCGAAGAAGTCGAATGAACAGCTGCCACCTCCGAGCGAACCCCTGTAACGAACCCCTCAAGGCGAATTTAATTTTCTCAAGCCTGAGAAACCCCGCCATGTTGCTAACCCAAACCCTCGACTTTGGGAGCTCCGAGTCTCTCCATCCCAATAAAATCTGTCTCCGAGCCACCCGGGAAGTAAAGGCCAAAACATTGGCCTCTCTCCCCCCGCCCTGAGCTCCCGGATCCTCTAACACTCCAAGGATCTGTATTCGGAGCCACCCTCCCTTGCAGGACCACTGACGTGATGTCCGCAATTCCCTGCCAAAAGCTCCTCTCCTCGGACATGGCCAGAGCATGTGTACATGATTCACAGGACTTCTCCCCACATCGCCCACACCTGTCCTCCACCTCCTCAAAGACTCTGCTCATCCGGGCCACAATGATATGAGTCCTGTGGACCACCTTGTATTGTTTCAGGCTGAGTCTGGCACACGACGAAAGCGTGTTAACCCTCCGCAGGGCCTCCTCCTATAACCCAGCCTCAACTCCCCTTGTCCAACTCTTCTTCTCACTTTCTCTTCCCCTCCCCTATTCGGGCTCCCTCCCACTCCATCAGCTCATTCTAGATCTCCGAGACCTTCCCTCCCCAACTCTTGATCTCAACATCATCTTATCCTGTAACCCCCTTTGCGGGAGGCGTGGAATGTTCGAGACCTGCCTCCGTGCAAAATCCCTCACTTGCGGAAACCGGAACCCATTCCCAGCTGGAAACTCAAACTCCTCCTCCAGCTCCTCCAAACCTCATCAATAAAGAGATCCACAAATCTTTCGATCCTTGCCCGTTGGCACCTTCCAAAGCCCCCGTCCAGCTGCCCAGGAGGGAACCGATGGTTATCACATATCGGAGCCCACACCAATGCCCCCTCCAAACCCCTGCACTGCCTCCATTGTCCCCATACTCTCAGGGCTGCCACTACTACCGGCCTGGTGAAGTATTGAGCCAGCGAGAACGGCAGAGATGCCGTTAACAATGCCCTCACACTCGTGCCACCTCCACTCATTTCAACACTGACCCGTCCCCCACTACCCACTCCTGACCATTGATATGTTTGCCTCCCAATAATAGGTAATAAAGTTCGGAAGAGCCAGCCACCACTCCCCACGCCTCTCTTCCAGAAGCATCTTCCTCACCCGCGAGGTTTTACCGCCCCAAATAAATCCCGAAATTACCACATTCATCCTTCTAAAAAACACCTTGGGGATAAAAATTGGGAGACACTGAAAAGCAAACAGCAACCTCGGGAGGACTGTCATTTTCACAGTCTGTACCCTCCCCACCAGAGACAGCGAGAGTGCATCTCACCTGCAAAAGTCCCCCTTCATCTGCTCTACTAGCCTACCCAAATTCAATTTGTGGAGCTGTCCCCAGTCCCGTGTCACCTGGATACCGAAATACCTAAAGATTCCTCCCACCACATTGAATGACATCTCCCCCAGTCTCCTCTCCTGCCACCTTGCCTGGATTGCAAAAACCTCACTTTTGCCCATGTTCAATTTCTACCCCAAGAACCAGCCAAATTCCTCTAGTATCCCCATAATCCCTCCAATCTCTCCCATTGGGTCTGATATATATAAGAGCAAATTGTCCGCATAGAGCAAGACCCTTTGCTCCAGCCCCCCTCGTACCATCCCCTGCCGGACCTTCGAAGCTCGCAGCGCCATTGCCAAAGGCTCTGTGGCCAGGGCAAGCAGCAGTGGGGAGAGTAGACATCTTGCCTTGTCCCCCAGTACAGCCTAAAATACTCCGGCCTCACCCGATTCGTGCGCACGTTTGCCACCGATGCCTGATAAAGCAGCTAGACTCAGTCCACAAATCCCTGCCCAAACCCGAACTGCCCCAGGACCTACCGTAAGTACCCCCACTCCACCAATTAAAGGCCTTCTCTGCGTCCATAGCCACCACCACCTCAAACTTGTGGCCCTCTGTCGGCATCATAACGTTCAAGAGCCTCCTAATATTGGTCACAGGTGCAGCCCCTTATCAAAACCCTGTCTGATCTTCCTCTATTACCCCTGGGACACAATCCTCAATCTGTGTGGCCAGGATCTTGCCAGCAGTTTGGCAATCCATATTCAATAGG
Source organism: Scyliorhinus canicula (assembly GCF_902713615.1). Lineage (NCBI taxonomy): Eukaryota > Metazoa > Chordata > Chondrichthyes > Carcharhiniformes > Scyliorhinidae > Scyliorhinus > Scyliorhinus canicula. The sequence continues at coordinate 224,853,301 of NC_052149.1, read as the reverse complement.
GAGATTGGTCTACATGACCCACAGTTTTCCGTGGGTTTTGTCCTGCTTCAAAATGAGAGAGATTGGCGCCCCCTGCGAAACGTCTGGGGGAGAACTGCCAACTCATTTGCTTTGTTACCAACAGCTGTCCCAGCACCTCCGAAAATTCCACTGAGTATCTGTCCGGTCTCGGAGCGTTACCCGATGCATCGCCTCCAACCCCTCTATTACCGGGCTAGACATCTGATTTGTGATGCAGAACAAGGCCAGCAGCGCGGGTACAATTCCCATACCAGCTTACCCAGACAAGTGCCGGAATGAACCGAAAATCGTTATTGTCACGAGTAGGCTTCAATGAAAGCTACTGTGAAAAGCCCCTAGTCGCCACATTCCGGCGCCTGTTCGGGGAGGCTGGTACGGGAATCGAACCGTGCTGCTGGCCTGCTTGAAAAGCCAGCGATTTTAGCTCAGTGAGCTAACTTCACAGTAACTTCATTCTTATGACAATAAAGGTCATTATTATGATATCCCTCCAAGCTCTATTGGGGGCCTCAGGCCCTCCACAAGCTCCCAGTCCAGCTTCAGAAATTGCAAGCCCTCCCCGTCCCGTTTCGGGATTGCCAGCACTCCCAAAAATCACCCTCATCCCCTCTTCTCCGGCTGGAGCATCCAATTTATACAGCTTGTGTTGTTATGGGCCAGGGTTTAGAGAACCCCAAAGTGTACCATGGAGTTCACCTGACACACAACGTTTAATAGATTGCTGGTATGGGGAGCACCACGGTCCACTCTACAGGTGTGGTAGAGCAGAAATCGAAAAGTATTTTTCAAAACACAACCAATGTTTATTCTATGAACTCAAGTTAAGCTTTTTAAAACATACAGTGAACATCTTATCAACCATCAGTTCAAATACAACCCCCAAAGAATACAACTCTAAGTAATCCTTTAAGATTTCCTTTTAACATCCATAAGACATTAAAAAACTTTAAACAGAAGCTCATCAGGTTAAAGTCACTACTGAGAACAGTTATTAGTTTTAAATCACCAAAGGATCGATTTACATTTTTAGATTACAGAGAGAGAGACACATACACCTTCTGACTGTGACTGCAGCTATCCAGCTCTGAAAACAAAACTAAAACACGCCCCTGCAGCAAACAGCCTAAAATGAAAGTTAAAAGTTGACAGACAGCCCAGCTCAACCCACACTCTGATATCATTGATAAACGCCCATTTCTTAAGGTACAATTCTTAACACACCCTTTTCTGAAAGGTACTCTCACATGGCACCTCCCACTAAGAAAAAAAATAAACCATCAACTTCAAGATGGTTTCATTTTTCACCTTTTCACGATCCTTTAAGAAATACACACAGTAAATATACTTTTTCGTTTAATAAACAGCACATGCAAACAGGTATATAATATAGCCCATTTTTTTTTCTGTTTCTCTTCCTCCAACTGAAATCCTTCTTGATTGACAGTCTCTTTGAACAAGAAAATCTTTGCACGCTCCATCCATTCTCCATGCCTCGGCATTTCTCTTGAAAGTCAGATACTTTAGTTCAATCTGATCACAGAGTCCCTTGTAATTCTCCAACACAGGAGCATTGTTATCACAGGCTTTCAGACAGTCAAATGCATGTTGAAAGTCCACTGTCCACTGAAATCTTTGATGTTGTCATCAGCAAGTCCATTCAGTGGAGCAACACATGACAAACATTTTGCACAATATTCGATCAATCTACTCATGCCATGAAATCGCATTATTTCCCATCGTCTTGAGGGTATCGGAAACTCCTCAAGGAAAGTGACTTGGGCTTTTCCAAATTCACTTCTTGCTAGGTTTATCACCAAACCCGCCTCCTGAAGTCGATTGAATAACTCCATCGATGTTTTAAATGTTATATTTCCATGTCTGGCTGAAATTACCAGATCGGCGATGTTTCCCCACAATTGGGTAATACTGAAACAACTTTGTTAGTTAAGCGTTGAAATGTGGCTGGGGCATTTTCACGCCAAATTAGCTTAACTTTGATTTGATTTATACCATCTGGAGTCACAAAAGCTGAAATCTCCTTCACCCTTTCAGATAAAGGTACCTTCCAGTAACCTTTAAGATAAATCCAATTTTGAAATACAAAGCTGATTGTCCAACTTTCTCAATGCAATCCTCCAAACGTGGGAGTAGAATGAGAGTCCGTTCTTGTACCTGCATAACCTTTATATAGTCCACACACAACCGTTGGGTACCGTCTGGTTAGGTACCATCACTATAGGTGAGCTCCTTTGGCTACAACCCACTTATTATGCCATTTTTAAGCATACTCTCAATCTCCTCTGTTATCTGTGCCAATTTAAGGGTTAAGTCTGTATGGATGTTGTTTGATTGGAACAGCCTTTCCACAGCTAAATCATGTATAGCCATTTCACGTACTTCCTAATTTATCTCGACAAACTTGCCCCATGTGATATACAATAACTCTTTCAGGTCAGTCCGTTTTTCCTCTGAAGGTAACTCGACAATTTATCCCAATCTGTTAAGAAATGCTAATTTTCCAATTTAATTTGAGGTATGTCAAATTCACAGTCATCTGGATTTGGTTCATCACTTTGAGTTAGAATCATTAGCGCCTCCTCCTTTTTGTCTCCTCTTTCAAAGTACCTTTTAAGCATGTTCACATGACACACTCGGTGAGTATTCCTTCTATCTGCCCTTTTTACCACATAATGCACCTCACTTAATTCCTCTTCAATCTGATAAGGTCCACAAAATCTAACTTTTAAAGGTTCACCTGACTCTGGTTAAAAACACTAAATCTTTATCTCCACTGGCAAAACTACGAACTTTGGATTTCTTGTCCGCCACCCGTTTCATCACATTTGTGCAACTTTAAATGTTGTCTAGCCAATTCACTCCTGCTCTATTTTAATCATTCCCTAAAATTTGACATGTAATCCAATATGCAATTTCCAATTCTCACTCACCAATTTTTCCTTGATCAATTTAAGTGGTCCTCTTACCTCATGACCAAAAATAAGTTCAAAAGGACTGAATTTGGTTGACCTCATTAGGTGCATCCCTGATTGCAAACAGTACAAATGGAATTCCTTTATCCCAATCCTCTGGATAATCTTGACAATAAGCCCTCAACATTGTCTTTAATGTCTGATGCCACCTTTCTAACGCTCCCTGCGATTCTGGATGGTACGCAGTTGATTTAAATTGTTTTATTCCAAAGCTATCCATAACGTCTTTGAATAACTTTGAGGTAAAATTTGATCCTTGATTCAATTGTATCTCTGTGAGTAGCCAATATCTAATAAAGGATTTAAGTAACTCCTCCACAATCTTGTTAACTGTAATATTACATACTGGAATGGCCTCTGGAAACCTAGTAGACACATCCATTATCGTCAAAAGATGTTGATTTCCACTTTTCGTTTTAGGAAGCAGTCCTACGCAATCAAGGTTCCTCAAATGCTGGAATGGGTATTAAGGCACTGGTTTTATCACTGCTTGAGGTTTCCCTATCACTTGACATGTGTGACATGATTGACAAAATTTAAACTACTCTTTATGTAGTCCAGGCCAATAAAATGTTTCTGGATTTTAGCTTGAGTTTTCCTGATTCCCAATGACCTCCCACTGGTACCTAATGTGCAACTCGCAACACCTCCTTTCTATACCATACGACAATATTACTTGATGAACTTCTGCCCACTTTTCATCCACCTGCATATGTACAGGTCTCCATTTTCTCATCAAGACATCACTTTTATGGTAATAACACCTTGTATACTCCCAGATTCTTCTTCCGGATATGCTTTCTGATGTATCCATTTTATTTCTACATCTTTCTGTTGTAACTCCGCCATTTTCCTGAGCTAAAATATCTGCCTCATCCTCCCTTTTCTTTTTCAACCATCTGATCAAAATCGTTTCTGATAATTGCACTTCAACTTCATCTTCACTCTTGATTTCTCCTCTTTTCTTAACCTGAAACTTTACGATCTGTTACTACACAATCCGGAAAAATCCCAGGATATTCGTACTTCAACACTTCAGTTGTCTGATTTTCCACTGGCTTATCAACCACAGTAGGCATCACTCTCACCTGCGATCCAGCTATATCTTTACCCAAGATAAACTGTATTCCTGGACAAGATAGTTTATCTATTACTCCTACTACCACTTCACCACTCTTCACTGGACTTTCCAACGTACCTTATATAATGGAACACTACTCCTCTCACCCTGAATTCCACATATTACCACCTTTTCTGGCAACATTCTTCCGAAACTACATAATTCCTCATCTCTTACCATTAAAGATTGACTAGCCCCTGTATCTCTTAAAATTGTGACTTCTTTACCTGCTCCTCCTAATACACATGAGTAAACTTTACCCACACAAGTAAATTCTTTAAAGAAATCTGGCACCTTCTTCACAATTACTTCTTGAACAGGCTGCACCTCCTTTGCTTCCCTTGGGCTTTCCTTTACCGCTCTCACAAATCCCACTGTCTTATCCTGTTTTACCACATCAGCCTTTCCAGTGCTTTTCTTCAACCACCAACACTGTGACTTTACATGGCCTTGTTTATTACAGTGAAAACATTTGAAACTTTTCATTTCTTTTCCGCCCTCCTGGATTTATTTTTTAATATGAGGTACACTCTCTTTATTGTCTCCCATCAGATCACCTTTACTTTTACCACTTGAGTATTTCTCATGTCCCCAGTTTCTATCTCTCACAGGCTGAAACTGATGTTGGAAACCAAGCTTTGATTTATGAAGACATTCATAATTATCTGCCATTTCTGCTGCTAATCTTGCAGTTTTAACCCTCTGCTCTTCCACATGATTTCTCACTGCATCAGGAATTGAATTTTTAAACTCCTCCAAAAGTATAATTTCTCTGAGAGCTTCATACATTTAGTCTATTTTCAAAGCCCTTATCCACCTACCAAAATTACTCTGTTTGAGCCTTTCAAACTCTATGTATATTTGACCAAATTCTTTCCTTAAATTTCTAATCCTTTGTCTGTATGCTTCAGGCACTAGTTTATATGCACCTAAGATGGATTTTTCACCTCCTCATATGTCCCAGATACCTCCTCCAGTAGTGATTCAAACACTTCACTAGGTCTACCTACCAGCTTTGTTTGAATCAGTAATACCCACATGTCCTGTTGCCATTTCATTTGTTTAGCTACCTTCTCAAATAAAATGAAAAAATCTTCCACCTCCTTCTCATCAAACCTTGGCATTGCTTCGACATATTTAAGTAGATTCCCACTAAGCCTTCAACTTTGATGCTCTTTCTCACTATCCTCATCACTATCACCCAGCTGTACGTTTCCCTTTATATCTGCCAATTTTAACTGACTTATGTTTCATAGCCATTTTTCTGTATTTCAAACTCTCTCTCTTTTTCCCTTTCCTCTCTATCTCTTTCCTTTTGGTCTGCTAGGGCTATCCGTTCTTTGTTTCTTTCTTCTCCTCCTTTTCTTTTCCCCTGTTCTGTATCTCTCTTTCTATTTCTTTTTCTCTCATTGCATATTCAAGCTGCTTTAATTCTTTTTCATGTTCAAGTTGCTTAATCTGCAACTGGATCTTTGCCATTTCTAATGCGTCACACTGTATCTCAGGCAATTTTAAATGCTCAGCTACTGCGGTAAGTACCTCAATTTTTCGCATTTTGTCAGGTAATGTTAACTGCAATGTTTTTGCCAAATGTAAAAGTCTGTTTTTAGTCTCTGTCCATAAGGTACTGCGTGTGACCGTCTCCACCCCCAAAAACTTCAGAGACTCGGAAAGAGCCATTGTCCACAACACACTCCCTACTTAAATGAAAACCCCACACCTGAAAAGTAACCACATAATATGCTCACCCCTCACTGTCTTTAAGTTCACCAAGCCAATCCAATAAATAGAATTTTATCTCCCTCGAGCTCCAATTGTTATGGGCCAGGATTTACAGTGCATCATAGAGTTCGGCTGACCTACAACTTTTAATAGATTGTGGTATGGGGAGCACACGGCCCACTCTACAGGTGTGGTACAGCAGAATTCGAAAAATATTTTTTAAAGCAAAACAATGTTTATTCTACGAACTCAAGTTAACCTTTCCAAAATATACCGTGAACATTTTAGCAACCATCAATTCAAATACAACCCCCAAAGAATACAACTCTAAGTAATCCTTTAAGCCTTCCTTTTAAGATCCATGAGACTTAAATAATAACTTTAAACAAAAGCACATCAGGTTAAAGTCACTACTGAGAGCAGATATTAGTTTCAAATCACCAAAGGATCGATTTACATTCTTTAGATTACAGAGAGAGAGAGACTCATACACCTTCTGGCTGTGACTGAAACTATCCAGCTCTCAAAACAAAACTAAAACACACCCTGCAGCAAACAGCCTAAAATAAAAGTAAAAATCTGACAGGCAGCCCAGCTCCACCCACACTCTGACATCACTGATAAACATTCATTTCTTAAAGGTACGTTTCGTAAACACCCATTTCTTTAAGTTACTGTTACATGACACTGTAGAAACCTCGAAACACTATTTTCATCCCGCTGGATCCAAGACACCTTCACCCTGTATCTCTCACTTTTCCGATCTTTCTCCCCAACTCCTGTTTCCTCAACTGATGCGCCAGCACCTGCCTGCTTTTACCCTGTACTCATACACCACCCCTCTCACCCTCGTCAGCTATCCCACCGCCTTTCCCGTGGATAGGAGACCAAATTCCAATTGTAGTCTCCGGTTATCCTACAAAGGCCCTTCCTCTGGGGTCTATGCATACCTCCTGTCCACTTGTAGGATTTCTCCCACCAGCCTCTCTATCTCCGCCTTCTCCTTATGTGCCCGAATAGACATAAATTCCCCCCAGTTAACATTACATGACAAAGTGCCTCCCAGACCATACCCGCCGACACCTCCCCCGTATCGTTGATCTTTATATACCCAGATGGCTTCTTTCACCAGCTGACACACCTCCTCCACTGCCAACAGCCCAACATCCGACTTCCATTGTGGGCGCTGGGCCCTTTCTTTGCTCACTCGCTGGTCCAGCCAATTCGGGGCATGGTGCGACACCGCTATTGCTGAATATTCAGCATCTATCACCTCTGCTAGCAGCGTTTTATCCAGCACAAATAAATCTATTCGGATGTACACCTTGTGCACATGGGAATAGAACAAAAATTCTTTCCCCCTCAGCCTCCCAAATATCTCCGGATTGATCGTCCCCCCATGTGCTCCATCAACCCACAGAGTTCCTTAGCCGTAGATAATACCTTCCCCTATCTAGGGCTCGACCGGTCCAGTCTTGGATCCAGGACCGCATTGAAGTCTCTCTCCATAATCAGCCGATGTGAATCCAGGTCCGGAACCCTCCCAAGAACTCGCCTCATAAATTCCACATCATCCCAGTTCGGGGCATAAATATTCACCAATACTCGCGCCATTCTCTCCAGTTTCCCATTAAACATGACATATCTTACCCCCCCCACCCCCCCCCCCCCCCCCCCCCCCCCCCGATCTGCCTCTATATCCCTACCTTGAACGCCACCCGCTTATTGACCAGAATTGCCACTTGTTTTTAAAGGCAAACCCAGAGTGGAATACTGCCCAACGCACTCCATCCTCAACCTGATCTGCACCCCGCCTTCAGGTATGTCTTTGCAGCAGGGCCATATCCACTTTTAGACGTTTAGATGCTGTTGTATAAAGAGTTAAAGTTCCTGCTCCTTTTACACATACACCTTTATTACACTTTAACAGACTCTGCACAAAACTCTATCATCACATCACCTGACACAAAGGCCACCTGAAGCCTCTTTACATAATCAGTGTCATTATTGGTTACTTAACATAAATGAGACAATTAATTGGAATGTCTCTGAACACATTACTTAACAGTCTTCCTTCCTTGGAGAAAAAAAATATTAGGTGAAAACGAATTTTAAGAAACTCAAAAACACTCACGCAATTCCCCTTCTTTTTTTGTTTTTTTTTGTTTGGAAGGAAAAGAAAACAAACAGTCACAGAAACAGGTGCCCTTCATCAACAATATCCAAAGGTTTCTGTGAACGAGTCCCTCTTTTTGGAAAAGAGTCTGACAATTGATAGCTACTGTCGACCCATTTAATTTTTGCTATATCCCCTCTGTCCAACATCTGCTTCAAATTTGCAGTGTCTATCCGTAACCTTTTTTTCATTGACACTTTTTGTACAGTGCCCATTTTCCCACATTGATTTATTGTCAATATGACATTCAATAGGTATATTACCCAAATCCGCTAATCCCAAAATTTCTGTCAATATCTGGGATATATAAAAGGCCATATCCACCTCCTCCACAAGGCTTAACGTCTCAGCAGCCAAAGTGCTTTGACCACTCTCCTTATTTTCTTTGTTCCCCACACAAGAGGGCAACATTTACCATTGTTCCCCAAAAGGACTGATGCTTTCGAAGTAAGATTGCTGATGTAAAGTTGCCCCAAACTTAGTCTGTCCAATTTCCAGTCCAATATATTTAAATGGACCACTAGCCTGACTTCCAACCCTGAATTTTTTCCTCAAACCAGAGATTACAATAGCTTTGAAATCACGAGACCAACCTGTTATGGGCCAGGGTTTAGAGAACCCCAAAGTGTATCATGGAGTTCACCTGTCCCACAACTTTTACTAGATTGTGGGATGGGGAGCACACGGCCCACTCTACAGGCGTTGTACAGCAGAAATGGAAAAATATTTTTTAAAGCAAAACAATGTTTATTCTATGAACTCAAGGTCAACTTTTGAAAACATACAGTGAACATCTTAGCAACCATTAATTCTAATACAACCTCCAAAGAATACAACATTAAGTAATCCTTTAAGCTTTCTTTTAAACATCCATAAGACTTAAAACAACTTTTACCAGAAGCACATCAGGTTAAAGTCACTGCTGTTATTAGTTTTAAATCACCAGGATCGATTTACAGTCTTTAGATTATATAGAGAGACTCTAATACACCTTCTGGCTATGACTGCAGCTATCCAGCTCTGAAAATGAAAGCAAAACACACCCTGCAGCAAACAGCCTAAAACGAAAGTAAAAAGCTGACAGACAGCCCAGCTCCATCCACTCTGACATCACTGCAGTAATAAACACCCATTTCTTAAAGGTGCTCTCACTACAGATATTTATATGCACACCCATTTACAAGCACCCATTTCTTAAAGGTACGCTCACATGACACACCACACAAAAAATCATCTACATGCATCATAAAGATGCCAGAAAGATTTCCTTTATAGTGCCAGTAAAACATTGCCGGATCTGCTTTCAACTGGCAACCCCTTAACTTTAACAAAACTGACCTTACCGAAAAATACCAGACTCGAGACGCATCATTTAAACCATATACATATTTGTACCCCTTCTGTGTTAGCTGTCTCTTTAGGAGGATGGAGAAAAATATCTCTGAAGCTGATGCCCCTGCAAAAAGGTAGCTTTTATATCTATAGATTTTCATTCACAATCCGTTTGTGGCTCATAGAACCAAGAAGATCTTTAAAATACCTTTCCTGCCCTAGGTGAATCTACAATGAAATCCTGATCTTCTAAGTTTTCTTCAAATCCCCTTGCCACAAACCTGGCCTTTGCCTTATAAGTTCCACCCGGAAGAACCTTTTCCATGCAAATCCATCTGTGGGATGGAGCTCTTTGTCCCCTATCCGGTACTTTCGTGTATACCCCAAATTCACTCCAACTATGCAGTTCTTGCTGTTTGGCATAGAACATAGAACATAGAACAGTACAGCACAGAACAGGCCCTTCGACCCTCAATGTTGTGCCGAGCAATGATCACCTCACTCAAACCCACGTATCCACCCCTTACCTGTAACCCAACAACCCCCCCTTAACCTTACATTTTAGGACACTACGGGCAATTTAGCCTGGCCAATCCACCTAACCCGCACATCTTTGGACTGTGGGAGGAAACCGGAGCACCCGGAGGAAACCCACGCACACACGGGGAGGACGTGCAGACTCCGCACAGACAGTGACCCAGCCGGGAATCGAACCTGGGACCCTGGAGCTGTGAAGCATTTATGCTAACCACCATGCTACCGTGCTGCCCCTAAATCTTTGATAACTTTTTCATCTAATTTATTGGAAGCCACCAAAATCTCACATGCATGTGGGCTTCTACTCCTAATAGTATTCGTAGTCTTACTCATGTTCTGAGACCTTTAAGAACCACGTACCCTCTCCTGCCTGGTTTCTTGTTCTGTACTGCTATTGCTAGATCTTTCCCTTCTGCTGTGCAACGTCCTTTCAATAGTTCTCGACCTTTTCCTGCAGACCTGTTCACTATCCGATGTACTATCTGATCTGGCACTGCGTTTCTGTGCCCTCCATTTTTGAACTTCGTGTTCCCAATCCATTGTCTTGACTCCCTCCCCTGAATGCTGTACATTCAACCAATGTTTATACTTTCCAGTGGCCTTCCCTGCTCTACTAATAAAAGTTGCATCCTTCCATTGATTAGATCCTTCATGCAAGTATGTCACTTTTGTACCAACTTTTGTCAGTAGTCCTTTCGGAAAAATGGCCTGTTCTAATTCATCAGAAGTGTTGTGTTCCTCGACAGAAACCCTGTCTATATCAGTTAACTGGTCCTCTTAAGTCTGTAACACGTGTGTCCCTTTGCTTCAGAGCAGACCGTCAATGAAGAAAGCACACATGAAACTGGATATGCAACAGGATAAGGCAACAGTTTTTGGAAAGACGGTGGACTTACAATTTACACAGTCGGGACACCATTGTATTCCATTACTGACAAATAATATTTCAAGTACAGTTGTTAAGGATGTGTTAATGGCTGTTGAAAATTGGACTTTAGCTGATAAAAAGCTTGTTGTATTAAAACTGCATCCCTGGTTCTTCGTCATGTCCGTCTGCTCTGTCTAAATTTGAAAATTTGTAATCAGTACCCATTATCCTTGATGAATATACACTGACAGTTTGATTGCCATGTTGCAAAATAATTGTTTTGCCATCTATGCCTATGATCCTCCATGGGCCTTTCCATTCATTAAAATTGTCTCGAGTATATTATGCTTCCTTGCTGAAAAATGGTATTTGATGGCCGTACATTATGCCTTAAAGCTCTGCGAATTCTTTCAGAAACTTCTGCTTCCAAAAAAGCTTTTCTACTGCTATGTAATGCATTTAAATGCTCAGCAAAGGCAGAGCTAATTGTAGTCTCTTCCCAAGCTGGAGGCTGGTCATCCAAAATGGACGGAATATTAGGATTTCTACCAAACACTAATTGATAGAGACCATAGCCCCCAACCATTTGCAATGAGTTCTTTGCATGTACCGCCCATGCTAAAGCTGAATTTAGTTTGCAATTCGGTCGATCTGCCAAAGTTTTCCGGAGCATGTCATCGATGACAGCATGGTTACTTTCACACACACCATTACGAAATGGGCTATCTGCAGCCATATTTGTAACTGTGATATTCACGTTTTCACACATATCCCTAAACTCATCATTAGCAAATTCTCCCCCATTTTCCGATGGGAATTTTGCCGGTGGGCCCATTCCTGTCCCTATCCATTTTTCCACAATTTGATCCAGAATTACTCTCTTTTCTGTACTTTGGACAATTGTTGATTGACTAAATCTGGTTGCTAAATCTACAAAATGCAAAATAAATATATTATTGGCTTTATCACAGATTTTAAGATCCATGGCCACAATGTCGTTAAAATTCCTGGCCAAAGGTAGGGTTACTATCAGTCGTGCTGGTGTCCTTCTGTACTTCCTACAAACTTCACAGTGATCACTAACCTATCAGTTTAGTATCATCTTCATCCCTTACCTCTGCATCCTTTAATAAATTATTCAGCCTCCAAGGAGACGGATGCGCAAATTGCCAATGCAGTTTTAATACAACAAGCCATCAACACATCCTTAACAACTGTACTTGAAATATTATTTGACAGTAATGGAATACAATGGTGTCCTGACTGTGTAAATTGTAAGCCCACCGTCTTTCCAAAAACTGTTGCCTTATCCTGTTCCATATCCAGTTTCATGTGTGCTTTCTTCATTGACGGTCTGCTCAGAAGCAAACATCCGTGCTGATGAAATTATTCACTCCTGCAATACTGCAAGGGATCACCACTCTTTTCAGCGACTTCAGAATATTATCATCCCCAAACCTGAAACTTGTAGAACTTTCAAATTCCTTAACATTGTTACGATTTTCAGCATTCAAGGATTCCAGGTAACATTTTAACCAATCAATTCCACAAACAGATGTGCAGCCACTGTCCAATACTGCACAATTGAAGGATTCTGCAACCAACACCCTCATTACCGACGTAAAACTGCTTGTTAATAGGACAATTCCTTCTTTCTAGTCACTATCATTTTCCTTTTCTGACTCTTCCGTGTCATGTGTTGCTTCAAACTCTCTATTGTAACGTGTTGGACAGTTGAAAGCATAATGGTACTGGGAATCACATTGAAAACATCGATTTATCATGCCCCATGCATTTCTGGGGGTCAGCTTCCTATTGTAGGTTCTAACTGGGTTTCTGTCTTCATAATCTCCGGGCCCCGTTCTCCTTCTATAGTCTTGGAATCTGTTTGTAGCCGTACAATTTCGCCATCCTGTTAGTAGTGTATCCTGCTTTATTGCAGGCTGACCTATTTGGGTTATCAGAGCCATCGGAATCGAATGTTTCCCCAGAAACCTTTTTAAAGTTCTGTCATCTGATCGAATAAGGTATCAATCCGCAAACTGACCTCCTGTCAAAACCAGGAGCCTATCCATGTTGCTCACTCTAGCAGTCAAGTAATTTAAAGGCCAACACAGACTGTAGAAATTCCAGGTTGTGTTTCTGCAGCCTTTTATATAGTCTGCCAAATTCCATTATATAGTCTTCAATGGAGTAATCCTCTATTTTCCGGAACCTATCAAAATCCGACCATGCTTCCTACACACTTAACAAGTCATTATTTTAATAAATCTTATCCATATAATGTAATAGAGCCTCCAGACCTTCTTCTGAGTCTACCTCTTCCAATTCCAGCTCAGAAAACACTTTGCTTCGGATTTTACTGTCATAAGGTAGAGAAAGAGCCAATGCCATACCTTGTTTTCTCTTTCCCAAGGCAATTTCCTTAGTCCACATAACTACTCCACTTCTCCATTGGTTGTACGATCCCCTTTCAGAAAATTAGGGGGGGATAGTCATATCCGGCCATCTTTATCCTAGGTTCAGCTGCAGATCCTTTTCTTCTCACTCACTCCTTGGTTCTGTCTGGAAAAGTTGTATCTTTCAACCCACATTTGCACAGCAACCATACTCTGCTCCCAGTTGTTAGACGTTTAGCTGCTGTTGTGTAAAGAGTCAAAGGTTCGGCTCCTTTTCCACAAACACCTTTATTATACTTCAACAGACTCTGCACAAATCTCTTTCATCACATCACCTGTCACAAAGACCACCTAAAGCCCCTTTACATAATCAGTGTCAATTATTGGATACTTAACATAAATGAGATAACTCATTGGAATGTCTCTTAACCCATTATTTATCATCCGCCGTCAGTCGCTTCAAGTGTGCAAACACATGGGCCCTCTTGACCGGCCCATTCAGACCTCGAATGTTCCACGTGACCAGCCTGGTCATGCGGCACCCCCGCCTGATCAGCCATAGCCCCTCTTGGGCCAGCCTCCGGCCCGTGCCCACACCTCCCTTGGCCCGCCCTCGGGTGCCCATTGTCATCAACCCTCCTTCTCTTCCATCTGAAAGGCCACAGCCCTGTCAGCAGTACTATCCCCCTCCCCGCAGATCCCCCCACTCCCCCCATCCCCTTAATAACCTTCAGCTCTCCCCCCACTGTGCTTCTCTGAACTAGCCCGCCCAGCTAGCCTGGCAGCTCCTGCCCCTGGCCCCTTGCACCCTACCTCCTACAGATTCCCTTCCCCCACCCCATTCAAAAATTAGTGCAAACAATCAATAGGAACAGAAGAAAGAAACCAACCCCCCTATTCCTTGACAAAGAACAAAAAAGAAAAACAGAATTGAAGCCAAAAACAAGGGAAAAAAGAAATGGCCTCAACCAAAAGTTTTTTGCAGCAACATCACAACTCCTCCACCAGAGTTCAAGTTCCACCTTCTCCTGCCAGTCTATTGTCTCTCATCACACCGCTGCCTCCTCTGAAGATCCAAAATGCAGCTCCCAGCCCACTTAACTCCCCCATAGGCGCGTCGGATACAATAGTAAAAACTTCACCCCCTTCTTGTAGAGGGCCGCCTTGTCCGTATTAAAACGTACCCTCTTCTTTGCCAGCTTTCCACTCAGGTCCTGGTACATGGGAATCTCACTGCCCTCCCAGGCGCAACGCCTCATCTGTGTAACCCACCTCATGATTCACTCCTTGGGCTGGATTCTCTGCCCACCGGCGCCGAACTCGCGTTCAGTGATGGGGCGGAGAATCTGTTTTGGCGCCAAAATTGGCACCTGTTTTTAAATCTCCGCCTCCCGGAAATCAGCGTACTCTAGGATTACTGCGCTCCGAGTATCCAGTTTTCCAGGCGTAAAAGAGTACAGTTTTCCCGACGGCGAGGGGACCTAGTCTCCAAAATGGAGAATCCAGCCCCTTATCAAGGAACTGGTGCAGCCGCACCACCCTCGTCCCCAGAGATTCATTCCCCTGGGGCTTCCTCATCAATGTCCTGTGCGCTCGGTCCATCTCCAATGGCCGGTCAAACGCACCTTCATCAAGCACCTGCTCGAGCATCTTCCCCACGTACACGCCAGCATCGGCTCCTTCGCACCCCTCTGGCAGACCTACGATCTGAATATTCTGCCTGCGTGATGGGTTCTCCAAGTCCTCCACATTCTCCTCCACCCACTTCTGGGGGTCAGGCATTAGCCACATCTCCACTGCTATCAAGGTGAACTGCTCATCATGTTCCTCTATCAGATCCTCCAACTACAGGATTGCCTGACCCTGAGCTGCCAGCCTCGTCTCCATAGGGTCAACCACCGCCTTGATAGAGTTCACTGCCTTGGCTAGGTCCTCCAGACTCTCCTTTCGTTGCTGGGTGAACTTCTCATTCAAGAAGCTAACCAGCCGCTCCGTTGACCATTGAGCTGGTAGAGCCACTCCATGCCCCTCCGCCATCTCCATGTGTGATACCAGCTCCACACCCGCTTCGACCAACTTATTCCTTCTTTTTCGGGCACTTCTCATCCTCAGCCCTATAAGCTAGAGGGTCAATCTCCTCCACTCACACTCCTACACCTTTTTCCGTCAAACTTTCACTTGAAAGCCAGGTGAAAGCTCAAAAAAGACCGCCACGAGCGGGAGCTACCAAATGTGCGAACATTCCATGGCCACCACCAGAAGTCCCTGTGAAAAATTTCAATGAGATCTCCTCTTATTCTTTTAAATTCCAGTGAATACAGGCCCAGTTGACCCAAACTCTACTCATACAGCTATCCTGCCATCCCAGGATACGATGTTCTTGTGTTTAATCTGTTCTTGCTCATTAACACAGAATATGGACAAATCATAAGTCAGTTCGATGCTTATCATTGGATTGTACCTGCCACTATTTACGCTAAACCTTATTGATCTGTTTTTCACAGTTGAGTCAAGTCCACAGGAACCTCTGCTGGGCAGTGACGTCACCCTCAGTTGTACCATCTCCAGGCTCTCAGATACAGTCAGTCTTCACTGGAAACAGAGAGACTCATCTCAGCTGAACAGGAGTAAAACTGATCAGATCCAAATCAATAACACCGTCTATCTGACAGTCAAACATGTTGCAGTGGAAGATGAGAGGTTGTATGAGTGTAAAGTGAAGGAAAAAGGATCTATTATTCTCACAGGAAAAGCAGATTTTTCCATGTCCAAATGTACAGGCCCAGTTGACCCAATCTCTCCTCATTAGACAATCCTTCATTCCTAGGATACAATGTTCTTTGTGTGTAATCTGTTCTTATTCTTTAACGCAGAAAGGTATAAGTGCCCTATGGGCAAATCATAAGTCAGTTAGAAGCTAATCATTGAATTGCAACTGCAGCTATTTACACGAAACCTTATTGATCTGTTTTTCACAGTTGAGTCAAGTCCACAGTGGCCTCTGCTGGGCAGTGACGTCATCCTCAGTTGCACCATTTCCAGACTCTCAGATACAGTCAGTCTTCACTGGAAACAGAGAGACTCATCTCAGCCGAACAGGAGTAAAACTGATCAGATCCGAATCAATAACACAGTCTATCTGATTGTCAAACATGTTGCAGTAGAGGATGGGAAATTGTACTGTTTTGAATTGAAGGAAAATGGATCCATTACGCTTACAGAAGAAGTTGATTTTTCCACTTTCCAATGTAAGTGCAGATTCCTCACAGTGGATATAAATGAGCTACTTGTATAAAACTGTGACATATAAAGTGGGGTCCTTCACGTCAATCATCAAAACTTCATGGTGACAGTCACCATTTGGTGATCTGGTTCATAAAACAACAATCAAAAAATTAGCTTTAATGCCACCTCTAACCGAGCTCTGCTGCTGCTTGAAGTGATTCCAACTGCTGCACAATCTCGGCTTTGCTGTATCTGCAACACCTCAGATACTTTCGGCCAGTTCACTGACTCAAACATTTTACCCAGATGTTTTTGATAAAGAGAACAAACTGCAAACTGAAATTCAAGTTCAACAATATTCATTGAACACACAATTTACCCGTATACTACCCACAAATATAATCTAGAGATATCCAAGATTGGTTTATACTACCCGTAAGGATGGCTTGGTAGGTTGTGATCTGATCCATGAACCCCTGTGGTTCGTTGTCACGAAGGTGGTTCTCGCACGCTGTTTCATTCTTCCTTTCTTCTCTGGTCAACCACCTTCATTGCCTTTGCATGGAGTCTTTGCTTCTGATGTGCCTTGGGTGCCTGTTTTTGTCTCCCTTCCTTTGCACCCTTTTGCCATTTCCTCTGGTTTTCTGCCAAAGGTGCTTCAGGATGGGATCTCAACATCCAATGACCATTTGACAGGTCATCTGAGCCCGCACCAGGTGTCCATCTCTGGTGGTGTAGCTGCACAAAACCTGTTCCCATATAAGGTAACAGCAAATAGTCGGACCTGATCAGGGCAACTGACCATAGACATGTGCGTTTCAATAGTGTGTGATGATCTCCTGATCGGTGATTGACGGTTCAGGTCCAGACATGTTCTGGCTGCTTGTCTGTCGGTTGTGTATTCAAACTTTGCCAGTTCAAATTCACTTGGTGCTGTGTTCTGGAGTATACATGGCTTGATTTGAAGTGCCGAATTCTTTAATTTAAAATACCCAATTTTAATCAGGCCTAAATCTAGGCCTTACTGGGTTTCCACAGCTTCCTGAAGTATTGAGCTCGGAGCTCAACTAAGGGAAGAGGGAAGGGCAGGGAATCAATGACCATGAACGAGAAAGGGAAGGATGGAAAGGATGGGAATGTGGATGAGAGATGGTGGATAGAGGAAACAGGCGGAGGCTGGGAATGGGGCTTTGGGAGAGGAAGAAGGGAAAAGCTGGGTGTGACACTTTGGAGTAGAAGATCAGAGTTAGTATTGATGTGAAGTGTAGAATAAATCCAGGTAACTGAGTGGGGAAACAGTGAGGTTTGATTTATTGAAGGACATGTTGCCAGTGTCGGTTAGTGAGGATGGACCAGGAGGATTTAGTGTGTAATAGATTGTGGACGGGTAACATGTGCAAAGTCATCTTTGTGAGATGTAAATTGTGCAGCTCATTTATTATTACCCATTCATGATTTGTCCTTGGACAATAAGTAAAGGATTCCCAATATTCCAATTCTGTCAGCTGGTGAATGTATTGCAGGAACAAATAAATGACTTTGGGTCAGTCTGGCTGAGAAAATTGGAAAGTTGTGGTAGAAATAGAGAAAAAGTAAGAAAGAACAAGCAGGAATTGTACAGATATAAATCTTGTGTAAAATATTAAATGTAAGAGGAGGCAGATATTCACTGTGAAGAAACCTACAATTTGGCAGCAACTCAAACAGCAGCCCCTTGTTTTCTGGATTGTGTTAAAGTGGGTCAAGCTCATGGAGCAGGAATCTGCCCACCTTACATGAGGGAGATGAGAACTAGAGGCAGAATGTTGTCAGATTTCATAATATTCTGCATGTAGCCATTTATAAATAATTATTCCATAGAAATGTGGATTCCACTTGCCTGAAGGAATCCAAATTCAGGCCATTGTATAATGCTACACAAACTGCAGCTCCCATCAACACGACCTAATGTTATTGCCAAATCCTCATAATATTTGGGCATATTAATAATAATAATCTTTATTGGCACAAGTGGCTTACATTAACACTGCAATGAACTACTGTGAAAGCCCCTAGTTGCCACACTCCGGCGCCTGTTCAGGTACATGGAGGGAGAATTCAGAATGTCCAAATTACCCTTTTTTTTAGAAAATATTTTATTGAAGCATTTGCAATTTTCACAATTTAACATATTGGCATTTCTAAAACAACCGACAGGTTGATGCACAAAATACCCCCTAAAATAACAACAAACGATAAAACACGTACCCCACTTCTCCCTCCCTATTCCCAAATAACCATGTACTAAATTCCCTGTCCTTATTTAACATTACCATGCCTCCTATTTTCCTCCCCCCTGCCTTTTTCCCTTTCCCCCTTCCTGCTGACGTTCAGTTTTTGTTAAAGAAATCGATGAACGGCTGCCAACTCCGAGCGAATCCCTGTATGGATCCTCTTAAAGCAAACTTGATTTTCTCCAGACTGAGAAACACTTCCATATTGCTGACCCACACTCCTGATTTCGGGGGCTCCGCGTCCCTCCATCTCAGCAAGATCCATCTCTGGGCCACTAGGGAGGAGAAGGCCAGAATATCGGCCTCCCTCCCCTCCTTTGCCCCCAGATCTTCCAGCACCCCAAATATTGCCAATTCTGGATTCGGAGTTACCCTACCTTCCAGGACTTCCGACAAAACATCTGCAAATCCCTGCCAGAATTCCCTCAGTTTCGGACATGCCCAAAACATATGAACATGGTTGGCCGGGCTACCCCCACACCGCCCACATCTGTCCTCCACCTCCTCGAAGAACCTACTCATCCGAGCTACCATCATGTGGACCCTGTGGACTACCTTGAACCGAATCAAACTAATCTAGCACAGGACGAGGATGCATTTAACCTTTTCAAAGCTTTTTCCCACAGTTCAGTCTTCCCACTTCCTCTTCACCTCTCTGATAGGGGCCCCTTCCCACTCTAACAATTCCCTGTATATGTCCGAACCCTTCCCACCTCCAACCCGTTTTTGACAGCACTTTATCCTGTAGTCCCCTCAGGGGAAGGCGAGGAAAGCTCGTGACTCCGTACAACGTCCTGTACTTGAAGATACCGAAACCCATTTCCACCTGGCAAATCAAACTCCTCCTCCAACATCTCCAAGGTCAGAAAATCCTCCTGGATGAATATATCCCCAAACCTCTCAATTCCTGCCCGCTGCCATATCTGAAAGCCCCCATTCAGCCCCCCCGGGACAAACCGATGATTGTCACAGATCGGTGACCACACTGACACCCCCTCCCATCTCATATACTGCCTCCATTGCCCCCACACCCTCAAGGCTGCCACCACCACAGAACCTGTGGAGTACCAAGCCTGCGAGAATGGCAGGGGCGCCATCAGTAAAGCCTCCAGACTCATACCTTTGCAGGATCCTGCCTCCATCCGCTCCCATACCGACCCCTCCTCCACTACCCACTTCCTGACAATCGATATGTTGGCAGCCCAGTAATAGTCAATAAAGCTCGGGAGAGCCAAGCCACCGTCCCCGCGGGCCCATTCCAGGAGTGTCCTCTTTACTCTCGGGGTTTTACCCGACCATATAAACCACGATATCGCCACATTCATACTTCTGAAAAAGGCCTTTGGGACATGTTATAACCTGCCTGCTTACCATTGGCTGGGGACTAATGACAATCCCACAATCCTGTGGGAGTATGAGTTTCCCCAATGAGGGGTGGGCGGAGAAATCATTAGCAGACTCCCTGCATAAATAGAGCTGGCCAGTTTGGAACCAGGGAGAGAGGAGTTTGGCAGAAAGAGAAGTTGTTGCTGCAGTTGTATATGTTAATTTGTAAATAAATGTTATTTCTTTGTATCCTGAAAACTCGTGCTGGATTCTTCGTGGCCCTCACAAAACTGGCGACGAGGGTTAAAGTGAATAGCTGTCTACACTGCTGAAGCCACCTCCCTGGATTTTTGTTGGATACAGGTTGGAAGTTGTTTTCTATTACACCATCCCTCTGTATGGACGTTTGGATGTTTTTGATGCTGCGCTGGAAAGCTGGAACCAGTACGCACAAAGGATGCGTTACTATTTCCGGGCAAACAACATAATCAAAAACGAGGTGGTCATATTGCTCACCGCCTGCGACCCGCATGCGTTTGGGGTGATTAGGAGACTTACGTACCCAGCTGCGCCAGACACCAAAACGTTTGATGAACTTATGAATTTAGTGGGGCAACATTTTAACCCAACCCATCCACGATAGTCCAACGTTACTGGTTTAATACCGCTGAGAGGACCCCAGGAGAATCCCTTGCCGACTTTCTATCTAGGCTATGCAGGATTGCGGAGTACTGTGACTATGGTGAGACCTTGTCAGAAATGTTACGCGACCGTTTGGTTTGCGGTATTAACAATGCGGCCACCCAGAGAAAGTTGTTAGCCGAGCCAACATTGACTTTTCAACAGGCCATTCAAACAGTATTATCCCGAGAGAGCGCAGAACTAGGAGTGCAGGAGCTACAGGGAATGGAGGTACATGCCTTGGGGTGCAGCCCCTTCCATCCGAAAGCCTCCGCCCGCACTCTGAGGTACCTTGGGCAAGGCGACGTCCAGATTGACGCCAGTGGCCGTCAGACATTCCTCCCCAAAGGGTGCCTTCTCCAGAACCAATGGATGAGGAGCCATGTCCGTGTCAGACTTGTAGGCGCCGACCCACACGCGGACGCCGGTCCTGGGGACGCCAGAGGCGCCGTCGTTCCGACCAAAACTGGGGCCAGCCGAGAGGTCATACCTTTCATTTGGATGAACCTGTGGCGACTACTCCCGAGGACGTGGAGACGGAGGATGACTGCCTGCAGCTGCATTGTGTGGCAGCTCCCCATGTGGCCCCCATTAAAGTGACAGTATGGGTCAATGGTCACCCGCTTGAGATGGAGTTAGACACTGGCGCAGTGGTCTCCGTGATCGCCCAGAGGACATTCGACCGCATCAAGCAGGGTATACAGACCCTTACATTAACTGACACACAGGCCAAGTTGGCCACCTACACAGGGGAACCATTAGACATTGCAGGAACTACGATGACTCCTGTTGGTTATGGACGCCAGGAGGGGTGTTTCCCACTAATCGTGGTGTGTGGCCATGGGCCCAGCTTGTTGGGTCGGGACTGGTTGTGCCATTTGCAGTTGCAGTGGTAGCACATCCTCCAAACAGTTTCTGGAGGGCTGACTGAGGTGCTAGGACGATACCCAGATGTATTCCAGCCCGGTTTGGGGAAAATAAAAGGGGCAGTAGCCCGTATCCAAGTCGAACCAGGAGCCACACCGCGCTATTTCCGGGCGCACCCGGTGCCTTACGCCTTGCTCGAGAAGGTAGAAGGGGAGCTCACTCGTTTGGAGACTTTGGGTATCATCTGGCCCGTCCGTTTCACTGACTAGGCAGCACCAATTGTACCTGTAATGAAGCCAGATGCCACAGTTTGCTTGTGCGGCGACTATAAACTTACAGTGAATACGGCTTCCCGACTCGACCGATACCCAATGCCTCGCATAGAGGATCTCTACGCGAAGCTAGCAGGTGGACTCTCATTCACAAAATTAGATATGAGTCACGCCTACCTACAGTTGGAGCTGGACACTTCCTCCAGGCCATATGTAACGATTAATACACACCGGGGCCTGTGTGAATACACACGTTTGCCTTTTGGAGTATCCTCTGCCTGCGCTATTTTTCAACGCGTTCTGGTGGGCATTTTGAGAGGTTTACCGTGTGTTGCTGTTTACCTAGATGACGCAGGGACATCGGAGCAGGAACATTTAGAAAATTTGGAGGCTGTCCTTAGATGCTTTTCGGAGGCTGGAGTCCGTTTACGTCGCACAAAGTGCGTTTTTCAGGTGAAGGAAGTAGACTACCTGGGTTATCGGGTGGACCATGAAGGTTTTCACTCCGTCGCAGAGAAGGTGCGCACAATTCAACAGGCCCCCGCCCCGACTGACACTTTGCGTCTTCATTCGTTTCTCGGCCTTGTAAACTATTACGGAAAGTTCCTCCCCAATCTGGCAACTACGTTGGCCCCGTTGCACCTTCTGCTGAAGAAGAATCACATCTGGGTTTGGGGTCACCGCAAGAAACCGCTTTCCGGCAGGTAAAACAACAATTGCCGTCTTTTGGGTTACTAACCCACTATGATCCTGGAAAGCCTTTGCTCATCACATGTGATGAATCCCCGTATGGTATTGGGGCCGTCCTGTCCCACAAGATGGAGAACGGGGCTGAGTGGCCGATAGCTTTCGCCTCCCGCACATTGACTGCAGCGGAAAAAAAGTATGCGCAGATCGAGAAGGAGGGCCTGGCAGTGGTCTTTGCGGTGAAACGTTTCCACCAGTACGTATATGGCCGCCACTTCACTATCGTGACTGATCATAAGCTTCTGCTGGGACTTTTTAGAGAGGATAAGCCAATACCGCCCATTGCTTCCGCACGGATCCAGCGCTGGGCTTTGTTGCTCGCTGCATACGAGTATTCTCTGGAACACAAACCAGGAACCCAGATAGGGAATGCCGATGCACTGAGCCGATTGCCTTTATCGACTGGCCCCAGGTCGACCCCCACGACCGGTGAGGTGGTTGCAACCCTAAATTTTATGGACACCTTGCCTGTCACGGCATCACAGATCCGTGAGTGGACCCAGACGGAGCCAGTCCTGTCAAAGGTTCGGCACATAGTCCTGTATGGAGGGCAGCATAGACAGCTCCCAGGCGAGTTGCGGGCATTTTCCTCCAAGCTGTCCGAATTCACCGTGAAAGACGGCATCCTTTTGTGGGGGACGCGTGTGATTTTTTTTTTTTAGAATTAGAACAGTACAGCACAGAACAGGCCCTTCGGCCCTCAATGTTGTGCCGAGCCATGATCACCCTACTCAAACCCACGTATCCACCCTATACCCGTAACCCAACAACCGCCCCCTTAACCTTACTTTTATTAGGACACTACGGGTAATTTAGCATGGCCAATCCACCTAACCCGCACATTTTTGGACTGTGGGAGGAAACCGGAGCACCCGGAGGAAACCCACGCACACAGGGGGAGGACGTGCAGACTCCACACAGACAGTGACCCAGCCGGGAATCGAACCTGGGACCCTGGAGCTGTGAAGCATTTATGCTAACCACCATGCTACCCTGCTGCCCCGAGATTTTTCTCGGCATCGGCCGATTCGGCAGTTTAAGCCTGGTGACCCAGTGTTAGAATTTTGCTGGTGGTGCCCAGTGGGTCCCTGGCGTAATCTTTTGCCAAATGGGCCTGATCTATTACCAGGTACAAGCCCAGGGGCGTCTCCAGTGCAAACATGTTGACCATGTTCGGTCCAGAAGACTATCCCTGCCAAAGATTGCCTGCCCCAGGAGCTCATTCCTACAACCGCAGAGACCAGACACAATGGAAAGTATTCCTCACAATCTTCCTCTGGTGCCTCACTCAAAGCCTGTGCAGGTCGCGACAGAACCGCGTGGAGATAAAAACACCAAGATGACGGAGGCAGCAGACTCTGACTCCGAGATGGAGACACAAGACAACTCAGAGGGGGAATACGCGGGCCGACGGGCCGTGGGCGTACAACCGTTACGTCGTTCATCACGGAAGCGCCGGTCTCCATCTCGTTACACGCCGCCTGATCCAGCTCCTTGTGCAAATGGTGTCCGGCCTGCGGCAAAACGAGTCCGACGCCCTCCTTCGCCAGGGTCTTCGGTGGATTCCTTGGACTTTGGGGGGAGGGAAGTTATAACCTGCCTGCTTACCATTGGCTGGGGACTAATGACAATCCCACAATCCTGTGGGAGTATGAGCTTCCCCAATGAGGGGGGCGGAGAAATCATTAGCAGACTCCCTGCATAAATAGAGCTGGCCAGTTTGGAACCAGGGAGGGAGGAGTTTGGCAGCAAGAGAAGTTGTTGCTGCTGTTGTATATATATGTTAATTTGTAAATAAATGTTATTTCTTTGTATCCTGAAAACTCGTGCTGGATTCTTCGTGGCCCTCACGAAAGGACAAAAATCGGGAGACACTGAAAAAAGAAAAGCAGCCTTGGAAGGACAGTCACCTTTACCGTCTGAACCCTTCCCGCCAGCGTCAGTGGAAGCATGTCCCATCTACAAAAATCCCTTCTCATTTGATCCACTGCTTTTCCCAAATTTAACTTGTGAAGCTGCCCCCAGTCCTTGGCCACTTGAATCCCCAGATACCTAAAACTCTTCCCGACCACTTTAAAAGGTAGCTCCTTCAGCCTCCTTTCCTGCCCCCCGGGCCTGAATCATGAACATCCCGCTTTTTCCCATATTTATAGCCTGAAAATCGCCCAAATTCTCCTAATACCTCCATGATTTCGGTGATCCCCCTCACCGGGTCTGTAATATAAAGCAACAAATCGTCCGCATAGAGAGAGACCCTGTGCTCCAACCCCCTCTCACTATACCCCTCCAGGTATTCGCTGCTCTCAGAGCCATTGCTAAGGGTTCTCTGGCCAAGGCAAACAGTAGTGGGGAGAGCGGGCATTCCTGCCTTGTCCCCTGACAAAGACTAAAGTATTCTGACCAAACTCGGTTAGTTCTTACATTTGCCACCGGGGCATGGTCCAGTAGCAGGACCCACTCCACAAATCTCTGCCCAAACCCAAACCTGCCTAAAATATCCCATAGATACTTCCACTCTACTTGGTCGAAAACCTTCTCTACGTCCATGGCAACTACCACCTCAGCCTCGTGCCCCTCCACTGGCATCGTAATTAATTAAGAAGCTGTCAAATGTTGGATGCCTGCCCTTTACAAATCCCGTCTGATCGTCCTCAATTATCTCCGGGACACAGTCCTCTATTCGAATGGCCAGGATCTTTGCCAATAATATGGCATCTACATTCAAGAGGGATATTGGCCTGTACGATCCACAGCTCTCCAATCCTTCAGGAGAGAGAAATTGATGCCTGTGATAACGCTGGGGGAGTACTCCCAGCTCCTTGGATTCGTTGAAAGCCTTAACCAGGAGCGGCCCCAGTAACCCAGAGAACTTCTTATAAAATTCCACTGGGAACCCATCAGGTCCTGGGGCTTTACCCGATTGCATCGCCCCCAGTCTCTCCTATCACATCCCCAACCCCAATCATTTACTTTCGGGAACTCGAGCCTCCCCAGAAATTGATTCATGCCCTCCTCCCCAACTGGGGTTTCCGACTCGTATAAGTGGCTATAAAATTTCAGGAACACTTCATTCAACGCCCCCGGGCCTGTCACCGTCTTCCCCCTCATATCCTTTATTTTCCCTATTTCACTCACTGCCTCCTGTTTCTTCAGCTGATGTGTCAGCATCCTGCTAGCTTTCTCCCCATGTTCATATATTGCCCCTTTTACCCTCCTCAGCTGACCCTCCGACTTCCCTGTGGAAAGGAGCCCAAACTCCATTTGAAGTCTCTGATGCTCCTTCAGGAGCTCCTCATTTGGAGACTCCGAATATCTCCTGTCCACCTGTGAGGTTTTTCCTACCAACCTATTCAGCTCCGACCGCTCAGTTTTATCCCTGTGTGCTCGAATCGAAATAGATTCCCCTCTAATGACCGCTTTCAGTGCCTCCCAGGCCACCCCAACTGCAGTCTCTCCCGTGTCATTGATCTTTATGTACCCCTGAATGGCCTCTCTCACTCGGTCACAGATCTGCTCATCCGCTAACAGCCCTGTATCTAGTCTCCACTGTGGGTGCTGGGACATTCCCGTGTCTGCCCGTAGGTCTATCCAGTGTGGTGCATGATCTGAGACCACAATTGCTGAGTACTCAGTGTCCTCAACCCCTGCTAGCAGTGTTTTATCTAGCACGAAGAAATCTATCCTGGAGTGCGCCTTATGTACGGGAGTATAATGAATATTCCCTGCTCCTTGGTCTCTCAAATCTCCATGGATCCACCCTTCTCATGTGCTCCATGAACCCCCGCAGTTCCTTTGCCATTGCTGATAGCTTCCCTGACCTAGCACTCAACTGGTCCAACATCGGGTCCAGGACCGTATTAAAGTCATCCCCCCCCCAATGATCAGCCGGTGCGAGTCAAGGTCTGGGATCTTACCCAGCACCTTTCTGATAAACGCGCCATCATCCCAGTTTGGGACATATATATTCATATATATGTCCCAATATTCACCACTGCCATTCCCTCTAGCTTCCCGCGAACCATAATAAATCTGCTTCCCGGGTCTACCTCTATCCTCCCCACCTCAAATGTCACCCTTTTAGTAATCTGGATAGCCAACCCCCTCTTTTTCCTGAATGAAACACTTGCCGACCGATCCCTTCTTTAATCTAATTTGGTCTCCCAGATTCAAGTGTGTATCCTGTAACATAGACATGTCCGCTTTTAACTGTCTAGGTGTGCGAACACACGAGCTCTCTAAACTGGCCCGTTCATTCCATGAACATTCCATGTAACCAGTCTGGTCAGGGGGGCTTTTGCCCCCCCTTCCCCTGTTGGTCAACCATGACCTTTCTAGGCCAGCTCCTAGCCCATGTTCTGCACCTCACTTGATGCACCCCTCAGCAGCGACTGCCATCTGATCTCCATCTCCAGTCATCTAACTGTCCCCTACCCATTAGCAGTACTCCCCCTCCCGCTCCCCCATCCCCCCACTTCGTCTTTCCTCAGCTCTCCCCCCATTTTGCTCCCGTGAATCAGCTATCCAGCTTGCTCAGCATCTCCCACCCTCTGGCGCTAAAAAGCCTGCCGACTGCCAGATTCTATCACACGTATCAATAACACAAGCACTCAACACAGTAACAACAATCCCAAAAAGCTAACATACCATCCCCCAACGCGCAGGCAACGAGGGAAACCCCTTTCCCTTTAACCGTTTCTTATCAGTCCCATAACCTTCAAATAGTATCGAACACAAAAGAAGCTTCAAGCTGCTTTAGTGAAATTATGCATGCAAGAATCAACCATCCTTCTTGCAGAAATTAAAACACCCCATCACATCTTAAAAGTTCTTCCCTCCATCCAGTACGTAAAGCAATAAATCAAAATCAAATTACACAAGAAGAGAGGAAAGAGGAAAAAAATAAAACACCAAAACACTTTTCTTCCTAAATATCGCAACTTAACTCATTGAATTAAAAGAACAACATTTTAAACAAGACATAGCAAAACATAGAACAATTTGTCTCACGTCCCTGCCAGCTTGCCCCTTCCCCCAACTCAGACCCGCACAATTTGAGTTTAAAAGCCATTCCACCAGATTGCCAGATTCTACCCCTCCCCCTTTGACTGATTCTTATCAGTCACATCACCTTCAAAGAGAATCAAACACAATAGAAGAAGCTTCAAGCAGCTTAATAAAATTATGCATGCAAGAATCAACCATCTTTGTTACAGAGAATAAATCAAAATCAAATTACACAAGACGAGGGAAAAGAAAAGAGAGAAAAACATTAAAGAAAAAATATAACACCCAAACACTCTTATTCCCGAACATCGCAACTTAACTTACAGAATTAAGAGGTTGAAATTTTAAACAAGATAAAGCAGAACACAGAACAATTTTTCTCCCCTCCCCGCCACTCCATCCTTTCCCTCAAACACAGCCCACCACAGTTAGAATTTAAGTGTCCTTATGCCAGATTATTGTCTTTCATGAAAGTAACCATTTCTTCCGGAGAATTAAAGTACAGCTCCCGTTTTTCATAGGTCACCCAAAGACGCGGCAGGTATAACAGTCCAAATTTAATGTCTTTCTCAAAGGGCCGCCTTAACTTTGTTGAAACTTGCTCTCCTCCTTGCGAGTTCTGGTCCCCAGTCTTGGTACACCCGGATCTCTGATTCTTCCCACATGTGCGGTTTTGTCTGTCTAGCCGATTTCACGATATGCTCCTTGTCGAGGTATCGATGTAGCCTCACCACCATGGCCCTCGGGGGCCCACGGCCCTGGGGCTTACGTATGAGCACCCTATGTGCCCAGTCCACCTCCAGTGGCTTGTCAAACACATCGGCCCCGACCATCTCCTGCAACATCTTCCCCACATTCGTTCCCGCATCTGATCCCTCCTTTCCCTCTGGCAGCCCGACGATTTGGATATTCTGCCTGCGAGACCGGTCTCCAAGTCTTCCACTTTATCTAGCAGTCGTTTCTGGCTGTGAACCTGGAGGCGATCAGAGTGTCCCATGCGCGTTTGCTCTGGCGCACACATCGGTCGGCCTCCTTTAACTGCCTGGGCCCCATGTCCTGCCCATCCTTGTTTGCCCTCCCCCGCACCCTCCTTTTCAGATGAGGCCTGGTGTTCCATCTCCTCCTCCAGCACATCACTTCTCTGCTGTGGCGCATTATGGAGGACGCAGCAAGCTGCCACAATGCCGGCAACACTCTCAGAATTATACTGGAAGGCACCTTCAGAGTGGTCCAGGGAACTGAACCACATCTTTTAGTGTCTGAGGCACCGCTCAATCACGTCCTGTATGGGTGTCACTGTTACGGGTCTCGTCATTGATCTGTGGCCTCTACATCAGTGTCATCAGCCACAACTGCAGTGATAAACCCTGTCACCCAAGAGCCAACCCCCCCATCTGGGGCAGCGTCTCAAGAGAGAGAGAGGGGGGGGGGGGCAAGGGGGGGTGTTCCTTACTATAGTTTTTATATTTTTTTCGCTACGGTTATGTAACTTAACACTGTGTTAACTTAAATTGTTGTTAATATGTTGGGTTGTTCATTGAGGAGGGGCGAAGGTTCATGATTGTTGTTATTACTGTTATCATTGGTATTTTAGTATGGTTTGATGTCAGGAATCATTGAGTGTGCCATGATGAAGTCGTCGTGCACCCTGCCAGGGTATCAAGCACAGGGGTGATTGATGTGCATCTGATGGTCACACACCAGGTGCACATTCATCTAGTGGAAATCCTTTTGGTTTGTATAGAGCAGCCTGTCATCTACAGGTGCTTGTAGGGTGGCATGCATCCCATTGACCACTTGTGCACTGAGGTCGTGAGATCCCGGACAGGTCCCCACTCGACGCCTGGAACGACCCCATCACATAAAGGTTCAAGGTGATCGTCTCCGTAACAGCCACTGGGAGCAGGTGTCCTCCTCCATAGCTCCGTGGCATCCATGATGTGGAGATGCCGGTATTGGACTAGAATGGCCACAGTAAGAAGTCTTACAACAGCAGGTTAAAGTCCAACAGCTTTGCTTGGAATCACTAGCCGTTGGAGCGCAGCTCGCTCCTCAGGTGAGTGAAGAGGTGGGTTCCACAACCACATATATTGACAAAGTCAATGATGCAAGGCAATACTTTGAATGTGAGTATTTGCAGGTAATTAAGTCTTTACAGGTCCAGACAAAGCAACTGGAAAGAGGGATAATCATAGGTTAAAGAGGTGTGAATTGCCTCAAGCCAGGACAGTTGGTAGGATTTCGCAAGCTCAGGCCAAATGAATGCAATGCGACATGAATCCAAGGTCCCAGTTGAGGCCGTACTCGTGTGCAGAGCTTAGCTATCAGTTTCTGCTCAGCGATTCTGCATTGTTCCGTGTCTGAAGGCTGCCTTGGAAGTGTGCCCCAACTGGAAGGGAACATTCCTGTCTGGCGATTGTCATGCGATGTTCCTTCATCCATTGTCGCAGCGTCTCCATGGTCTCACCAATGTACCACGCCTCGGGACATCCTTTCCTGCAGCGTGTGAGGTAGACAGCATTGGCCAGTGTCACTCTGCAGAAGCAGGTGCTAAGGTGGGTGGTCAGTGCAGTTTGCAGCAAGCTGGCTACCTTGCAGGCCGCAGTAATGGCGGTCCAGGACTGGACACTTCCCCAGTACCTTGGGGGGTCACCCTGGCCACTCGGCCTGTTCCCTTGTCACCCCCTCACCCTCAGCCCTGGCAGTGGCCCCCACCACCCCAGCCAACCTGTCCAGTGTCCGACCTGGCAGCCCACATTCATCCTCTCTGTGTCTCACCTCCTCTGTCTCTGTCTCTCATCAGCCGTGATGCCAATTTCATGATCTTTAAAAGCACAAGTGAACTTGGCCCATTGGAGAAGGAGAATCGCAGAGGTCAAATTGGCGTTGGAACCAATTCTCTGACCAATCGCGTTTATCAAATTGGCGTTAGCCAATGGAGAATACCGCCCCATATCTTTTCATCTAATTATGATCATTCATATTTTTACTTTTTCTGTACTACCATCACTATAAAATTCTAACACATTGTTCTCTCTCTCGCTTACAGATTTATTTGGGAAGAGTTACACTCTTTATCGATCAGGCACTGATCACAGTGAACTCGACCTGATTTGTTTTGACGATTATTCTTCTTCCGACAACACTGCTGCATGGAAATGGAAATCACATCAGCATCGTGCTCAAGAGAAAGTAATAGCATCTGCATCAAGATCTCAGCCCATCAATGGAAACAGGACTGACTTTGGGAATCGACTGGTCCCCACAGTGACACATTTTAATGGCAAGGACTTCAATGTGAGGATTGTCCCTATTCTGTTTGAAGATGCTGGAATTTACACATGTTTTCTGAAAACATATAAAATTGTGACAATCACACTAATCACAGTTAAAGGTAGGAGACAGAATTTTGCCGTTGTTTTAAATGATCAAGTAGTTGTTTAAAATCTAAATGATTTTCTTGTTTGCAGTCACAGCTGAACCATCTGATGCAGTGAGTGATGGAGACAATGTTACCCTGACTTGCTCAGTCTCTGATGTCACTGGATCAATGAGACTTGTTTGGATCAGCAGTGATGGGAAAACTGTTGCAGAGAAAACATTGAATGGACAGAATGGGGAAGAGAAATCATTGAGACTGATTATTCAGAAAGCTGAGAGAGGCAGCAGGAACTGGAAATGTGTTTTGTTTCATCAAAACCTACCCCAGCTTTCAGTCCTGTACTATCTGGAACCCAGTGGTAAGTGACTCGGGCTTTGCTCCTTATACTTTTAACCTGAAAAGAAAATTCTTCTCTCTGTCACAACTGATCCTGGAAACATCTTAACATCATCACTCTCATTCTAACTGAGAGTTGGTGCTTTGTGAGTGTAACTTACTCAAGGAGTTGAGCAAATATCAAGACTGAGACTCCGATAGAGTATTGAGCAATGCTGCACTGTCAGAGGTTCTGTTTCCTTGATGAAATTTTAAACCAAGAACTTTTGTCATTCAGGTGGATGTGATAGATCCTGTGGCAGTATTACAAGGAAAAGCAAAGGAGTTTTCCACAGTTTCCTGGCCAATATTTATCCCTCAATCAACATCACAAAAACAGAATACCTGTTCAGGTGTATATTGCTGTGTTTGGGAGCTTGCAACGCTCAAATTTCCTGCTACATTCGCTGCATCAGAGTTCAAGAGTAATTACTTTAAGGTGTCCAGTGGTCTGAAACCGACTGTATAAATGCAATTCTTTTATGTAAATTATAGTTGTTTGGTAACACAGAATTTGAGTATTGCTGACAAACAAAACACTCTTGTCAAATCTTTTCATCTTGCACTCATCAGGACAGTGCACAAGAATACAAACTGTAAAGCGAACAACAATTTATACTGCATGAGAAGAGTGCTGATTAATTAGCAATTGGACGCTGATTTGTTGAGGCAAAAAGGTACAATGTGTGGACATGTTCCTCTGTCTGTCAAGGACAAGTCCCTGTGTGTGAATAAATGCACCTTTAAGCACACCTAAATGAGGCTCACTCACACCATTTTTAAAAAAACATTTGGAGTTGTTGCTCGTTTTACTGGAGTGTGATTAACACGCCTCCGTTTAAAGGCCGTGTGCTTAACACTACTATGGCTCTGTATGTGTAATTATGCTCGGAGTCGCCAGGTGCCATATTGAGACACCGTCACAAGTATATCAAGGTCAGGTTCAAAGTAATAAATCCGTACACCGATTAGTAAGTCCAAACGATTGGTGTTTATTATAACAAATATAATAAATACACATGCATACGCTAAAGAGACTAACTTACTTCTAACACTAAACAACTAAATACTTATCTAGACAGGAACAGGCAAGGTCAGGAAGCAAGGCCTTCGTCCCGTTCTTGGTCTGTAACTTTCTGATTGGCAAAGTTGTCAAGGGCTAGCAAGGTCTGGATCACGTAGCGATCGTTGTGTTGGCACTTACAGTTCGATGGCTGATGCTCAACGGCCGGTGATGAAACTGGAGTCAGGATGCGATGTAACAGATCTGGGCCGGAGTCTGGAAGCAACAGTTGGAGCAAACAGATCTGGGAGCAACAGCAGATCTGGGCAGGAGCAAAACAGACCGAACCATGTGCGGGACCTACTCTTATAGGTCCCAGGAGGTTCAGGCCCCCTTGGGGCGGCTCCCTCATCGATTGGGTCTTCCCCAATCGATATCTTTCGAACTCCCCAATCCTAGGGTCGTTCCTCGATGGGTGGGGCGGTCCCTACGGCTCTTTGTGTTTGGTTGCTTTGGCGCCATTCTGTCTGGGCGTCTATGGAAAAGTATCCATCGATACTTAAATGTTTCTATTGTCCGGGGTCTGGATCTGGATCACCTCATTACTATGCAGATCTGTTTCCCATTTGCACCTTTGGCTGAAACTCTGCACCTGGCTTGAAACTGGTTTCTGTACGTGCAAAATGCAAAACAGTCTTCTGCAAGCTGTGTGTCCTCACTATGACTGTTTTTCCCTGCAGTCTTAGCAGTTCTCCATTTTGTAGCCCAGTGTCCATCTTAGATGGCTACATTCCCTCCTTGTGATCCTCACGAGAAATTGTGAAGGATCACCTATGCATGTTTCTTCGAGTGCCTTTGGGTGCCCTCTTTGGGTTCCCTGACCTTAGCAAGTTCCTGGGCGTCTACTCTGTCCTTAACTATGGCAAGAAAATTTTAACTCACATTTTCTACTTGGCGCTATGTCAAAGGGGACATTCATTACCAATAACCGGGAACCTCTACCTATCATAACTACTATCCTTATCTCATTTTAAACATTTTATTACAGTCTAAAAACCTCATCCATTCACACCACATTACATGTCACTTTCTGACTTGGCAGTTGAGTGCAGAACCATATAATACATTAGTATCTTCTTTATTCACATATTGCTTTATTCATTTCCTAGGCATCAAGGGGTTGGGGGGCTTGGTGAAAACCGAAAATAGGGGATTGAACTCCGTAAATGGTTGAGGGGCAGGAACGGGAGGCTCTCCTTTTCCATTTCCTCAACCTGAGGGTCTGTACTATGACGCAGAGAATTGCAATCACCAACAGTGATTCAATCACATACGACATTGAGTACCATGTCATGAATTTTGTGCACCAGGTCTGAACTTCGCTGATCAGTGCTGAGCACGGGGAAGTTGGTGTGAGGGAAACATTAACGGCGGGGGTTGTGGGGGAAACGTGACTTGCTTCCACATGTACAAATACAACAACGTTTAAAACTAATAGGTAGGCTTCCATCGTGGTTTTCTCTTCGTTCTCTTTGTCCTCTTCCTTCTGTATGGCTGATCCTTGCCGTGAACCCTCCTTCGACTTTCGAAAGCTATGGGATCAAGCACGGTATCTGTCAATACACAGTTTAATATCCATACTGTTAGTGTATCTGTCCTCTCATTCCAATTGACCCTTAAATGACTGGCCAAGTCACTCCCTGTGACTCCCCTCATTTTTTTTTTCAATAGCAAATTTAGGAGCAGAAATATACCTAACAACTTTCCTCCTGCGAGCCGTCTCGCAGGCTTTGCAAATTTACCATCCGAATGTTCCTGGATGTAAATAGCATGTGGGATGGCGGCCTAAGGGCTACCTAACGAAAAATGAAAGCAAATTTTGAAACGAAAGGTCGAATGAGTTGCGTATGTTCCGCTACGGGTAAGATTTGGATGGAATCCCCGGGTAAGGCGTGCTGTGCCGTACCCGAGCTTGGCTGACCAAAGTGGGTTCTCAGACAGGGCGGGTCCTCAGTGCCGTTTCTCCACTGCCTGAGTAACCTGGAATGAACGGGCAAGAATGTGTTAACCGTGGGATTGCAGCCTCTATTCACCGAATAGAGGGGCACCTAAAAACAAGGGTGGAGCCAAGATGCTCCAACATCTGAAAACAGGGAATAAGTCGTGAACCGTGTCGGTTCACCAGAGGAATACAACTGAAGTTCTCAGAAGTTTCTGCGGATAAACTAATGTGCGTGTAAGGCGGTCACAAGCCTTACAGCTGAAAAGATCTCCAATCAAACCATTGGATTGGGAACTGAAGTTCTCAAAGGTATCGGCAGACAAGCTAAAGTGCGTGCGAGGCGGTCACAAGCTTCTCAGCTGAAAAGAAGATGGCCAACCTCCAACTGAACCATTAACATTAAAAAGACAACAAATGCAAACATACAAACCAACATACGTGCAGGTTCCATCAGTGGTGGCGTGGGGCTGTGAAAAGCTGTTTAAATTTAAACACTGAACATTTAACAAACACATACAAACAAACATGCAACGAATATCGTACAGGTTCCATCAGAACAAGGATACTGTAAATTACATTTGGCTTGGGGTGTAACTAGCAGATGGAGTCAGTGCAGTGTGACCGAAGAAGAGGGGAAGGAGAGAAACAAAAATGAACTGGCATTGCTGAGGTATCCCTGCCATGAGAAGTGGTGGGTAAGCGCTCATAGTTTGCATGGGGCAGCTGGGACCTTGTAGCTGCTGTGGGTGGTGTTCTCTTTCATATCTAGGGGCAGGTCTAGCTGGTGCTGGAGGTCTCCTGCAATCTCGGACGAAGTGTCCTGGCTGCCTACAGTTGTAACATGACCCCTGAGGCACATAAGGCGGAGCAGGCACACTGGTGTATTGTTCCCTTGTGTACTGTTCCCTGAGAGGGGGGTTTGGGCTGTTGGTTTCTATGCTGCTTCGGGGGGCATTGGTGGGCTGATTCTGTTGCTGTTTCGGGGGGGCTTGACATTCTCGAGCGTAATGTCCTAACTGTCCACAGTTAAAACATTCCTGTGACTTGGTCTGCTGTGGGCTGTTCCTTCCCTCATTTACACATGCGGGGTTTTGATGTGTTTTAACTGGATTCATGTCTGCATCTGCCTGCTCTTCGGGATTTATAAATGCTGTTTTATTGTGGACAGATTGCTGCCAAACGCGGGACAATCTTTTCAAGACCCATTTTTCATTATGGGCCTCTTCTGAGGGGTCATAATTGCTGCAAACATTCTGTCCTGCATCTGTGGCGTGGAAGATTATTGTGCGGGTCCATTTAACCATATTATCGCGGGTTAAATGTGCGTGGTCTAAATCACCAAAAACTGCAGTGAAATGGATCCACAGCCTTCTTGCAAATGCTGTGGGATGCTCTGTTCTCTTTTGTCTGCATTTATTTAGTCCTTCAACTGGGTCTCCTCGGTTATACCCTATGGCATCTAAAATGGAGGTGTGCATTTCCTCTAGTGTGCCTCCTCCAACGTTCTGTGGGTCGGGGAGGGCTGCTACTACGGATGGGTCTAAGCTCAGAACCGTGAGCTTAACCTGCTCTCTATCGTCCAGGCTGTACATGGTAGCCTGCTGTTTAACATTTGCGAAAAATTGGTGGGGGTCTGCGGTGGGGAGAAACGGAGTGATTTTCTCACATGCGTCCCTGAGTTG
This sequence comes from Scyliorhinus canicula, assembly GCF_902713615.1. Classification (NCBI taxonomy): domain Eukaryota; kingdom Metazoa; phylum Chordata; class Chondrichthyes; order Carcharhiniformes; family Scyliorhinidae; genus Scyliorhinus; species Scyliorhinus canicula. The sequence goes on along the minus strand of NC_052149.1, from coordinate 224,817,297 downwards.
CGTTACAGTTAAGGGGGTGGTGTAGGTGATTTCGGGTGCGCCGTCTGTGGTTGCCTTTCTTTGGGTGGTGACTGGATTCATGGGTGCGGGTGCTATCTGATCTGTGGGGGTTTGGGGTGCTTTCCTTTTCTGCTGCGCTGCTGGCGCACATGTTCCTTGAACATAGCGCTGTGCTGTCTCACTCAGTTCCTGCCAGTCTGGGGCATTCTCCTCATCTAACTGCGTTCCAAAAGTACTTTGGAACCCATTCTGTACGGAAAGCAGAGATTGCAGCTCTGCAATCTGCTTCCTACACTTGGCATGATCCACTGTGTTTTGTCTTTGCTCAGTAGTGGCAGCATGGAGTGCTCTTAACGCTGCCTTAAGGTCAGAGCATTGCCTTTGCAATGCCTCTACCTGCTTTTCCGATTCCTCTCTTATCAGGACGGCACGTTGCACGTCTTGATAGGCTTTTTCATACTGGGTCTGGGAACTGCTCAGATGGGCTAGACATGACTGATGTGCCCTCTTGGCATCACCCACCTCTCTACCCTTCTCTGCCAGCTTCCCTCTTAGTTCCATGTTTTCCTTTTCTATGTCCCTGACATCAACTTTGCTCATCCTATTTCTCTCTTCTAACTCTGCTCGGAGCGTCTGAACGACCTCCTCAGTGCCTCGCAACTGTGCCAAACAGGACACGATTGCCATCGGCATGCGTGATTTACTAAGATTTTTCTTATGAATTTGAGAGAGGTTCTCCCACCAAGTATGTCCTATACTTCCGGGACCTGTCTCCTCATTCATACAGAACTCGTTCCAAAGGGGCCATCCCTTTCCTTTCAGATACTTGCGGAGTTCCAGCTCCCACACGGGACACTGCCCTACTCGGCTACTGCTGGTCGCTGCGACCACAAACCGTTCTGGGTTCATGAGGCGCTCCATTGCCTGCATGGCCATTTTCTCTTTCTCTCTTAATTTAGGACAGGCGGTGTTGAGGTAATGTTTTACAAGACGGGTAAGGCTTTCGCTATGTTCCGCTCACAAAACTCCCGACAGTTTGTCGCAACAAAAAAAGCTCTCAGGTTTACCTTACAACCCTGTTAGTACGCATGCACAAAACACACTTCCGAATTATCTTTATTGGTTTGAAAACCTTGATTACTTGTGATTTTTCTTTTTTCTCCAATCAGATTTCTAATTCAAATTTCAGGGTCCTCGACGGAGTGGGGGTGCCACTTGTAACCGCGTCCCGTCAGGATGTCGCCACTAAATGTTGCTCATTTTACTGGAGTGTGATTAACACGCCTCCGTTTAAAGGCCGTGTGCTTAACACTACTATGGCTCTGTATGTACCAGCCTCCCCGGACAGGCGCCGGAATGTGGCGACTAGGGGCTTTTCACAGTAACTTCATTGAAGCCTATTCGTGACAATAAGCGATTTTCATTTTCATTTTCATGTGTAATTATGCTCGGAGTCGCCAGTATTGAGACACCGTCACAAGTATATCAAGGTCAGGTTCAAAGTAATAAATCCGTACACCGATTAGTAAGTCCAAACGATTGGTGTTTATTATAACAAATATAATAAATACACATGCATACGCTAAAGAGACTAACTTACTTCTAACACTAAACAACTAAATACTTATCTAGACAGGAACAGGCAAGGTCAGGAAGCAAGGCCTCCGTCCTGTTCTAGGTCTGTAACTTTCTGATTGGCAAAGTTGTCAAGGGCTAGCAAGGTCTGGATCACGTAGCGATCGTTGTGTTGGCACTCACAGATCGATGGCTGATGCTCAACGGCCGGTGATGAAACTGGAGTCAGGATGTGATGTAACAGATCTGGGCTGGAGTCTGGAAGCAACAGTTGGAGCAAACAGATCTGGGAGCAACAGCAGATCTGGGCCAGAGCAAAACAGACCGAACCATGTGCGGGACCTACTCTTATAGGTCCCAGGAGGTTCAGGATCCCTTGGGGCGGCTCCCTCATCGATTGGGTCTTTCCCAATCGATATCTTTCAAACTCCCCAATCCTAGGGTCGTTCCTCGATGGGTGGGGCGGTCCCTACGGCTCTTTGTGTTTGGTTCCTTTGGCGCCATTCTGTCTGGGCGTCTATGGAAAAGTATCCATCGATACTTAAATGTTTCTATTGTCCGGGGTCTGGATCTGGATCACCTCATTACTATGCAGATCTGTTTCCCATTTGCACCTTTGGCTGAAACTCTGCACCTGGCTTGAAACTGGTTTCTGTACGTGCAAAATGCAAAACAGTCTTCTGCAAGCTGTGTGTCCTCACTATGACTGTTTTTCCCTGTAGTCTTAGCAGTTCTCCATTTTGTAGCCCAGTTTCCATCTTAGATGGCTACAGAGTACCCAATTCATTTTTTCCAATTAAGGGGCAATTTAGTGTGGCCAATCCACCTAGCCTGCACATCTTTGGGTTGTGGGGGCGAAACCCACGCAAACACGGGGAGAATGTGCAAACTCCACATGGACAGTGACCCAGAGCCGGGATCGAATCTGGGACCTCGGGGCTGTGAGGCAGCAGGACTGACCCACTGTGCCACCATGCTGCCACACTCACACCATTTTTGATGATGGATCAAAATTTGAATCCATTGGATTTGTTGCCAAACATGACTGGACAGCCCTATTCGAAAGCAAATGACAAGAGATGAAATTGCTTGGCCTCTTACAGAAATCTTTGTGTCCTCATTGGCCACAGGTGAGATCCCAGTGGATTGGAGGATAGCCAATGTTGTACCGTTATTTAAGAGTTACAAGGATAATGTGAGTAATCATAAGCCAATGAAATTGACGTCAATGATAGAGTGATTGTTGGAAAAGGTCTCAGTGATACGGAGCTGGATTCTCCGCACCCCGATGCTGAAATCGCGTCCGGCGCCTGGGCTGAGAATTCAGTTCCACACATGGAATCGAGACCAGCGCAGGTTCCTTGATTCTCCAGCCCCTGAAAAGCGGCATACCTGGGAGTATGCCACGCCGCGTAACCCCACCTGCGGCCATTGCCAGAGACCTGCCCCCCTATTCTCCGCCCCCAACCGGTCCAAGTCCCGATGGCGTGGATCTAATATGGTCCCAGCTGTTTGGGACACTCACGAGGCAGCAACGGACTCAGTCCGCAGCCGCCATGGTTAGGGGCAGGCCGACCGGAGGGCAGGGAGGCCACAAATGGGACCGGGGTATTTTTGAGTGGGTGGTCTGGGTCGGTTGTGTAGCCGATCGGGGCACTATTTCCACGGTCTGAGTCTGCCATGGAGCACGGTGTGGCAGCTGGAGGCGGCTGTCATACACATGCGTGGTCTGAGCCGGAAGTGCAGGGGTCCGTATCTGCAGCTCGAGTTGCGAGCTTCATGACCAGTCCGTGCTAGCCCCCTGCATGGTTGTGAATATGAGGTCTTTTGACGCCAGTTTTTCCGGAGTAAAAGGCCATAGGCACGATTCTTTTGACACCAGTTCTTCCGGAGTAAAAGGCCATAGGCACGATTCTCCGCACCCGAGGAAAATCGCGAAGTCGGCCGACTTTTGCGACGGCCCGACACGGCCCCGTTCCCGACGTATTCACGTCAGGGAAATGGGCTAGGAACGGGGCCGCGTAAATCACGTGCGCGATGACGCCGGAACGCAGCGATGACACGAACACGCCTACGTGACGCCGCCCGACGCCGTAAAAAGGCGCAGGCGAGCACAGAAACTGTAGGCCAAGATGTCGGAGTCAAGGAGAGCAGCCCGCGATTCTTGGAGGCTGACGTCGAGATGCTGCTGGATTCAATCGAGCAGAGGAGGGGCATCATCTGCCCACGTAGAGGGCATTGCCACCCTGCCAGCGCGGTGCGCCAGGCCTGGCGTGAGATGGCTGCTGCCGTCAGTGCTGTGGGGCAGACCCCTCGCTCTGCAGAGCAATGTAGGAAGAAGATGCACGACCTCACCAGGTCTGCCAGGGTAAGTGCCAAGAGGGTGCCCCCCGGGTCACAACCATCCCTCCCCCCTTTACTTAATCACCCATCTCCCCCCCCCCCCCGGCCCGGGGGGGTGGAGGGGTATTGGGGCAGAGTGAGTGGTGGGTGGTTCACAAAGTAGTCACAGACCCAGCGCTCTGGCCCCCGTGGAGAGATGCAATGATCTTATTACAACTTGACCCCCCAAACTGTGCCAGTATCTGAACGGACTGCTGATACCTGCCGTATTGTAATGATCTACCTATGTCCCCTCCCCCAACAGGACAAGACCGCTCACAACACTCGTGAGCGGAACCAGACCGGAGGGGGTTCGCCCATCCTGCACCCCCTCACCACGTTTGAGCAGAGGGCACTGGACCTTGTTGGGGGATCTGCCACCCGGGAGATCGCGCAATGCGAGGTTGGTGGAGCTGCAACAAGTGAGACAACCCTGCATGACAAACACCCGCCCCCTCCCCAATCCTCTGTCCCTTCACACTCTGCCCACTGGGACACCTCCCCCATCCTCTGTCCCTTCACACTCTGCCCACTGGGACACCTCCCCCATCCTCTGTCCCTTCACACCCTGCCCACTGGAACACCTCCCCCATCCTCTGTCCCTTCAAACCCTGCCCACTGGAACACCTCCCCCATCTTCTGTCCCTTCACACCCTGCCCACTGGGACACCTCCCCCATCCTCTGTCCCTTCACACTCTGACCACTGGGACCGTCCAGCGCCCGGCCGAGCGTCTCTAAATAACCCGTTTCATTCTCTTCCCTAGGACGTGATGCCGAATGACCAGGGCCGTCTGCCTCCAGGCGGAGACAGGCATCTGCCCCCACCGCACCCAGGGCCGCACGACAGAGGGTGCCTGATCAGCGAGGAGTCCCATCCTCCCCAACCGAATCTGTGGAGCAGGACGCCCAGAGGGTGGCGAGAGAGGAAGAGAGAGAAATGGCCTGCGAACGCCCTGCGGCCTCTCAGCGGGCCGATGACATAGAGGAGGCGTGCACCCAAGACGACCTCGAGCTTACGGCACAGCTATCTCCCACACCATCCACCATCCCAGAGACACTCACCCCGGTTGGGCTATTTAGTGATGAGGCTCCTGGGTCACAGTCTGGGTCGCACATCACAGCTGAGCAGGTACAGCAGGTGGAGGTCGGAGCAGCCGAGGACCCAGACAGGCGGAGGGCAGGCCAGGCCCAGCATCCAGCTGGCTCCCAGACGTTTTCCGAGTTCCTGGAGTTTCTCAACCCACCTGCACAGCCGATGCATCAAGAAACCCAGGGACACAATGACGGGATGAGGGCTGTCTTCCAGACTCTGCAGACGCTGTTAGAGGAGTCGAACTGCGTCCAGGAGCAGGGAGTGGTGCCGCTCATGGCAGCAACCCAGGCCGACACCGCACGGATGGCATCCGCGGTGGAGGCAATGGGTCAGGTTATGCAAGGCGTTGGGCTTAATGTGCACGAGTCATCCTCGGCCCTGGACAGGGTTGCCCTCTCACAGGCAGCAATGCGCCAGAGCCAACACGACATTGCCGGCGCGCTGAGGGCTTTGGTCGAGTCTCAGCAAGTCATGGCCCAGTCGCAGCACGCCATGGCACAGTCACGGCAGTCGATGGCACAGTCCCAGAAGTCGATGGCACAGTCCCAGCAGTCAGTCGCGGAGAGCATCAACTGCCTGACACATGTGCTGGATGGTGTCGTACACTCACAGGTTGAGATCGCACAGTCCCTGGCGGGAATGTCTAACTCCCTGGACTCCGTCTCTGCAAACCTTCGGATCCTGGTCGATACCGTTGCAGGCCTCCAGGACTGGCAGCGCCAGGTGTCGGTGCACCTCCCCGCTCGCACCTCTGACCCACAGTGAGGCCCGGGGGCCACTGGGCTCCCCGAGGGAGGAGGAGGTTTCGGGGCCCGTCCCATTAACTCCATCACGGGACGTCCCGGAATTCTCGGCCTCCCCCCGTCCCATCCCTGGTGCATCGGGTGGGCAGCAGGCAGAGCAGGGTGGCAGAACGTCACCCGAGACGCCCGCAGAGCAGCCTGGCCCATCAAGGCCGGGTCACCCCAGGAAATGCTTGCCGAAGGAGAAACAAGTCGAAGGGGGCGATTCGCAGCAGTCCTCCTCCACTCCTGCTGTATCATCTGTGGAATCACTTAGGCGTAGTGGTAGGGACCGTAAGGCAACAAAGAGAGACACTGAGTAAGTTGGCACGGGTGAAGGGCACAATTTAGTTGTAGGGGCTAGGGCATCTGTAAATTATTGTTAACATTAAACGCACTGTTCCACCTTACTTGTAATACCGTGTGATTGTTCCACAGCCACAGGAATCGTGATGGTGACCGAGTGTCGCTGGGGTTGACGAGCAGTGAAACTTCGGTGCCGGGTGTGCAGTCCCTGCCCATCCCCCCACCCCCTCCCACAGCTACCCCACGCGGCACGTGATGGAGTGTCCGTGACGAACTCAGCGGCCACCAAGGTGGATGGTTCAGCTATTGCCATGGGTCAGACTCTCTCTAACGATTCTGAGCTCACAGCTCATCGCAGAGCGGGCTGTCATCATTCCACATGGCACTGATCACACCCGCTGACACAGCCGTCAATGTTGTGCCATACCGTCTGGACCCAGTGGTAAGGGTGATGTCGAAGTGGAGCAGTGTACACGTAGAGCGGATGTGGGGGGGGGGGGGGGTTTGTGGTCGTGGCAGTTGTGTGTTGACCCTCTGCACGACTGGCGATGCAGGTGGTGGTTTGATGTTCAGCGGGGACGTCGCATGCGACGCGTGAACCGTGCTGCCACCAAGACGTCGCGTGCCCGCCATCCTCGCCGGGTCCGTCGTGCCGCCTCCTGGGCATCACCAGCGCCTGGGTCATGTCTGCGTGCTGCGCCCACCACTCCGCCAGCCTCCTCCTCCTCCTCCTCCCCCTCCCCCTCCTCCCTCTCCTCCTCCTCCTCCTCCTCCTCTGTGCTGGCACCACTGCCACTGGCTTCTCCCTCCGCCTCCTGCAGCAGGTCACCTCACCTCTGCATCGCGATGTTGTGCAGCGCACAGCAGACCACAACAATGTGAGCGACCCTGTCGGGCTGGTACTGCAGGGCCCCTGCGGAGCGGTCCAGGCACCTGAATCTCATCTTCAGGAGGCCAAGGCAGCGCTCCACCACACCCCTGGTTGCTGCATGGGCCTCGTTGTATCGGGTTTCCGCATTGGTCTGAGGCCTCCGTATAGGCGTCACCAGCCAAGACCTCAGCGGATAACCCCTGTCGCCTAGCAACCAGCCCCTCATCCGGGGGGGATGTCCCTCAAACATCGCAGGGATGTATGACTGCGCCAGTATGTAGGAGTCATGCACACTCCCTGGGAACCTTGCACAGATGTTCATGAACGTCATGTGGGGGTCGCATACCACCTGGATATTCATGGAGTATGAACCCCTCCTGTTTGTGAAGACCTCCCTGTCCCCTGCAGGCGGGCGCATGGGGACTTGAACACAATCGATTGCTCCCTGCACCATCGGTATCCCGGCCACGCTGGCAAATCCACGAGCTCGTGAATCTTGACTTGCTCGGTCCTCGGGAAAGGTGATGTAGCGATCGGCGATGGCATAGAGGGCGTCGGTCACATCCCGGATGCACCTGTGCACCGATGACTGGGAGGTCCCGGAGAGGTCCCTGCTCGGAGACTGGAAGGAGCCGGTCGCATAGAAGTTAAGAGTGACCGTCACCTTGATGGCAACCGGGATCGTGTGTCCTCCCCCCGTTCCACGTGGGGCGAGGTGCGCCACGAGGTGACAGATATGTGTCACCGTCCCCCTACTCAGCCGGAGTCTCCTCCTGCAGGTAATGTCCGTCATTGTTAGGAAAGAGACCCGGGCACGGTACACCCTCGGCCTTGGTTGTCGCCTCTGGCGCCGTGGCTGCACCCTCACTCTCTCCTCCTCCCCCTCCTCCTCCTCCCCCCCATGCTGCTCGACGAATGGCAACTCCTCGGCCCGTCCCTCTGCTGCTGCAGCTGGCCCTGCATACACTGCGGGTTGTGGCTGTGGACGCTGCTCCATCTCCAAATGCAGTGCAGCGGCCCCAACCACTGCGGTGAAAATAGTCGTTCTGTTCGCAGACATCGTGCTAACCTACAGAAGGGTGGTGGGGGGCAGAGAAACGGGACGTGTTAGACGGAGGTTAGTCGACACCTCGGCAGCCGCCTGCCACGGGATACCTGTGTGTCCCGGTGGCCTGGTCGCGCTGCTGACACGCGGGCAGCCTAACCCCTGGTCACTTTCTGCATCCAACGGGCAGTTAACTACGTCCTCCTCACCGGTGCGTCAGTGGCCTGTGGCCGTAAGCCACAAGCAACCAGCGGCCGTGTCCTCATGACCGGCACGCCATAGCATGGTGGCAGACACTTTGTAACCGGGGTTGGACGAGTCACTCGCTCACTCTCTCCCTACCCCCCCACTCCCACTTCCCCCTCCATCTCCCACTTCCCCCTCAGTCTCCCACACTCCCCCCTTCCGTCTCCCACTCCCCCCTCTGACTCCCACACTCCCCCCCTCAGTCTCCCACACTCCCCCCTTCTGTCTCCCACTCCCCCCTCAGTCTCCCACACACCTCCCTCCATCTCCCACACTCCCCCCTTCCGTCTCCCACTCCCCCTCAGTCTCCCACACATCCCCCCTCAGTCTCCCACACCCCCCCTCCATCTCCCACACTCCCCCCCCATCTCCCACACTCCCCCCTTCTGTCTCCCACTCCCCCCTCCATCTCCCACTCCCCCCCTCAGTCTCCCACACCCCCCCCTCCGTCTCCCACACCCCCCCCCCGCTCTGGACCCCCCTCCCGTTCTCGGGGATGCCTTCCCCGTTGTGGCCAGTCGCTGAGCTGTGCGCTGAGCGGTGCGCTCACCTCCTCAAAGCTCTCATCAGCCAGCACGACTGGTTGACGAACTTGAAAAGCAGGTGTGTTGGCCGGCGTGGAAACATTGCGTGATGACGTCGGGACCTCGGCCCATCCGGGCCGGAGAATAGCGGGGGGCCAAAAAGTCGGGCTTCTGGTCGTGTCGGGGGGTCTGTCGAGGCCTTTGCCGGGAATGCCGACTTGTAGTTTGTGCAGGGTTCGGAGAATAGTGGGAGGGCATCGGACCGGCATCGCCATGAAAATCGGCGTGGCCCGCTATTCTCCGAACCGGCGTGAGAGCGGAGAATCGCGCCCCATAGTTTTGACAATGGTGTGGGGACATAATCCATGAAATGGAAAATCCAGCCCAGGATCTATACACATTTGGAAGTGAATGGACTTATTGGTAAGAAGTCTTACAACACCAGGTTAAAGTCCAACAGGTTTGTTTCAAACACTAAGTTTATGAGCACTGCTCCTTCCTCAGGTGAATGAGGAGGAAGACTTATTAGCGACAGACAACATGGTTTTGCACGAGGTTGTCTCAGTAATTTAATTTAATTTTTTGAGAAGGTGATTAAAATGATTGATGAGGGAAGGGTTGTAGATGTTGTCTCCATGGACATTGATGTGGAGATGCCGGCGTTGGACTGGGGTGAGCACAGTAAGAAGTCTTACAACACCAGGTTAAAGTCCAACAGGTTTGTTTCAAACGCGAGCTTTCGGAGCACTGCTCATTCACCTGAGGAAGGAGCAGTGCTCCGAAAGCTCGTGTTTGAAACAAACCTGTTGGACTTTAACCTGGTGTTGTAAAACTTCTTACTGTACATGGACATTAGTAAAGAATTTGATAAGGTCCCTCATGGCAGGCTGGTGCAAAAGATTGGATCACATGGGGTCAGGGGTGAACTAGCTGGATGGATCCAGAATTGGCTTGGCTATAGAAGACAGAGGGCATGTGTCTGGTGGTGTTCCGCAGTGATCAGTACTGGGACCTCTGCTCTTTGTAATACATATAAATGACTTGGAAGAAAACGTAGCAGGTCTGATTAGCAAGTTTGCGGATGATTAGCAAGATTGCAGGAGTTGCGGATAGTGATGACAATTGTCAGAGAATACAACGGGATATAGATAGGGTGCAAAATTGGGCAGCGAAATGACAGATGGAATCTAACCCGGACAATTGCGAGGTGATACATTTTGGTAGATCCAATTCAGATGGGAGCTATAAAATAAATGGCAGAACAAGCAGGAGCATAGAGACACAGAGAGATCTGGGTGTGCAGGTCCACGGGTCCTTAAAAGTGGCAGCACAGGTGGAAATGGTGGTAAAGAAAGCATATGGCATGCTTGCCTTCATAGGATGGGGGTATCGAGTATAAAAGCTCAAAAATTATGTTACAGTTATATAGAACGTTGGTTTACTCACATTTGGAATTCTGTGTCCAATTCTGGTCAGTGCACTACCAGAAGGACATGGAGGCTTTATGGAGGGTATTATCTGTGAGGAGAGATTGAATAAACTGGGATTGTTCTCCCTTGAGAGACGAAGGCTGAGGGGCGACCTGATAGAAATTTATAAAATTATTAGGGGTATAGATAGGGTGAACAGTTGGAGGCTTTTTCCCAGGGCGGAAATGACAATTAAAAGGGGGCACAAGTTCAAGTTGAGGGGGGAAGGGTTTAGTGGAGATGTGCGGGGCACGTTTTTTACACAGAGGGTGGAGGTGGCCTGGAATGCACTGCCAAGTGAGGTGGTTGAGGCAGATACATAAACGATCTTTAAAATTTATCTGGATAAATTGAACAGACGAGGTATCGAAGGAACAGGTGGTTGGTCCAGATAGGACACGTGATCAGCGCAGGCTTGGAGGGCCGAAGGGCCTGTTCCTGTCCTGTATTGTTCTTTGTTCATTGTTTGATATAGACACTTGGCTAAAAGCAAATTACTCTGGAAACATAAACAGAAAATACTGGACAATCTCAGCAGGTCTGACAGCATCTGTGGAGAGAAAAGGGAGCTCATGTTTTGAGTCTGGATGACTCTTTGTCAAAGCTGGAGAGAAGTGGAAATGGGGTCAGATGTATACCGTTGTGGAGAGATATGGAGTGGTGGAGCTGGAGAGGGGGCCAGTGATAGGTGGAGATTGGCAAAGAGGTTGAGGACAGAAGACAAAAGGGATGTAAATGTGAGTGATTAAGGCTAAGAAGGGGGCTGATAGTGGCAATAAAGAGATTGGAATGTGTGAAAGGCTGAATAAAGGTGAGCAGTGTGCTAAAGGGCAACTAGGGAAAGATGGCCCAAGTGGAGTGGGGGGAGGCGAGTGGGAACAATGGTTAGGGAAAAACAGATCAATGGAAGAAATGAAAATAAGTTGATAGAAATAAAATGGAGTGAAGGTGGAGGAGAGAGTTCACAGTCTGAAGTTGTTGCATCAAATGTTAAGTCCAGAAGGCTGTAACGTGCCTAATCAGAAGATGAGCTGCTGTTCCTCCAGTTTGCACTGGGCTTCACTGTAACATTGCAGCAGGCCAAGGATGGACATGTGGACGTGAGAGCAGGATGGTGAGTTGAAATGGCAAGCGACAGGAAAGTCTGGGTCCTGCTTGCAGACGGTCTGGGAGTGTTCTGCAAAGCAGTCACCAGTCTGTGTTTAGCCTCTCTAATGCAGAGTAGTTCACATTGGGAGCAGAAAATGCAATAGGCCAGATTGAAGCAAGTGCACGTGAAGCGCTGCCTCAATGAAAAGAATGTTCAGGGTGTGAGGTGGTGAGCAGGGAGGGGGTAATGGGGCAGGTATAATAACTTCTGTAATTTCATTGGATGGGGAGAGTGTGAGATGTTGGGGGTGTTGGAGGAGTGGACCAGGGTATCCCGGCGGTCCCTGTGAAATGCTGATTAGGAAAGTGAGAGGAAGATATGTTTGGTGGTGGCATCATGCTGGAATTGGCAGAACTGGCAGAGGATGATTCTTTGAATGCGGAGGCTGGTGGGGTGAAAAGTGAGGACAAGGGAGACACTTACCCTGTTCTGGGAGGAAGGGGAAGGAGTGAGAACAGAGCTCAGAATGGTTCTGAGCCTTGCCGACCACGATTAAGGAAGAATGAAGACATGTCAGCAACACCGTTTTGGAAAGTGGCATCTTCAGAACCGATGTGACTGAGGCAAAGGAGCTGGGAGAGTGGGATGGTGTCCTTACAGGCTGCGGGGTGTGAACAGCTGCAGTCGAGGTAACTCTGGGAGTCAGTGGGTTTGGAGTGGATTCTAGTGGACTGTCTATCCCCAGAAATTCGCATTGGCTTCTCTTCTGCACATGTCTGGACTGCCCAGGACACATGAAAGTGATATACTTTTATACTCTAGCTTATCTGTGACCTGTTCGGCACAACACCAATTGGCCAAATGGGTCGGTAAGTTGCTGCAACCAGTTTTGATGTGGAGATACCGGCGTTGGACTGGGGTGAGCACTGTAAGAAGTCTTACAACACCAGGTTAAAGTCCAACAGGTTTGTTTCAATCACTAGCTTTCGGAGCACTGCTCCTTCCTCAGGTGAATGAAGAGGTATGTTCCAGAAACATTTATATAGACAAAGTCAGAGATGCCGGACAATGCTTGGAATGCGAGCATTTGCAGGTAATCAAATCATTACAGATCCAGAGAGAGGGATAATCACAGGTTAAAGAGCTGTGAATTGTCTCAAGCCAGAACAGTTGGTGGAATTTTGCAAGTCCAGGCCAGGTGGTGGGGTGTAGATGTAATGTGACATGAATCCAAGATCCCGGTTGAGGCCGCACTCATGCGTGCGGAACGTAGCTATAAGTTTTTGCTCGGCAATTTTGCGTTGTCGCGTGTCCTGAAGACTGCCTTGGAGAACACTTACCCGGAGATCAGAGGCTGAATGCCCTTGACTGCTGAAGTGTTCCCTGACTGGAAGGGAACATTCCTGTCTGGTGATTGTCGCACAGTGCCCGTTCATTAGTTGTCGCAGTGTCTGCATGGTCTTGCCAATGTACCACGCTTCGGGACATCCTTTCCTGCAGCGTATGAGGTAGACTACATTGGTCAAGTCACATGAGTATGTGCCGCGTACCTGGTGGGTGGTGTTTACACGTGTAATGGTGGCATCCAAGTCGATGATCTGGCATGTCTTGCAGAGATTGCCCCGTCAGGGTTGTGTGGTGTCGTGATCGCTGTTCTGAAGGCTGGATAATTTGCTGCAAACAATGGTTTGTTTGAGGTTGCGCGGTTGTTTGAAGGCCAGTAGTGAGGGTGTGGGGATGACCTTGGCAAGATGTTCATCTTCATTGATGATGTGTTGAAGGCTGCGAAGAAGATGTCGTAGTTTCTCCGCCCCAGGAAAGTACTGGACGACGAAGGGTACTCTGTCAGTGGTGTCCCGTGTTTGTCTTCTGAGAAGGTCGGTGCGGTATTTTATAAATGTTTCTGGAACATACCTCTCCATTCACCTGAGGAAGGAGCAGTGCTCCGAAAGCTTGTGTTTGAAACAAACCTATTGGACTTTAACCTGGTGTTGTAAGACTTCTTACTGCAACCAGTTTTGAGTTTTTCACATACACAAATACAAATTTTCACATACCGTAATAATCTTTAATCATGTCACAAGTAGGCTTACATTACGACTGCAATGAAGTTACTGTGAAAATGTGCTAGTTGCCACACTCCAGCACATGTTCGGGTACACAGAGGGAGAATTCCGAATGTCTAATTCACCTGATGAGCACGTCTTTTGGGATATGTGGGAGGAAGCTGGAGCATCCGGAGGAAACCCATGCAGGCACAGCGAGAATGTGCAGACTCCGCACAGACTGTGACCCAAGGCGGGAATTGAAACCGTGTGTCTGGTGCTGTGAAGTAACAGTGCTAAACACTACAGGACTTGTATATCGATATCAACACCATGTTCATGTGCTCCTTTGATGCTGCAAGCATGTTTGTCAATGTACCGTTCGAGGAAGCTATACAGAATTGCACTAGGTCACTATATCAGGGTGATGTAGATGTGTTGTCATTGTCTGAATCTGAATTCATTGAACAACAAATAATGTAGTTGAGTTCAGTTGTAAAGCACAATGCATTCCAAATAGATGGTGATGCATCTATCAGGAGCACCAGTAATGCCCTCTCTTGCAAACATCTTTGTTGGTTTCCATGAGGAATGTATCTTCTATAGAATGACACCGAACCTACCTTTGAAAATTTCCGAAACATAGATGATGAATTTGCCACATTTGAATCTGCTGCTACCTGCAAGGATTTCCTTACACATGTTAATGGGCTCCATCATTGGGGCGGCACGGTAGCATAGTGGTTAGCCCCAGTTCCTTCACAGCTCCAGGGTCCCAGGTTCGATTTCCGGCTTGGGTCAACTGTCTGTCTGCGGAGTCGGCACGGTCTCTCCGTGACTGCGTGGGTTTCCTCCGGGTGCTCCGGTTCCCTCCCACAGTCCAAAGGTGTGCGGGTTAGGTGGATTGGCCATTGCCCTTAGTGGCCAAAAAGATTAAGTAGGGGTTACGGGGATAGGGTAGAGACATGGGCTTGAGTAGGGTGCTCTTTGTAAAGGACAGTGCAGACTTGATGGGCCGAATGGCCTCCCTCTGCACTGTAAATTCTATGAAACTCTGTGAACTATCACAAGACTAGAGAAACTTGAAAAACTCAGCGGGTCTGACAGCATCTGTCAGGAGAGAGACAGAGTTACCATTTTGTGTCATAGACTCTTTGTCAGAATGGGGAGGAGAGAGAATGCGTTCGAACAACAGAAACTGCAAACTGACACCAGGTCATCTGTAGCTTGTTCTTAAAGTTGCTTCTTTTTGTTGCAATTTCTATCGCTCTAACACATTCTCCTTCCTCTCAGTTCTGATGAAGAGTCTATGACTCGAAACGTTAACTCTGTTTCTCTCCTGATCGATGCTGCCAGACCTGATGAGTTTTTCCAGTGTCCTCTGCTCTTGTTTCTGATTACAGCATCTACAGTATTTTGCTAATTTTAATCGGTTCCATCCTGTGCTCAAATTCACCTTTGAAATGGAACAGTAAAATGAGCTTCCTTTTCTCAACATGCTCGTTGAGGAATCTGTTAGCGGATTCTCTACTACTATCTACCACAATGCCACCGTCACTGGTCAATATATGTGTTGGATTCCTCCAGTTCCACATGTTATAAGATTAGCCTTTGGGCCATTTCAAAAATAGACCTCGAGCCATTTGCTCACTGTGTGTGGTTGATGCTGTAATCGGACGCAGTTAAGCTATCCTGTGGGTTAATGGTGACCCTGATCAGATTGGTTTCTCCTGTATACCATCAAAACCAATGGATGGAACCAAGGCCACCACCATGAGAAGTGCCAAGATTAAATGTGACTTCACAATTGGACAGCATTAGATAAACAATCCTTGTGCTAAGAACTAGACTGACAACCAATTTAAGATCATCAGTCATGCTAGCAGTGCGGCTCACTTATGTGTAATTGAAGCTATTTATATTTGCACATCGTTCATGTCAACACATTGTGCCTTTTTCAACAAAACAAAAGCTTTAGGGGTCAGTCAATCCCTGGTTCATCCTCCAGAGCAATGACCGAACCAATCAGGGTCAACGTTGAATTTAAACAAAAGATTGGCAGTTAGTTAACCCCTGGTGCATTCTCCATGGCAACACCTCAATCAATAAGAGTCCACTTGCCAACCAATTAGCATTCTGTTCCATTGGGTATAAATTATTGTTCCCTTCACAATTGATATTCTTGTGATTGTTCAGATGAGTGCAAGGTGAAAAGCTTAAACAGTGTGACTCTTTTGCAGCAATATATAAATTATTTATATTGAAAACTCAATGGGAAGATCATGAAATAGCAAAAATGTTCAAAGGATGTCATACTGAATAGAACCAAAGAATTTACA
The DNA here is from genome assembly GCF_902713615.1 of Scyliorhinus canicula. Lineage (NCBI taxonomy): Eukaryota > Metazoa > Chordata > Chondrichthyes > Carcharhiniformes > Scyliorhinidae > Scyliorhinus > Scyliorhinus canicula. The sequence goes on along the minus strand of NC_052149.1, from coordinate 224,801,529 downwards.
GTGCAGAAGGAAGCTATTTTGCCTATTGAGTCTTCACCAGCCCTTGGACAGAGCACCTTACTTAAGACCACACCTGCACCCTATCCTCATAACCATCCCTAACCTTTTGGACGCTAAGTGGCAATTTAGCATGGCCAACCCACCAGGCCCTCACATCTTTGGTCTGTGGGAGGAAACCGGAGCACCCGGAGGAAACCTGTGCAGACATGGGGAGAAAGTGCAAACTCCACACAGACAGCCACCCGAGGCCAGAATTGAACTTGGATCCCTGGAGCTGTGAGGCAGCAGTGCTAACCACTGCTTCCCATTATAAGACCATAAGACATAGAAGCAGAATTAGGCCACTCAGCCCGTTGAGTCTGCTCTGCCATTCAATCATGGCTGATAATTTTCTCATCCCTATATTCCTGCGTTCTCCCCATAACTACTGAGCCCCTTATTAATCTGGAACCTATCTGTCTCTGTCTCAAAGACGCTCAGTGATTTGGTCTCCACAGCCTTCTGCAGCAAAGACTTCCACAGATTCACCATCCTTTGGGTGAAGAAATTCCTCCTCATCTCTGTTTTACAGGATCATCCCTTTAGTCTGAGATTACGTCCTCTGCTTCTAGTTTTTACTACAAGTGGAAACATCCTCTCCACGTCCACTCTATCCAGTCCTCGCAGTATCCTGTAAGTTTCAATAAGATCCCCCTTATATAGCCTCAGAAGTACATCCCTGGGACCCTGGAGCTGTGAAAAAACTGTGCTTACCACTGTGCTACTGTGCTGCTACAGTGAATGGCTAAGGAATGATTGCTGAGACATGGATAACTGTTTTATTGGATAAGCATAAGTATATACAGATATGTGTGTTACTCAGTCTCAGCCATGATCATTCATCCCTCTCGAATATTGGACATGTGTCTCTTGTATCATCATGTGGCCAGTACTGTTTCTCCAGGCCCACACATTACTGAACACCATAATTCTACAAAGGTAAGTCGGTGAGGCTGAGTATGGTAAGGAGGCAAAAGGGTCGGAACGTGATAACAGGGTCTATGTTAGAAGGTGAAGAGAAATTTGAGGTTAATGCAGGAGATTGGGATCAGGAAGTCGGGTGGTTAAGGGTGGAGTCATGGAGGTGAGTATGAGGCATTTGTAGGGGGGGGGGGGGGGGGGGGGGGGGTGGCTGTGAATCAGTTGTTTGGTTATCCAGATTCTGGACTTGGTTAAATCGGTCTCACTTTTCTTGAGTAATTATCCATGTAAGTAAGTCTGAACTGTCCGAAGTCTGCTCAGCCACATTGCGTTCTCACTCGAGTGAAACGAGGCCAGTGAGTAGTAGGAGAGACGGAAAAAGATAACAGTGCCAGGCGGCAAACAGTTTCCGATGCAACCGCCTGTCCCTTGGTGAAATCGGGGTCTCGCCGCAGCGTGGTGACAAACCAATTATCACCACTTAAGCCCTATTTCAATACAATTAACAGGAGCAATCCCGTACCCAATGGCTTGCCGTCATTCAGCGGCCTCCCCAGCAAGTGGTCACGCTGGTGTGGAAATGTACTCCTTTTGAAAAACGTGACCTGGGAGTCGGGCTGCTGTGGAGATCCGAGGAAGTGAGTAGTTACCTTTGCTCACAGGTAAAAAGCCCGGGGCACTGGGCTTGCCACCTCAGTGCTTGGCAAGAGCTGGGGGACCTGTGGATGGGGATGGGGGACCCTCCGCAGTGGTGCACCAGATCTACATCTCCGAATCTTGGAGCCAGCTTCTTAGGCGCCATTGTCGTGAGCTGGCTGGGGTTGGCTGTGCAAGAGCTGTTTCAGTGCTGCTCAGCCTTGTTAGTGGGGGGCTGGCGAGCACGGTCGGCTGGCAAGCCTTCATTTGTGGCACAAAGCTTGTGAGGCATCGTTAAGTGGACCAATTGACGTTGAATTGCGTTGCCGGCCTAACTGGGCCGAGCACCGGGAAGCTCAGGTCAGTCCCCGCTCACTACCACATTTGGAAATCTTTCCTGAGAATCCCACCCTCTAATTCAGAGTTGGAGACTTTTTCTTAGTTTCCCAGGGAGCCTGGGAGTTGCCCATTGGAAGTTCAAATATCCCAGAGAAATTCCCATGGAGTCACTGCCTCAGGACATCCGAGGGAACTCCCACATCTTTGCTCTCTGACTAACGTTTCTTTGATTAAAGTGTGTTTGACTGGGAGAATGTTTGAGAAATCACAATCCATTATAATAACTCATTAGGACAGCGACTTCTGTTCTTTCAGCGACGCAGTTTATTATTCCAGTGTGTATGTGCTGGATTACATTAAGCTGAATTATCAGTTGCAAACAAATTGTCCACAGAATTATTGAATACTAAATTGGAATTAAGATTTGCTGTCTGATTTTGAAATATTTGTTCTCTTTCCTTGCAGGAAGCCCTAATGAAATTTATTTCCTCCATCAGGAAGGGAACTTTGTGTTGACTGGGCCGAACAATCCTGGAAGTGACTCCATCGTCTGGGAATGGAGACCACACTCAGAGCAACAAAGTACAAAACAATTGGGAACTTTTCACAGACAGGATCAGTGGTGGGCTGTACGATGGAGCAATGAGTACAATAATAACCCAGACATTTATCAAAGCATCCGTGAGGATTGGGGTACCCTTAATCTGAGATTCAGAAACCCCACCTTTGAATTTGCGGGATTGTTCACCTGGAGGCAGACACAGCCCAGTAAGGAAATCCTGAAACAGTGGGAAGTATTTGGGATCAAAGGTAAGGACAAGATTTGGAAAGAGATCATTATGATTTTTTGTCATTCCTAACAGAATGTTGGGATCAAATCATGATAATTCATTTCTACCTTAGTTTTTTTTAAAAATTTAGATTAGCCAATTATTTTTTTCAATTAAGGGGAAATTTAGCGTGGCCAATCCACCTACTCTGCACATTTTTGGGTTGTGGGGGCGAAACCCACGCAGGCACGGGGAGAACGTGCAAACTCCACACGGACAGTGACCCAGAGCCGGGATCGAACCTGGGACCTCAGCGCCGTGAGGCGGTTGTGCTAACCACTAGGCCACCGTGCTGCCCCATTTCTACCTTAGTGATATGAGATATGAACCTCATCTCTGGGTCAAATGTGACCCTAAGTTAGTGTTGTGTTATGTACTCTGGGATAACACAGGCTGCAACTCGATGCAGCTTTGACCAAAAGATACTCCAGACTTTGAAGTAAGTTCAATGTGATTTATTGCACCCTTAGCACAGTTCTCTCTGAGTTTGACTCTGCTGCTAATCTTGCTATAATAACTCAGTCTAACAAACTAGAATGCTCTAAGCCACGTGGTGGGTGCGATGCTTCTGATCTGTCCCTGTCCTACTCTCTAGGTGTCGCCTGTGGAAAGAGACAGAGCATGTGTGCCCTGTCCTTATATATGGGTTGTGTAATGCCCCCTTGTGGTAGTGTCACCTCTGGGTGCCTTGAATGCTCATTGGTCAAGACCTATTCTATGTGTTCATTAGCTGTATGTCTGCATGTCATGACGTCTCTGGTGCTCCCTTAGTGTTTACTTAGTCGTAGTGTATTTACATTAACCCTTTGTGTATATACAGTGATGCATTTCACCACATCCCCCCTTTTTCCATGTTACATATTTTCTGTACAGTGTTAAAGAAAAATTGAACAAAAACAGGTAAATAAGTGATGACATGTATCTTCATCACAGTCATCATAACTTGTACAAGATCAAAGAATAGTGACATGAAATGAAATGAAAATCACTTATTGCCACAAGACGGCTTCAAATGATGTTACTGTGAAAAGCCCCTAGTCACCACATTCCGGTGCCAGTTCGGGGAGGCTGGGAATTGAACTGTGCTGCTGGCCTGCCTTTGTCTGCTTTCAAAGCCAGTGATTTAGCCTTGTGCTAAACCAGCCCCTGTAATAGTTATGAGTCCAAAGTGCATGGGTGAGATTCTCCGACCCCCCCGCCAGGTTGGAGAATCGCCGAGGAGCGGTGTGAATCCCGCCCCCGCCGGCTGCCAAATTCTCCAGTGCCGGGGATTTGGCGGGGGCGGGAATCGTGACATGCCGGCCGATGCCCGCTGGCAGCGGCCTCCCCGGCGATTCTCCGGCCCGCGATGAACCAAGTGGCCATCCATTTTTTGCCGGTCCGGCCGGCGTAAATTGGAGTAGGTCCTTACCGGCGGGATCTGGCGGCACGGGTGGCCTCCGGGGTCCTTGGGGGGTGCGGGGGGATCTGGCCCTGGGAGGATCCCCCACTGTGGCCTGGCCCGCGATCGGGGCCCACTGATCCGTGGGCGGGCCTCTGCCTTGGGGGCACTCTATTCCTCTGCGTCAGCTGCTGTGGTCCTTCGCCATGGCCGACGCGGAGATGATCCCCTCTGCGCATGCGCTGGGATGACGCCAGCACACACTGGCTCTCACGCATGAGCCAACCCACGCCCGCCAGCGGAGGCCCTTCGGCGCCAGTTGGTGTGGCACCAAGCCCCTTCTCCGCCGGCTAGCGTGGCGCAAACCACTCTGACACCAGCCTAGCCTCTGAAGGTGCAGAGGATTCCGCACCTTTGGAGCGGCCCGATGCCGGAGGGGTTCACATCACTCCTCGGCGCCGGGAACACACACACACACACCCCCCGCCCCGCCGGGTAGTGGAGAATCCCGCCCTATGAATTTACACGGTCGAGTGGCTTTCTTGTGCTGTTATGGAAGTGTCGATGTTGATGTTGTCATTCCCTTGTGAATGCTGTCAGTGTCCTGGTGTTTACGTAAACAAGAAGTCATCAGGAGGTGTTCAAATTGTCAAATCACTTCATTGTCTGAGTTGGACTCTTTTCTTTGTATGTTTGTGGTAGCAATTCTTGATGATATCTTCCCTGAAAGCTGGTTTGCTTGTTAATAGTGTAGCAAACGTGAATTGGTAAGAAGCGTTGACATGTCTGGTATGTTTGCTCTCTCGCCATTGTTCTGAGCTGAGCAGTAACATTGTCCTTCATGGGCAGAGTTGTACCATGTTGTACCAGTTGTTGCTGTATTGTTGTTGTCATTGTTGTTATTGACGTGCTTGTTGTTGTGTTTGTTGCCTCTGGTACGCTTCTTGTTGTTGTCTTTTTTGTTGTTTTTTTAGGTGTTGTTGTGTTTGTTGCGCTCAAAGACCACACCGAGTGGAGAATTTGAGCCCTTCACAAAGTTACTTGTATCAGAGTTCTTTGTGGCAGCTGCTGTTTCATTGAGCGTGCCGTCTCTGATTCCTCGGCACTCCCTGTCTGGAGTGAGGACCGATTCATTGGAATCATCTTTGGCTTGTCAATGCTCCCCGTCTGGAGCTCTTTCTGGCTCCTCTGAATCACTTTTGGTTTCTGGATACTCCCCGTCTGGAGTGATTTCAGGTTCTTGTTGAGAGGCTCGAGGAGATGAGATTTGAATTAATGTGGTGTCACTGGAGTCACTAGTAGCCTCACTTTGATTGTCGAGTGCCTCTGTACATACTAGCTGAGATCTGTCAGTCTCGCTGAGATGTCGCACATCTTGTATGGGAATTGTGAAGCCTTTGTCATTTGTCGCACATACAGTGGGTAGACCTTCAGTGTCTTCTTGTTGGTTAGATGAACTGGGTAGACTGTCAGAGTCTTCTTCGGGTGGCTCAAATAATCTCAAATAATCTGTCATAGTCTTTGTGATGTTCACGTATGCATGGTAGACTGTCATAGTCGTCTTGCTGTGCACTTGAGCATGGCAGACTTGCATCGCCTGCTGCTGGTTGCTCAGATAAGGTTGCTAGACCTTCATGGTCTTGTTCATGCAAGAACTGCGCTCTGGGGTCTTGCGTTGCTTCCATTGTGGAGTCTGTCAACGAGCTCGCTGTGGACGCTTGTACCGATCTCTCTGTGGAGTCTGGCATCGTTCCTTGCGTGGAGACATGCAGTGATCTCACTGTGGAGTCGATCTGTGCGCTCTCAACGGAGTCATACAGTGGTCTCGCTGTGGAGTCTGTCATCGCTTTCTGTGCGGAGTCGGGGACTCTTCGTCATGCGTGGACCACCCTCTGTGTGGAGTCGGGGACTCTTTGTGGTGCCTGGACCACTCTCTGTGTGGAGTCGGGGACTCTTTGTGGTGCGTGGAGCACTCTCTGTGTGGAGTCGGGGACTCTTTGTGGTGCGTGGAGCACTCTCTGTGTGGAGTCGGGGACTCTTTGTGGTGCGTGGAGCACTGTTCGTCAGGCCGCTCTCTGTGGGCTTGTACCTCTCTCTGTCTATTGGCGTCAGGCCGCTCTCTGTGGGCTTGTACCGCTCTCTGACTCTTGGCGTCGGGCCGCTCTCTGTGGGCTTGGACCTCTCTCTGTCTATTGGCGTCAGGCCGCTCTCTGTTGGCTTGGACCTCTCTCTGTCTATTGGCGTCAGGCTGCTCTCTGGGGCTTGTACCTCTCTCTGTCTATTGGCGTCAGGCCGCTCTCTGTTGGCTTGGACCTCTCTCTGTCTATTGGCGTCAGGCCGCTCTCTGTGGGCTTGTACCGCTCTCTGTCTCTTGGCGTCAGACTGCAGCAGAATCCTGTACTTCTGGGTTAGGATGTCATCTGTGCTGGGCTGAGGATCCTCAAATCCGAAGAACTTGTCCATGTCTGTGTTGGATTCTTCACTGTACAACACATCTCATTGCGGTTCGGATTTGGTACTGAAGTCTCCACGTCCAATGATGAAATCATCGTCTGAGTCGTAGTCTTCAAAGACCATATCATCACTTTCTGTGTCGGAGCTGTCATTGTGCTGTTGCTGGTAATCACGGATCTATAGTTGAACTATCTTGATTAACAAGCACTACTGGTACCATGATGTGTTATGTACTCTGGGATAACACAGGCTGCAACTTGATGCAGCTTTGACCAAAAGATACTGAGGTCAAAGGTTGAAGTAATTTCAATGTGATTTATTGAACCATTAGCACAGTTCTCTATGAGTTCAACTCTCCTGCTAATCTTGCCATAGTAACTCAGTCTAACTAACCAGTCTGCTCTAAGCCATGAGGTGGTTGTAAAGCTTCTGATCTGCCCCTGCCCTACTCTCTAAGTGTCACCTGTGGAAAGAGACAGAGCATGTGTGCCCTGTCCTTATATATGGATTGTGTAATGCCCCCTTGTGGTAGTGTCACCTCTGGGTGTCTGACTGCCATTGGTTGTGTCCTATTCTATGTGTTCATTAGCTGTATGTCTGCATGTCATGACGTCACTGGTGCTCCCTCTCGTGTTTACTTAGTCGTAGTGTATTTACATTAACCCCTTGTGTATTTACATTGATGCATATCACCACAGTTAGTAAACAGTCAGGCTGAATATCAGACTGTTGCAATGGAGAAGGATGGAGTCAGTAATTGGGGAACAGAGTTTGACACAGGGATCAAAAATAATAATTTAATTTCCCCAATATTTACTCATCCAGCACAGAATGAATCTCAGACCAAGGAAAGCCAAATGGGTAAAAATGACCCGAGGGCAGCAGGGTGGCACAGTGATTAGCACTGCTGGCTCACGGCTCCGAGGACCCGGGTTCAATCCCGGCCCCAGGTTACTGCCCATGTGGAGTTTGCACATTCTCCCCTTGTCTGCGTGGGTCTCACCCCCACAACCCAAAGATGTGCAGACTATGTGGATTGGTGACGCTAAATTGCCCCTTAATTGGAAAGATTTTTTTTTAAATACCCTGTGCATTGGAACTAGTGAATGATTCAAGGGCAAGTGATGTTGATTATGAAAATTAACATTTGTTCATATTCATGATATTTTTTACCGGTTTTCTATCAATTACCCAGAAATGGAAGGGCTGGAGCTGGAACTGTCAGTATGGAGATCATTGCGCGGACAAAAGAAGATAACATTGATCTTCCAGATATTTAACCGGGGCCTATTTTGTCTCATTTACGTAAGGATTGTGATAACACCGAGGCAATGGCAGGTTTGAGAGAGATGGGAAAGGTAGATCTGAGGGGATTAATATATATAGTGGAAGCTGAAACGATATATTTGGATAACTTTGCCAAGGAGAGTGCGAGAGGAGGACACAGGGAGTCAACAGCACCTTAGGGAGAGTGAGAGGGGAGAGCACTGGGACACACAGTCATCAGCATCTGGAGGAAAGTGTGAGAGGATGTCGCTGGGACAGGCAGTCAGCAATGCATACAGGAGAGTCATTAACATCACAGGAGAAACACAAATTCATTGGTTTGTGAGAAACTGCTGTTCGGGAATGTTATCAAGTAGCTGAGAATTAGAAAAAAACACTGTATTAAACAAAGGGGCAATGTAAATTTAAGAAAAAATAGAAGCAATAGGAAAATAACTGGATTTCAGCTCAGACTGTAAATACAGCTCAACATTTTAGATCATTAGTGTTTTCGAACTTCAGAACTGCATTTCTTCATTTAATAGAATTACGGTGCACAGGCTGTCTGTCTGGCATAAACAATAATATGTTTTTTCTAGTCTATACAATCCATTTAGCTAATTTATCTTGAGGGAACTCAGACTTTGTACATCCTGCAATATGTGGGAAATACCAGACGCTCCTGGTGGTTTGGATGATCACATGTGCAGGAGAAGCCACCAGCTGGAGTAATTGAGCTCTGGGTTTTGAAGCTTGGGCGGCAGCTGGGGGCACTATGGTGCATTCACGAGGATGAAAATTGTGGGAGCCAGCATGTTTCAGGGTGTGGTCACCCCACAGCATCCGCATGCTCAGACAGACAGAGAATGTGTAACTGCCAGGAAAGTAATGAGGGAATCTCTGAACACCATGAAAGCAGAATTGAGGAAGCTAGGAAGTAGATTAAAAAACAGGATCTGGAAACTAGGAATCTCTGGATTACTTCCGGTGCCACGAGCTGGCCAGTACAGAAATAGGACATTATTCCAGATTAATTTATTGCTGGAGAAATGGTGCAGGAGGGAATCCTTCAGATTTATGGAACATTGGGACTGTTTTTGGGGGTGGTGGGACATGTAATAGTTGGATGGCTTGCACATGAACCAAAATGGGACTAATAGAACATAGAACGATACAGCGCAGTACAGGCCCTTCGGCCCTCGATGTTGCACCGACATGGAAAAAACTAAAGGCCATCTAACCTACACTATGCCCTTATCATCCATATGCTTATCCAATAAACTTTTAAATGCCCTCAATGTTGGCGAGTTCACTACTGTTGCAGGTAGGGCATTCCATGGCCTCACCACTCTTTGCGTAAAAACCCACCTCTGACCTCTGTCCTATATCTATTACCCCTCAATAAAGGCTATGTCCCCTCGTGCTGGCCACCTCCATCCACGGGAGAAGGCTCTCGCTGTCCACCCTATCTAACCCTCTGATCATTTTGTATGCCTCCATTAGGTCACCTCTTAACCTTCATCTCTCTAACGAAAACAACCTCAAGTCCATTAGCCTTTCCTCATAAGATTTTCCCTCCATACCAGGCAACATCCTGGTAAATCTCCTCTGCACCCGTTCCAAAGCTTCCACGTCCTTCCTATAATGAGGCGACCAGAACTGTACGCAATACTCCAAATGCGGCCGTACTAGAGTTTTGTACAACTGCAACATGACCTCATGGCTCCGGAACTCAATCCCTCTACCAATAAAGGCCATCACACCATAGGCCTTCTTCACAACCCTATCAACCTGGGTGGCAACTTTCAGGGATCTATGTACATGGACACCGAGATCCTTCTGCTCATCCACACTACCAAGAATTTTACCATTAGCCAAATATTCCGCATTCCTGTTATTCTTTCCAAAGTGAATCACCTCACACTTCTCCACATTAAACTCCATTTGCCACCTCTCAGCCCAGCTCTGCAGCTTATCTATGTCCCTCTGTAACCTGCAACATCCTTCCGCACTGTCTACAACTCCACCGACTTTAGAGTCGTCTGCAAATTTACTCACCCATCCTTCTGCGCCCTCCTCTAGGTCATTTATAAAAATGACAAACAGCAATGGCCCCAGAACAGATCCTTGTGGTACGCCACTCGTAACTGAATTCTATTCTGAACATTTCCCATCAACCACCACTCTCTGTCTTCTTTCAACTAGCCAATTTCTGATCCACATCTCTAAATCACACTTAATCCCCAGCCTCTGTATTTTCTGCAATAGCCGACCTTGGGGAACCTTATCAAACGCTTTACTGAAATCCATATACACCACATCAACTACTCTACCCTTGTCCACCTGTTCAGTCACCTTCTCAAAGAACTCGATAAGGTTTGTGAGGCATGACCTACCCTTCACAAAACCATGCTGACTATCCCTAATCATATTATTCCTATCTAGATGATTATAAATTGTATCTTTTATAATCCTCTCCAAGACTTTACCCACCCCAGACGTTAGGCTCACCGGACTATAGTTACCGGGGTTATCTCTACTCCCCTTCTTGAACAAAGGGACCACATTTGCTATCCTCCAGTCCTCTGGCACTATTCCTGTAGCCAATGATGACCTAAAAATCAAAGCCAAAGGCTCAGCAATCTCTTCCCTGGCTTCCCAGAGAATCCTAGGATAAATCCCATCAGGCCCCGGGGACTTATCTATTTTCACCTTGTCCAGAATTGCCAACCCTTCTTCCCTAAGCACCTCAATGCCATCTATTCTAATAGCCTGGGTCTCAGCATTCTCCTCCACAATATTATCTTTTTCCTGAGTGAATACTGACGAAAAGTATTCATTTAGTATCTCGCTTATCTCCTCAGCCTCCACACACAACTTCCCACCACTGTCCTTGACTGGCCCTACTCTTACCCTAGTCATTCTTTTATTCCTGACATACCTATAGAAAGCTTTTGGGTTTTCCTTGATCCTACCTGCCAAAGACTTCTCATGTCCCCTCCTTGCTCGTCTTAGCTCTCTCTTTAGATCCTTCCTCGCTTCCCTGTAACTATCAAGCGCCCCAACTAAAACTTCACGCCTCATCTTCACATCGGCCTCCTTTTTCCTCGTAACAAGAGATTCCACTTCTTTGGTAAACCACGGTTCCCTCGCTCTACCCTTTCCTCGCTGTCTGACTGGTACGTACTGATCAAGAACACGCAATAGCTGTTCCTTGAACAAGCTCCACATATCCAGTGTGCCCAACCCTTGCAGCCTACTTCTCCAACCTACACATCCTAAGTCATGTCTAATGGCATCATAATTGCCCTTCCCCCAGCTATAACTCTTGCCCTGCGGGGTATACTTATCCCTTTCCATCACTAATGTAAAGGTCACCGAATTGTGGTCACTGTCTCCAAAGTGTTCACCTACCTCCAGATCTAACACCTGGCCTGATTCATTACCCAAAACCAAATCCAAAATGGCCTCACCTCTTGTTGGCCTGTCAACATATTGTGTCAGAAAACCCTCCTGCACACATTGTACAAAGAACGACCCATCCAATGTACTCGAACTATATCTTTTCCAGTCAATATTAGGAAAGTTAAAGTCTCCCATAACAACTACCCTGTTACTTTCGCTCTTTTCCAGAATCATCTTCGCCATCCTTTCCTCTACATCTCTAGAACATTAGGTGGCCTATAGGAAACTCCCAGCAGTATGACCTCTCCTTTCCTGTTTCTAACCTCAGCCCATACTACCTCGGAAGAAGAGTCCCCATCTTGCATCCTTTCTGCCACCGTAATACTGTCCTTGACTAGCAGCGCCACACCTCCCCCTCTTTTGCCCCCTTCTCTGACCTTACTAAAACACCTAAACCCCGGAACCTGCAACAACCATTCCTGTCCCTGCTCTATCCATGTCTCTGAAATGGCCACAACATCGAAGTCCCAGGTACCAACCCATGCTGCCAGTTCCCCTACCTTATTTCGTATACTCCTGGCATTGAAATAGACACACTTCAAACCACCGACCTGAACACTGGCGCCCTCCTGCAAAGTCAAATCTGTGCTCCTGACCTCTCTACTCTCAATCTCCCGTACCCCAAAACTACAATCCAGGTTCCCATGCCACTGCTGAATTAGTTTAAACCCCCCCAAAGTGTATTAACAAATCTCCTCCCCAGGATATTGGTGCCCCTTAGGTTCAGATGTAGACCATCCTGTCTATAGAGGTCCCACCTTCCCCAGAAAGAGCCCCAGTTATCCAGAAATCTGAATCCCTCCCGCCTGCACCATCCCTGTAGCCACGTGTTTAATTGCTCTCTCTCCCTATTCCTCGTCTCACTATCACGTGGCACGGGCAACAACCCAGTGATAACAACTCTGTTTGTTCTCACTCTGAGCTTCCATCCTAGCTCCCTAAAGGCCTGCCTGACATCCTTGTCCCCTTTCCTACCTATGTCGTTAGTGCCAATGTGGACTACGACTTGGGGCTGCTCCCCTTCCCCCTTAAGGACCCGGAAAACACGATCCGAGACATCACTTACCCTTGCACCTGGGAGGCAACATACCAAACGTGAGTCTCTCACTCCCACAAAATCTCCTATCTGTGCCCCTGACTATTGAGTCCCCAATTACTAATGCTCTGCTCCTCTACCCCCTTCCCTTCTGAGCAACAGGGACAGACTCCGTGCTAGAGGCCCGTACCCCATGGCTTACCCCTGGTAAGTCCCCCCCCCCCCCCCCCCCCCCCCCCACAAGTATCCAAAACGGTATACTTGTTACTCAGGGGAATGACCGCAGGGGGTCCCTGCACTGACTGCTTCTTCCCAGCCCCTCTTACAGTTACCCATCAATCTCCAGTCTTTGGTGTAACTACTTCCCTGAAGCTCCTATCTATGACTACCTCTGCCTCCCGAATGATCCGAAGTTCATCCAACTCCAGCTCCAGTACCATAACTCGGTCTTGTAGGAGCTGGAGCTGGCTGCACTTCCTGCAGGTAAAATCAGCAGGGACACTAACGGCATCCCTCACCTCAAACATCCTGCAGGAGGAACATTGCACTACCTTCCCTGCCATCCCACTTAATTTCAACCAAGTTCTGGTAAACAAATATAAAACAAATAAAAAATAATAATATAATATAGCACTTACCTGCTCACACCAATGGGTCTTATTATTAGGTTAGAGGAGGAGGGCGGGTGGGAGACACTATGGGCGCGATTCTCCCAAAACGGGAGAAATCGTAAAGCTGCCGTAAAACCCGGGCGGGTTTTACGGCAGCGCGCCCCTTCCCGACCGGGGACCGATTCTGGTCCCCGGTCGGGGCTAGCAGCCCGACGCCGTAGGCTCCGGCAAGACGGGCTTAACGAAAATCATTAAGCCCGCTTGCCGGAGTTAGCGCCGGCTGACGCGTCATATGACGTCAGCCGCGCATGCGCAGTTTGGGAGACTCCAACCCGCACATGCGCGGGCCGGTTTGCCCCTCAGCCGCCCCGTGAATGGATACTGCGGGGCGGCGGAAGGACAAGTAGTGCGCGGGCATCGGGCCCGCTGCCCGCGATCGGTGCCCACCGATCGCGGGCCCATGGCACCCTTGGCACGGCCGTGGTACGGCCGTGCCAATCGGTGCCATGGTTATTAATAGCGAGTTAGTCACGCCGTTTTTATGAACGGCAAGACCAGGTGTGTTTGCCGTTCGTAAAAACGGCGTAAAGGGCTGGGACTTCGGCCCATCTAACAGCTGAGAATCGCTGCCGGCCGTAAAAAAACGGCGGCAGCGATTCGGGTCGGGACTTCGGCGGGGGGGGGGGGAGAATAGCGGGAGGGCGGCAAAAATGTTGGGAAGGCCCTCCCGCTATTCTCCCACCCGTCATGGGGGGCGGAGAATTTCGCCCTATACGTGTAGTGTCTCGGGTATCCTCTCCACCAGAATTTATTGGCTAAGAGAAAATCCTTCCCAGAAGTCCGTGGGTCATACTTCCGGTTCCCGCCTTATATTATCTTTGCTCCCACTGGCACCCCGCCGCTCTCAATGTGTCCCCTCGCGCTCTTTCACTGACTCACTGCCGCTCTCCTTGCGCTCTTTCATCCTGTGTCCCTCTGAACTCCCGCTGCTTTATGGGCTCTCTCCCTCTCTGAACTCCCGCCGCTTTCTGGGCTCTCTCTCTGAACTCCCTCTGCTTTATGGGCTCTGTCTCTGAACTCCCGCTGCTTTATGGGCTCTCTGTCTCTGAACTCCAGCTGCTTTATGGGCTCTCAGTCTCTGAACTCCCGCTGCTTTATGGGCTCTCCCTCTGTCTCTGAACTCCCGCCGCTTTCTGGGCTCTCTCTGTCTCTGAACTCCCGCTGCTTTATGGGCTCTCTCCCTCTCTGAACTCCCGCCGCTTTCTGGGCTCTCTCTCTGAACTCCCTCTGCTTTATGGGCTCTGTCTCTGAACTCCCGCTGCTTTATGGGCTCTCTGTCTCTGAACTCCCGCTGCTTTATGGGCTCTCTCTCTCTGAACTCCCGCTGCTTTATGGGCTCTCTCTCTCTCTGAACTCCCGCTGCTTTATGGGCTCTCCCTCTGTCTCTGAACTCCCGCTGCTTTATGGGCTCTCCCTCTGTCTCTGAACTTCCGCTGCTTTATGGGCTCTCCCTCTGTCTCTGAACTCACTCCGCTTTCTGGGCTCTCTCTGTCTCTGAACTCCCGCCGCTTTCTGGGCTCTCTCTCTGTCTCTGAACTCCCGCCGCTTTCTGGGCTCTCTGTCTCTGAACTCCCGATGCTTTATGGGCTCTCTCTCTCTCTGAACTCCCGCTGCTTTCTGGACTCTCTCTCTGAACTCCCGCTGCTTTATGGGCTCTCTGTCTGAGGCACTCTCAATTACGACACGAAAGTTAGGTCAGTAATCAAAGGCTTTAATAAGCAGTGAACAATGGCAGCCTCCATGAGAAGTGTGCTCGCAAAATGGAGTCTCATCTTAAGTACTGTTTCCCAGGGGGCGTAGCCAGAGGCGGAGTCCCCCAGGGTTCCAAGCCTCTTAAAAGCGCAATGTATTCCGATCATCACAAGCCTCTTAAAGAGGCAATGTATTCCGATCATCACAAGCCTCTTAAAGGGGCAAGGTATTCCGATCATCACATTCACCCCCTGTTTAAAAAAAACACATAGTCCGTCGGGGATGAAGTGTTTTTAAATTATAAGTTCAGTCTTTGTGGTGGTCTGATAGTCCGTGCTGACTTTCGCCGCTCCGGTGGTGGCGCCGTGGATGCGGTCGGTTCCGATGGTGGTCTATCCGGGAGCACGGTTGACTGAAGCTTTGTCCGCCTTGGAGAGGGGGGGGGGTATCAGGAGTGATTAGGGTGGTCGGTGTCGGCTGGGGGGCAGGGGGCGCTATGGAGGGGGCGCTGTCGAAGTCGGCGTTCGGTGTAGGGCCGGGAGCGTCGGTAGAAGTGGGGGGGTCGGTGGGAGGATCAGTTGAGTCGGTGGGAGAGCCAGCGGGTGCCAGGTCTCGCAGGGATACAGTATCTTGCCTGCCATCGGGGTGCTCGACGTAGGCATAACGAGGGTTTGCGTGCAGCAGGTGGACCCTCTCGACTATGGGATCCGTTTTATGGCTCCTCACATGCCTCCGGAGTAGGACTGGACCCGGAGTCGTCAGCCAGGGTGGAAGCGAGACTCCAGAGGTGGACTTCCTGGGGAAGACAAACAAACGATTGTGAGGGGTCTCGTTCATGGCCGTACAGAGGAGCGACCTACTGGAGTGCAGGGCATCGGGTAGGACCTCCTGCCAGCGGGCGATAGGGAGACTCCTTGACCGTAGGGCTAGGAGGACAGCCTTCCAAATTGTCGCGTTCTCCCTCTCCACTTGCCCATTTCCCCGTGGGTTATAGCTCGTCGTCCTGCTCGAGGCGATGCCCTTGCTGAGCAGGTACCGACGCAGCTCATCGCTCATGAACGATGTACCCCGGTCGCTGTGGATATAAGCGGGGAAACCAAACAGAGCGAAGATGCTGCGCAGTGCCTTGATCACGGAGGCCGAGGTAGTATCGGGGCAGGGGACAGCAAAAGGGAAGCGGGAGAATTCATCGATGACGGTGAGGAAATAGATGTTGCGGTTGTTGGACGGGAGAGGCCCTTTGAAGTCCACGCTTAGTCGCTCAAAGGGCCCAGAGGCTTTTATTAGGCGGGCCTTGTCTGGTCGATAGAACTGCGGTTTGCATTCTGCACAGATCTGGCATGCCTTAGTCATGGTCGTGACCTCCCCTGTGGAGTAGGGCAGGTTGCGGGACTTGATGAAGTGGGCAAGCCGGGTGACCCCCGGGTGGCAGAGGTCATCGTGGATGGCTCTCAGGCGGTCCAATTGCGCGTTGGCACACGTGCCGCGAGACCGGGCATCTGGGGACTCGTTGAGCTTCCCCGGGCGATATTTAATATCGTACGTATAGGTGGAGAGCTCTATTCTCCACCTCAGAATTTTGTCGTTCTTTATTTTGCCCCATTGTGCGTTATTAAACATAAAGGCGACCGACCGTTGGTCGGTGATGAGGGTGAACCTCCTACCAGCTAGGTAGTGCCTCCAGTGTCGCACGGCCTCCACTATGGCTTGTGCCTCCTTCTCGACTGCAGAGTGTCGAATTTCCGAGGCGTTGAGGGTTCGGGAGAAGAACGCTACTGGTCTGCCCGCTTGGTTGAGGGTAGCAGCCAGGGCGACGTCTGATGCATCGCTTTCTATTTGAAAGGGGATGGCTTCGTCCACCGCGTGCATGGCGGCCTTGATGATGCCGGCCTTGATACGGTTGAAAGCCGACTGGGCCTCATCCGTCAGAGGAAAAACCGTGGTCTTAATGAGTGGCCGGGCTTTGTCCCCATATCTGGGGACCCACTGGGCGTAATAGGAGAAAAGCCCCAAGCACCGTTTGAGTGCCTTGAGGCTACGGGGGAGGGGGAGTTCCTTAAGGGGACGCATGCGGTCGGGGTCCGGGCCTAGGACCCCGTTCTCAACGACGTAGCTGAGGATGGCGAGCCGGGTTGTGTGGAACACGCATTTCTCTTTGTTGTAGGTGAGGTTGAGGGCCCGGGCAGTCTGGAGGAACTTCCTCAGGTTTGAGTCATGGTCCTGTTGGTCATGGCCGCAGATGGTGACGTTGTCCAAGTACGGGAAGGTCGCCCGTAAGCCGTACTGGTCCACTATTTGATCCATCGCCCTCTGGAAAACGGAGACTCCGTTTGTAACACCAAAGGGTACCCTGAGGAAGTGAAACAGCCGACCGGCTGCTTCAAAAGCCGTGTAGGGGCGGTCCTCTGAGCGAATAGGGAGTTGGTGGTAGGCCGATTTGAGGTCAACCGTGGAGAATACCCGATACTGGGCAATTTGGGTCACCATTTCAGCTATTCGGGGAAGTGGGTACGCATCGAGTTGTGTGAAGCGGTTTATTGTCTGCTATAATCCACAACCATGCGTTGCTTTTCCCCGGAGCGGACTACTAATACCTGGGCCCTCCAAGGGCTGTTGCTGGCCTCTATGACCCCCTCTTTTAGTAGCCGCTGAACCTCCGACTTGATGAAAGTCAAGTATTGGGTACTGTACCGGCGACTCTTGGTGGCGATGGGCTTACAGTCGGGAGTGAGGTTCGCGAAGAGGCGGGGTGGCGCAACTTTGAGTGTCGCCAGGCTGCAGACTGTGAGTGGGGGCAGGGGTCCGCCGAACTTCAGTGTCAGGCTCCGGTGGCTGCACTGAAATTCGAGGCCAAGCAGCAGGGGGCGCAGAGTTGAGGAAAAATGTACAGTTTAAAACGGGTGTATTCAGCGCCTTGAATTGCGAGGTCAGCGACACAATACCCCGTGATTTGAACCAAATGGGACCCTGAGGCGAGGGCGATAGTTTGGGAGGCGGGATGGGTGCGCAGGGAGCAGCACCTTACCGTGTCTGGGTGGATAAAGCTCTCCGTGCTCCCGGAGTCGAACAGGCAGGGAGTGTCTTGGCCGTTGATTCGCACCCGCATCATCGAGTTTCGCAGGTGTTTCGGCCGTGATTGATCAAGCGTGATCGCTCCTAGGTTCGGGCCGTCAGAGTCGGACTCACAAAATGGCCGCCCGGAGTCACAAGATGGCCGGTCGCACGTGTCGGGTTTCGAAGATGGCCGACACCAAGATGGCCACTCCCATGACTCGCACAAGGTCAATGACGCGTCAGAAGTGGGCGTGTCTGGCCGCAGTGCAGCCGCGTTGCGGGGTCTGTGAGGCCCGGGAGCTTGATTTCTGGGCCCGGTGAGACTTTTGTTTGTGGCCTTTGGGCCCAGCCAGGCAGACTTTAGCGAAGTGCCCTTTCTTCCCGCAGTCGTTGCAGGTCGCGGATCGGGCCGGACAACGCTGACGTGGGTGCTGGCCTTGCCCACAGAAATAGCATGGGGAGCCCCCGGAGTGAGTGGATCGACACGTGGCACAGGCCTGTAGCGTGGCCAAGTCTGGAGGGGATCGAGAGGGATTCGTAAGGTCCGCGGAGTATGTACGGAGGTTACGGTGGGCCGTTTCGAGAGAAAAGCCGAGCGTTACCGTGCCTTGGAGATCCTTCGCCCCGTCTTCTAGGAGCCGCTGACGGATGTACGATGACCTGATGCCAGACACAAGGGCGTCGCGAATGTGTAAGTCCCTGTGTTCTTCAGCCGTCACTGCTTTGTGGTCGCAGTTCCTCGTGAGCGCGGTGAGTCTTTCCACGAACTCGTCCAGCATTTTCCCGGAGCGCTGGCTGCAGGTCGAGAGCAAATGCCTGGCATGTACCTCATTGGTAGTCTTTATGAAGCATTTCTTCAATATTTCGATCGCCGCCTCATAGGTCGTAGCGGTTTCAATCATGGCGGAGATTCGGTGGCTCACCCGGCCATGTAAGAAGCGCAGCTTGCGAGCGCTGTCGACATCAGACGGTGAGGAGTCCAGATAATCCTGAAAACACCGGAGCCAATGTTTAAAGATTTCCGAGGCTTCAGGCGTCCTGCCATCCAGGTTGAGTTTCTCTGGTTTCAGACCGCTGTCCATCTTGATGTGCACTGCTTATTAAATTGAGGCACTCTCAATTACGACACGAAAGTTAGGTCAGTAATCAAAGGCTTTAATAAGCAGTGAACAATGGCAGCCTCCATGAGAAGTGTGCTCGCAAAATGGAGTCTCATCTTAAGTACTGTTTCCCAGGGGGCGTAGCCAGAGGCGGATTCCCCCAGGGTTCCAAGCCTCTTAAAGGGGCAATGTATTCCGATCATCACAAGCCTCTTAAAGGGGCAAGGTATTCCGATCATCACACTGTCTCTGAACTCCCGTTGCTTTATGGGCTCTCTCTCTCTCTCTGAACTCTCACTGCTTTATGGGCTCTTGCAGAGAAGTTTGCCAGTGCTGTTGGGAAGGCAGGGACCTGGGAACCTTAGAGAAGGTTCAGCAGGGATAGATGCACAGTCAAAATTAGAAGAGTCAGTTAAGTCACAAGGGAGTTTGACAAGATTGGATGGTATTTATTTTAATGCAAGGAATCTGACGAACAAGGCAGATGAATTGAGGGCACAAATTAAAACATGAGTGTAATTACTGTCACATAGACACGGACGAGAGAGAGGCAGGATTGGCAGCTCAACATTCCAGGTTATAGGATCTTCAGTCATGACAGGGAAGGAGGTAATAGAGGAGGCGGTGTTGCAATTTTGAGAGGGAATCAATTACAGCAGTAAGGAGGGATGACATCTTAGAAGGCTCTTCAACTGGAGCCATATGGGTAAAACATAAAAACCAAAAAGGAAATCATATTGCTCAGAGTGCTCTGTGGGCCCCCTAACTTATTGAGAGAAATAGAAGAGCAGATATGTGGGCAAATTTCAGAGAAGAATAAAAGTAATAGAGTAGTGGGGGATTTCAACTTCCCCAATAATAACTGGGGTAGCCATAGTGTGAAATTTGAGAGGGAGCAGAATTCTTAAAATGGATCCAGGGGAACTTTTTAAGCCAGTATGTAGAAGGACCTACAAGAGAAGGTATGATGCTGGACCTCATTCCAGTAACAAAGCTGGGCAAGTGATTGAAGTATCAGCGAGGGAGCATTTTGCAGACAGTGATCATAACTCAGTTAGATTCAAGATTGTTATGGAAAAGGACACGGAAGGGCATGAAATCAAAGTTCTAAACTAGGGGGAGGCCAATTTCAATAAGAGCAGATATGACTTGGCCAGGGTGGACTGGAGCAGATACCTTTCGGTAAATCTGTGACAGAACAATGGGATGCATTCAGGAAGGAAATAGAGAGAGTGCAGGGCCAACATGTTCCAATCAAGAAAACTGGTGGGACCAACAAATCCAATGAACCATGGATATCGAGGAATATACAGCACTGGATGAGAAGAAGAAAGGAAGGCTTTGAAGGATGTGTTGCATCTAAACTGGAGGGGCACAGACATCCTGGCCGGAACGTTTGCTAGTGACACTTGGGAGAGTTTAAACTAGAGTGGCGGGGGCGGGGGAAAGCAGATGGAAAGCAGAGCAGTATGTTAGCCGTTGATGTATCTGAGCGGGGACTAGAGAACAAGGCCGGTAAGACTAAGAGGAAGAGCAGGCAGGGAGAATTGCTGAACCGAATGGGACTGGTGGTCTAAAGTGCATTTGTTTCAATGTGAGAAGTGTAACAGGTAAGGCAGATGAATTTGGAGCTTGGATTAGTCCTTGGAGCGATGATGTTACTGTTATTACAGAGACTTGGTTGAGGGAGAGACACGATTGGCAGTGAAATGTTCCAGGATTTTGATACGTCAAGTGGGACAGAGGAGGATGTAAAAGGGGTGGGGAGTTGCAGTATTGATCCAGGACAATATCACAGCTATACTGAGGGAGGCCACTACGTAGGGCTCATGCAGTGAGGCAATATGGGTAGAGCTCAGGAATAGGATCGGTGCAGTCACCATGTTGTGTGTTTACTACAGACATCCCAACAGCCAGCGGAGCAGATTGTAAAAGCAACAGGGATGTTGTGGTGGGTGATTTTAACTTCCCTTATATTGACTGGGACTCACTTAGTGCTTGGGGCTTGGATGGGGCAGAATTTGTAAGGAGCATCCAGGATATTCTCTTGAAACAATATGTAAATTGCCCAACTAGGGAAGGGACTGTACTGCACCTGGTTTTGGAGAATGAGCCTGGCGAGATGATCCAAGTTTCAGTCAGGGAGCATTTTGGGAACAGTGACCATGATTCTGTAAGTTTTAGGGTACTCATGAATAAGGATAATATCATAATATATACCATATATCATGGTGCAGACACATACTGATGGACACACACAGGGACCAATCAACATGTACAAACACCGCAGCCAATCACCAGTTAGAATACACACACTATAAAGGCAGAGGGCACCACGGTTCCCGCTCATTCTGGGTGCTGCCTCTGAGGGTAACAGGAACTCATTCAGCCCAATACGGACTCACAACATGTGCTGAGAGAATCAACTGGTTCAGACAAGGCTTAGGTCTCTAGTTCAAGTTAGCATTATTTAGACCCACAGTTCTCGTGTGTTAGTTAGTTAGAAGTAGGTAATAAAATTGAGTTGAACCTTCATCAGTGTTGGAAGTGTCTGTTCATCTCTCAAGCCTACACTAGCCAACACATCATGATACCAGGAGTTGAGGAATGCTCGTACTTCTGAGACCTACCCATCAGTGATCTGCCTTCCACCAATCTCGCGCCATCCTATAGAATGGACTCCGTTCGCCCACCGCCGCCTCTCCGCATCGCTAGGAATCTGGGCTTGAACTGGAAACTTTTCAAACAGTGCTTCCAGCTGTACCTCGAAGCCAGGGACCTGGAAGCTGCCTCGGACGCACGGAAGATTGCTCTCTTCCTCTTCACAGCCGGTGACTATGCTCTGCACATTTACAACTCGCTCACCTTCGATGAAGGGGAGAACAAATCGAAGTTCAAGACCATAATTCTGAAGTTCGACAGCCACTGTGCGGTCGAGGTCAACGAGAGCTTCGAGAGATACATGTTTCAGCAGCGAATTCAGGGTAAGGACGAGCCTTTCCAGTCCTTTATTACCCACCTCCACGTCCTTGCGCAGCCCTGCAACTACGGGTCCACCTCTGACTCCATGCTCCATGACCAGATTGTTTTTGGTGTTCAATCTGAGCCCCTGCGGCAGCAGCTACTAAAAGTAAAGCAGCTCACTCTCTCCACGACCATTGAGACCTGTGTACTTCATGAAAATGCCTCCACGCGCCACTCCTGCATCCAGGTTGCTGAAACGGTGCGGCAAGCCCCTTACGAGGCAGAACAGGTCCAAATCATAAAATATCTTCAGGCTCTGGACCTAAACGATGGCAGCCATTTTGCATGTTTTTTACGGAGTCCCGCACCCACATGCAGCGAGCGTGCTGATGTCACGGACCACTTCGCGGTGCCCGCTCCCTGGATCACCCCGCGCATGCGGGGTGGCACGACAAATGTCCCGACGCTCTGGCGTGCAGCAACAGCGGCTCCGCCCACTTAAAGCGGCAATGTCCCGCGAAGTCTCAACACTGCCTGCAGTGTGGCAAACGAGACCACTACGCGGCAATGTGCAGATCCTCCATGCCTGCTGCTTTTCGAAGGTCCACCCAGCCCCACAGAGACGTCTGGGCTACCCAGCCTGCCATCAATGAACCTACTCTAGACCTTGATTCCGACTGTGCCTGCAATGACCCACAGGTCCCGTTCCAAATCGGCATCATTACTACTAACAGGATGTCCCCCAACCGTGGCACTGAACCTGTCCACGTCCACAGCGTCAGCCAGGATGATGAGTGGTGTGCCACCCTTACGATCAACTGGTCCCCTGTCAGGTTCTGCCCGGACACTGGCGCTTCTGCCAATCTCATTGCGTCGTCTGATTTCCGCAAGCTCTGCGTACAGCCTGCTGTTGTGCCATTCATGTGTACATTGCTCGACTACAATGGCAGTGCCATAGCCGCCAGCGGCTCCTGCCACCTTGCGGTGACACATCGTGCTCACACAGTCATTCTCCCGTTAGAGATTGTTGCTGCCTCAAAACCCTCTTTACTTGGTGCGCAGGCATGCAAGCTGCTCCACTTAGTGCAGAGAGTACACTCTCTCTCTTCAAGCAATATACCTGCATCCTCTGACATAGACTTCAGGGCGCAACTCGACTCCATCATACAACAATACCATGATGTTTTCGAAGGCATGGGCACGCTCTCTTACAAGTACAAAATCTTACTCAAGCCCAACGCCATGCCTGTCGTTCACGCACCTCGCAGAGTCCCAGCGCCCCTCAAGGACCGCCTCAAGCAACAGCCCCAGGACCTCCAGGACCAAGGAGTCATTTCTAGGGTCACGGAACCCACAGACTGGGTAAGCTCCATGGACTGCGTCAAGAAGCCGTCCGGCGAGCTGCGGATCTGTATTGATCCTAAAGATCTGAATCAGAATATCATGCGGGAGCACTACCCGATTCCGAAACGGGAGGAGCTCACATCTGAGATGGCCCACGCCAAACTATTCTCAAAACTGGATACCTTGAAAGGTTTCAGCCAGATCCAACTAGATGAGTCAAGCAGGAAGTTGTGTACGTTCAACACCCCCTTTGGCAGGTCCTGCTACAACTGGATGCCATTCGGCATCATCTCTGCGTCCAAAGTTTTCCACCGGATCATGGAGCAGATGAAGGAGGGGATCGATGGCGTTCGGGTATATGTCAACGACATTATCATCTGGTCACCCACCCTGCAGGAACACGTTGCCCGCCTTCAGCGTGTTTTCAGGCGCATCCATGAACACGGACTCTGCCTCAATAGGGCCAAATTCTCCTTCGGCCAGTCAAGTATCACATTTCTGGGGGATCACATCTCCCACCAGGGGGTGCGTCCGGACGAGGACAAGATTGCAGCAATCACGTCCATGAAGACGCCCAGTTCTCCGGTTCCAGGGTATGGTGAACTTCCTCGGGAAGTTCATCCCGAATCTCGCCTCACACACCACGGCCCTCAGAGACCTGATTCGTAAAACCACAGATTTCCATTTTCTCCCTGCTCACGAGCGTGAATGGCAGGAGCTGAAGGTCAAGCTTTCCACGGCCCCAGTATTGGCCTTTTTCGACCCGACCAAAGAGACTAAAATCTCTACTGACGCCAGTCAGTCGGGGATTGGTGCCGTACTCTTGCAACGAGACAAGGCCTCATCATGGGCCCCCGTTGTGTATGCGTCGCGGGCGATGACTCCCACAGAGCAGCACTAAGTGCTGATCGAGAAAGAGTGTCCCGGCCTTCTCACTGGAGTCGTGAAGTTCCATGACTATGTCTATGGACTTCCACAGCTCACGGTGGAAACAGACCACCGCCCCCTTGTAAATATCATCAAAAAGGACTTGAATGACATGTCGCCTCGCATCCAGCGTATCTTACTCAAGCTGCGCAGGTACGACTTTCAACTGATCTACACCCCTGGCAAGGACCTCGCCGTTGCCGATGCTCTCTCAAGGTTGATCACAACTCCATGTGATCATGACGGCTTCATTTGCCAAATAGACGCTCGCGTCCAGTTTGCAGCCTCCCATTTGCCAGCTACGGATGCACGACTGATGCAAATTTGCCGCGAGACAGCGGCTGATCCACTTCTACAGCGGGTGATGCGCCTAATGTCGGACGGGTGGCTCAAGGGCCAATGCCCGCAATTTTACAATGTCTGCGATGACCTGGCGGTTGTCAACTGGTTGCTCCTGAAATTGGATCACATCGTCGTCCCACAAAGCATGCGGCAGCTAGTATTGGAGCAACTCCATGAAGGGCACTTAGGCATTGAGAAATGCCGCCGCAGGGCCAGAGAAGCCGTCTACTGGCTGGGCATAAATGATGACATCGCCAATGTGGTGGTCAACTGCTCTACCTGCCAGCATTTTCAGCCTGCCTAATCACAGGAGACCTTGATGCCCCATGAGCTTGTCACATCACCGTGGACCAAAGTGGGCATCGACTTGTTCCATGCACTGGGCAGGGATTACGTTATCATCATCGACTATTTCTCTAGTTACCCGGAGGTCATCAGGCTGCACGACCTCACATCGTCAGCTGTGATCAGGGCGTGTAAGGAGACATTTGCCCGACATGGCATTCCGCTGACAGTCATGTCAGACAATGGCCCCTGTTTTGCGAGCCAGGAATGGGCCGGCTTCGCCCGACACTACAATTTCCAGCACGCTATGTGCAGTCCCCTGTACCCCCAATCGAATGGGGAGGCGGAAAAGGGGGTCCACATCGTAAAGCGGCTCCTCAGCAAGGCCGCCGATGGCGGCTCAGATTTCCATCTGGCTGTGCTGGCCTATCGCTCCGACCCGCTCTCCACCGGCCTGTCGCCTGCTCAGCTGCTAATGAACCGCACCCTCAGAATGACGGTGCCATCAATTCTTGCTCCCAACCTCGATTATGTCCCCGTGCTCCACCGCATGCACATGTCTCGACTACAGCCGAAAACCGCATACGACTCATGGGCTGCTGACCTTCCTGACATCCATCCACGCGACAAGGTTCGCATCCACCTCCTGGCTGGTCTGTGCCTGCTGTCGTTCTAAAGCAGGTGGCCCCCCGCTCCTTCCTGGTCCACTTACCGGATGGGTCCATTCGGTGCCACAACGGACGTGCTCTTCGCCTGGTTCCAGGGTCGTCACGGGATCCTCCGACCAGCTCTTCTACTGATCCCACCGTGGACTGTGTGGCGCTTCCGGTCGCTCTGCCTGCTCCTGACAGTAATGCTGCCCTCCCGGCTCCTGAGGTGCCAGTCATTGCCCTACCCTTGAGGCGGTCAACCAGAGTTCGTCGCCCACCTCAGAGACTGAACTTATGAACTCTGCACACATGTGGACGTTCTGAAATGTTCTTTTTCCCATATCCTTTATTGTTGCATTTGTTATCTAGTGATTTGCAAATAGGTTCGTTGGTTGTTCCAGTTCATGGTAGTCATCTGCACCAGACACCTTCCTCTGTAAATAGTCTTGTTCCCTTTATATAGCCTTGTACATATGTCTTCGCACCTCACACGTACCTAGGTACATTCTCCACACACCCACTCTATTTATTAGCACATGCCTAGATCAACATTTTTTTATAAAAGGGGGATGTCATAATATATACCATATATCATGGTGCAGACACACATAGGGACCAATCAACATGTACAAACACCGCAGCCAATCACCAGTTAGAATACACACACTATAAAGGCAGAGAGCACCACGGTTCCCGCTCATTCTGGGTGCTGCCTCTGAGTGTAACAGGAACTTATTCAGCCCAGCACAGACTCACAACATGTGCTGAGAGAATCAACTGGTTCAGACAAGGCTTAGGTCTCTAGTTCAAGTTAGCATTATTTAGACCCACAGTCCTCATGTGTTAGTTAGTTAGAAGTAGTTAATAAAATTGAGTTGAACCTTCATCAGTGTTGGAAGTGCCTGTTCATCTCTCAAGCCTACACTCGCCAACACATCAAATAAGACTAGTCGTCGGCTGAAGATGCTAAATTGGAGAAAGGCTAAATGAAACAATATTCAGCAGGAACTAAAGAATTTAAATTGGAGGTGGCTATTTGAGGATAAATCAATATCTGACATGTGTGAGTCTGTCAAATTTCACTTGATTAGAATTCAGGACCAGCGTGTGCCTGTGCGGATGAAAGATAAGTATGGAAAGTTTCGGGATCCTTGGATAATAAAGGATATTGTGAGCCTGGAGATAAAGAAAGCATTCGTAAGTCTCGAAGGCTGAGAGCAAATGGAGCCCTTGAAGAATATAAAGAAAACAGGAAGGAACTTAGCAAGGAGTCAGTGAGGCTAAAATGAAAGTCCTTGGCAAACAGGATTAAGGAGAACCCCAAAGCATTTATAAAGAGCAGGAGAGTAGCCAGGGAAAAGATTGGCACACTCAAGGACAGAGGAGGGAGTTTATGCGTGGAGCCAGAGGAAATCGGCAAGATACTAAATGAATACTTTGGATCCGTATTCACCAAAGAGGACTTGGTGGGGAAGAGTGTGTCGATAGTCTGGGGCATGCCAATATCAAAAAGGAGAAAATATTGGGACACTTCAAAACCATTTAGGGAGATAATTCTCCAGGGCCTGATGCGATCTATTCCAGAGTACTGAGGGAGGCAAGGGAGGAAATTTCTGGGGCCTTGACAGAAATCTTTTTATTGGCTACAGGTAAGGTCCAGAGGACTGGAGAATAGCCAATGTTGTTGATTCATTTAAGAAGGGTAGCAGGGATAATCCAGGAAATTATAGATCCGTGAGCCTTACGTCAATGGTAGGTACATTATTGGAAAAGATTGCTGGGGACAGGATTTACTCACATTTGGAAACAAGTGGACTCTTTAAACAGTGGATAAATGCAAATTACTGTGGATGCTGGAATCTGAAACGAAAGGGAAAATGCTGGAAAATCTCAGCAAGTCTGGCAGCAACTGTAGGGAGAGAAAAGAGCTAACATTTTGAGTCCGATGACTCTTTGTCAAAGCTCATTTTTTTTTGATGTTCAGTGGTCTGGTCATGGTCCAGGGGGAGGTAAGAGGAACTTTCGGAGAGCTTTGTTATATACAGCTTTGACAAAGAGTCATCGAACTCGAAACGTTAGCTCTTTTCTCTCCCTACAGATGCTGCCAGACTTGCTGAGATTTTCCAGCATTTTCCCTTTCGACTCTTTAAACAGGTTCTCCTTTATCCTATTTGCCAAAGACTTTTCATGACATCTTTTAGCCTTCCTGACTCCTTGCTTAAGTCCCTTTCTACATTCTTTATATTCTTCAAAAGCTCCATCTGTTCTCAGCCACCTAGACCTTACAAATGGTTTTGTGAAGGGGAGCTTGTGTCTCACTAACTTGATCAAGTTTATTGAGGAAGTGACGGAGGTTGAGGGGCGACCTGATAGATGTTTACAAAATTATGAGTGGATTGGACAGAGTGGACAGTCAGACGCTTTGTCCCAGGGTAGAAAAGTCAATTACTGGGGGACTAAGGTTTAAGGTGCGAGGGGGAAGTTTAAAGGAGATATGCGAGGCAAATTTTATATACAGAGGGTGGTGAATTCCTGGAACCTGCTGCCGGGGGAAGTGGTAGAAGTGGATGCGATAGTGACGTTTAAGAGGCATCTTGACGAATACATTAATAGGATGGGAATAGAGGGATGCAGACCCCGGAAGTGCAGAAGGTTTTAGCTTAGACAGGCATCTTGATCGGCACAGGTTTGGAGGGCCGATAGGCCTGTTCCTGTGCTGTACTGTTCTTTATTCTGTGTTTGTTCTTTATGGCAGATATCTAGGGCTCAAAACAGAAGAAGCCCTAGAGTTGTATAGAATGTGCAAGAGGGAACATAAAAAGGAAATTAGGAGAGCAAAAAGGGGACAAGGAAGGATATTGGTAGGTAAAACAAAGGAAAATCTTAAGTTGTTTTACAAGTACCTTATGGGTAAAAAGATAATTAGGGAAAGAATAGAACCCATTAAGGACCACAGTAGTAATTTGTGAGTGGAGCTGGAGTACGTATGGAGGGTTCTAAATGAAAGCTTTGTGTCAGTGTTCGCTCGTGAGAAGGACAACGTTGGTATAGAAATCAGGGAGAAGGACTTATAAAATTTAAGAGATTAATAGAGACAGAGTGGAGATTCTGAGTGGTCTGGCAGGCTTAAAATGACACAAATCTCCAGGACTGGATAAAATATATCCCAGGCTTTTGAGTGACGCAAGGGAGGAAATAGTAGGGGCGCTGGCAATAATTTTCAATTCCTCTCTGGCTACAGGAGAGGTGCCGGAGCACTGGAGTAGAGCTAATGGGGAGAAGGTAGGAAGGGATATACCAGGAAACTACAGGCCAGTAAATCTAACCTCAGAAACTGTTGGAAGAAATTCTGAGAGACAGAATTAATCTGCATTTGGAGAAGCAGGGAGTAATCACAAACAGTCAGCATCATTTTGTTAAGAGGAGGTCAGGTCTGACCAACTTGACTGAATTTTTCGAAGAGGTGACCATGTGTGTAGATGAGGGAAATGCATTTGATGTGGAATTCAACAAGACCTTTGATAAGGTTCCACATGGGAGGCTGATAGCAAAGGTAAGAGCCCATGGAATCCAAAGGCATTTGGCAAATTGGCTGAGTGGCAGGAAGCAGAGGGTGATGGTCGAGGGTGTTTTTCTGACTGGAAGCCTGTGGTCCCGCAGGGATCAGGGTTGGGGCTTTTGCTGTTTGTGGTTTATGTAAATGATTTAGATATGAATATAGGAGAGTTGATCATTAAGTTTGTGGATGATATGGTGGGGTGGTAATTAGTGCGGAGGATAATTTTCGATTACAGGAGGTTATAGATGGGCTGGTCAGATGGGCTGATCAATGGCAAATTGAATTGAATCCAGAGAAGTGTGAAGTGATGCACTTGGGCAGGACAAACAAGACAAGGGAATACATGATAAACGGCAGGACCCAGGGATGCACCAAGGATCAGAGGGACCTTGGTGTACATGTACACCGGTCTCTAAAGGTCATACAGCAGGTAGAAACAGTGGTTAAGAAAGCATATGGTATACTTGTATTATTAGCTGAGGCACAGAGTTAAGAACAGGGAGGTTATGCTGGAACTGTATAAAACATTGGTTAGGCAACAGTTAGAGTATTGTGTGTAGTTCTGGAATCTACATTATAAGTAGGGATGTAATAGCATTGGAAAGGGTGCAAGGGAGATTTACTTGAATGTTGCCTGGGCTGGAGAGTTTTAGTTATGAAGAAAGATTGGATGGACTGGGATTGTTTTCCTTGGAGCAGAGGAGACTGAGGAATGACATGATTAAGATGTATACAATTAAGAGGGGCATAGTTAGAGCAGACAGATAGAAACTTTTCCCCTTGGTGGATGTGATTTGATTTATTATTGTCACATGTATTAGTATACAGTGAAAAGTATTGTTTCTTGTATGCTATGCAGACAATGCATACCATACATACATGTGTCAATGTCCAGGTGGCATAGATTTAGAGGGAATGTAAGGGAACGCCTTTTCACCCAGAGAGTGGTGGGAGTTTGGAACTCGCTGCCTGAAAGGGTGGTGGAGGCAGAGACCCTGATAACATTTAAGAAGTATTTGGATGTGCACTTGTGATCCTAAGTCATACAAGGCTATGGACCAAGTGCTGGAAAACGGGATTAGGATAGGTAGGAAGTTCTTTTTGACTGGCACAGAAACGATGGGCTGAAGGGCCTTTTCTGTGCTGTATGATTCTATGACTCGACAGCTCTAAGATTAATCTGCTCACAAACTGTTTTTTAATCTTGGGGAATGGTGAGAGTGACAATTTTGCTGTGGAGAACAACCAGAGCCAAAGCGATGGGTGGCCCAGTGCTCAGGGGTGGAGGAAGTGTGGAAGGGCAATAACAGTAGGGGATTCGTGAGTGAGAGAGTATGAGAATGTTTCTGTGGTTGTCGATGTGACTTCAGGATGGTGTGTTGCCTTCCAGGTGCCAGGGTCAAGGAAGTCACGGACCTGCTGCAGGGCATTCTGAAGGGGAAGGTTGAGAAACCAGAGGTCATGACCGATGTTGGGACCAATGACATAGGAAGAAAGATAATTGAGGTTCTGCAGGCAGATTTTAGGGGCTGGGTAGGAAATTGAAAAGCAGGATGTCAAAGGTAAAAATCTACGGATTATTCCAATTCCACGCAATGGTGAAAACAGGAACAGAAGGATTCAGCAGATGAATTCGTGACTGGAGCCATGGTGTAGGAGGGAGGACTTTCTGGGCACTGGGACCATTTCTGGGGAGGTGAAATCTGTATAAATTGAATGGATTACATCTGAACAGGTTTTATAATAAAATGGCAGCAGGATGAGAATCTGTGTAAGGAGTCAGAGGAGGGGGAAAGAAGATTGAGAACAAAAGACAGAAAGGGGAATAAGAAAAGTGATAGGCAGAGAAACCAAGGGCTAGAATAAAACAGGGCCATCGTGAAAAATAATGGGAAGCCTCAAGGCTTTACGTCTTAATGCAGGGAACATCCGCAATAAATAGATGAATTAATCGTGCAAATAGATATAAATGTGTATGATAGAGTCAGGATAATGGAAATATGGCTGCATGGTGAATAGGGATTGGAACTGAATGTTCAGGGGTATTCAGTATTTAGGAAGGACAGACAAAAAGGAAAAGGTGTTGGAGCTGCATTGCTGGTTACAGAGTAAATGTAAGCAATAGTGAGGAAGGATATTAGCTCTGACTGTGTGGAATATGTATGGGGAGAGCTGAGGAGAATCAAGAGGACAAAAAACATTAGTGGGGTTGTATATAGACCTGCAAATGTGGTGATGTTGGGGGATGGCATTGAACAGAGAATTAGAGACACATGCAATCAAAGGACATCTGCAATTATGGATGGAATGAATCTGCATATAGATTGGGTAAATCAAATCAGTCATAATACCGTAGAGGAGGAATTTCTGAAGTGTGTATGGGTTGATTTTCTGGACCAATACATTGAGGAACCAATGAGAAAACAGGCCCTGATTTGGGCCTGCTTTCACCTTTAGCTCATAACAATCCCCAAGTGGTTGGCCTCCAGCCCTGACCTGTGGAAATCGTTTTCCACTCACGAGGTTGGCTGTTGCTGGGGAGATCAATGATGACTTCCCCATGGTCCTCATGGGGCTTATAACACTCCACCCCCCAAAATTCTGAACCTCCACCTTCAGCTGCCAATGGTGTGGGCATTCTGCGCCACTTTGCCCTCAGCATCGTTTATGCCTGGCTTTGGGTCAGATGGAGTATATCAAGTAGCCGTTTCCTGGCTGACCACTGAAGAGATACTAAGCGATACTGCTGGGACTTCAGTGTCAGACATGCTGTTGTCCACCAGCGCAAACATCTCTGTGTCCATGTCAGGTCCTAAGTCATTGTCCTCTTGTTGGACCAGGTATGTCTACCCGGACCGCTGGGCCCTCAGACTAAGGGAAGGTTCATGGTGCGGTGAAGTCAGGTGTCCCGATGGGTGGGTTCCCGCTTTGTTAAGTGATCCAAATGTTTTTTCTGTATCTACCCTTGAACCTGGACTTTATTCAAGATGGTGCTCGGCTGTTCCAGTAGCACATCCGGAAGCCAATATGTCCCATCACCAAAAGTATGAGCAGATACGTCATTTCCAGTGTGAAACGCCTGCTCTGGTGCCCTCAAACCATGAGGTGCCTCTCCCGTGATTCCTATTGCCGTTTGACTTTGGTACCGAGACTCGAAAAGATCAGACTCAGCTGTGTCCTCAGCCGTCGACCCATCAACAGCTCGACTGGGCCGATCCCTAGTGTCATATGCGGCGGTGTACGATAGATAAAAAGGAAGCGCACCAACCATGTGTACATGGACCCCATCGACTGCTTCTTCAGGTGAAAGCGAATCACATTGCTGCTAATGGTGGCAGATCTACAAGCAATTGAACTGTATAACTCATACGTGTTCGATAATGAGGAGGAGCGCAAGAAATATGATGAAGTTGTGAGGCACTTTGATAAACATTGTTCCCTAAAAAGAATGATGCATTTGAGCGATTCATGTTCAGCATGTGAACCCAAAAACCTGGTGAATCATTTGACAGTTTTATCACTGACTTGAGGCTGAAGGCCCATGCGTGCAATTTCAGCAGCCTGAAATCTTCGTTGATCCGCGACCACATTGTCTTTGGTGTAGCTAACGATAAGCTCCAGGAAAGGTTTTTGCAGGAAGAAGAGGGACAAGAATGTCCGAACAAGAATGATGAAAACAAAATCTTAAGGAAGACTGAAGGTCATAAAAATCTCCTGAAACCATTAAAACTAGATTGAAATGGATGCTGGTACTGAACAATTTTCTATTACAAAGTGACTTTGGCCCGAAAGCAAGAGCCAACCTTGTGAGTCGGTCTGCTTTGCAAAAGCTGAATGTGCAGCGGAAAGTTGCTGATTGGCCAGGGCTGCCGGTGGACTTCGGAACAAGAACAATGGAGACCTTCAGTGTCTGAGAACTGGTGTTATCCATGGCAGATATGAGGCACACATTACTGTTTAATATTGTAGACATGGACATTGACAAAGCCTCCAGTCGCCACATTCAAGCACCTGTTCGGATACACAGAGGGAGAATTCAGAATGCCCAAATTATCTAACAGCACCTCTTTTTGGGACTTGTGGGTGGAAACCAGAGCACCCGGAGGAAACCCTCGCAGGCACTCCGCGCAGACAGTAACCCAAGCAGGGAATCAAACCTGGGTCCCTGGCACTGTGAAGCCACAGTGTTAACCACTGTGTCGGGTGGTAAGCAACTCGGAGACTGAGCCAGAGAAAGAGCTGATAACAATCTCAACCTGCAGCTTCACAGACCACTCACACATTCTTGAATTTGACCAAGATGACCCAATACCTGGATCATCACGACCAGAGAGCATCGTAATCTCGAGTGATAAAGAGCAAGTGAGCGATGCTCCAGCGAACCAAGAAGGAGTGGTGCTATTGCCCCAGTTCCAGCCTTCACTCAGGCACCAGAAACCGATTCTCTCCAACATGTCGGTGAGGCCACAGAAGTGGGCATGGTCACACCACCCAAAGATGACGCAACAGCCCCTCAGGGTGCACCTGAAACTCTGCAGACCTCTGAGCACACGGTAAAAACCAGCACCATACCAGAGGCTGCCAAGCCAAAACACAAGAGCAATAAACACATGAAACTGCATCATTATGTTCTCAAACTAAAGAGGAGAAAGAGGAGAAGACCGGAAAAGCCAGCTCATCCCACTAGCAAACCAGCAATGGAAAAAATGAGAAGCAGCAAACAGCGTCACTCCAGGAAGCGCAAAAGAAAGAGGCTGGTGACACAAGTGTGGCAATCATGGGCACAGGCCTTCCAAAGACACAGAACAAAGAGAAAAAGAAACAAGAGACTAGCACGTAAACTTCGAAGAGGCTGGCAACAGCTTGAATGATCACAGAGGTGATGCCGTGAGGGAGGCACAATGACCTGTGCAAAAGTGACTGATGTGGTGTTTTTTGTGCTGCTTATTTCAAGATGGTTGGAGCAGTGTTCACAAAGACCACAAAATAGCTTTAACTTAAACAAAACTATAAATTTATTAACACTACTAACTTGGATTCGAAATGTACTCCAAAAGAATGCACTGCTGTTTATTAATAACATCTAAACTACACTAATCTACAGCTAATCTGACCACTGGTTTAAACTATGATCAGCACTCACTTACACTATCTGTACTTCTGACTCTCATTAGTTAACTCCTCACACACTCTCCCACAAGGCTTAGCATCACTCCCTCATATGGCTGTAACTGTAGTTCCCTCTAGTGGCTACTCTCGGCACTTCATTAATCCTTGCAGCGCCGACAATTATGATAATACCACAATGGATACTGGCTAGGCCTATCATGTTTATGAACACCCTAGTAAAACTCATTCACATTGTTAGAAAAATATCATGAATGTATAAAGTTAAAAGATCAATATTGCTTGTCAACATATCTTAAAGTTTTGTGAGAAAGGGGGATGTGGTGATATGCCTGTTAGTAATATCATAGATGGATGGTGCACGTCCTTCAACCAGTAGGTGGTGGTGCAGACACACCATGCGGATTCAAGACCGTGGTCATGTGACCAGGGACTCGCATATAAGTGGAGACACATTCGTCCATCACCAGATAGTTGTAGGAGATGGTAGTAAGTCGTGATAGGTGTTGTTCCAGAGGAGTATAAAGGAACTCTATGATAACTTGCTCGGTAAAAGATCATTATCTTACCACATGTGATTCAATAAAGACCCTGGTTTGGAATGTCAAAGGGGTGGATTCTCCGCTCCCCAACAGCAAAATCGCATTCGGCGACTGGGCAGAGAATCCGTTTTGGTGCCAAAATCGGAAGCGGCGCCAGTTTTCAAATTCTTCGCCTCCCGAAAATTGGCGTACTCATGGAGTACGCCGCGCCAAGTCCAGGTCCGCGGGCTGAGTCCACCAAGGAGCACAGTGCGGCTGCTGTAGGCCTCCGCCGTGCGCGGCCTCTGACCTGGAAGCACTGGGGGCCGTATCGGCAGCTAGAACTGCGAGCTCTCTGACAGCTGCCTGCTATCCCCCAGCAACAAGGTGAATCAGTGGCTTTTTGACCCCAGTTTTCCTGCCGTAAAAGACCACAGTTTTCATGATGGCGTGAGGACTTAGTCCCAAAAACGGAGAAACCAGTCCAAGGTGTTTTATGGATTCCTTTGCAAGGTATAGAAGTCCAAACACAACCCCCCAGTGCCCCAACTTACCAATTACGGGGTCGTCGAGCCTGCCTCACCCCACCCTAGAAGGGCAGGACACCCCCCCAACAATCGCTGGCACAGGCAATATGCCACTCAGGCACCTTGGCACTGCCAGTGCCCCTGCAAGCTTGGCAGTGCCAACAGGGCACCCTGGAGGCTCCATGGTGACACCCGGGTGGCACTGCTAGCGTGTTTGGGTGCCAAGGGTGCCAAGCTGGCAGTGCCAAAGTGCCTGGGTCGCACCAACATCGCCAGCATATAACTCTCCTCAGACGCCGACGACCACCCAGAGGCCCCCGATCGCCTGGATAACCCCCCCCCCCCCCCCCCAGTTCCATTCCGCCTGGTCCACATTTATGGAGACCAGTGCTAAACGGCGCCCTGCTGGGGTCTCCTAGCCAAGGATTTTCGAGCCCAGGCACTGGGTAGATCTGGTGTAGAAAGATTCAAGTGTGACTAATGGTCGGGATTAAGATCGCGACACCTTGTGAAATCCAATTAGATCTCTCAAAGCATGACGAGCCGAGTAGATCTTACCAGAGGCTTCTCGCTAGATTTACCAGCCGCATTGCGTCCCGAGTCAGGTACGATGCGGCCGTTAGATCGCGCCCTCAATCTTTCCATTACAGATGAACAGTAGCAGCTGTGTGCACCATCTACAAGATGCACTGCAGTAACGCACAAGGCTCCTTAAGCAGCACCTTACAAACTCATGACCACTGCCATCTAGAAGGACAGGGGTAGCAGGTTCCCCTCCAAGTCACTCACCAACCGACTTGGAAATATATTGCCGTTCCTTCACTGTCACTGGATCAAAATCTTGGAACTTCCTACCTAACACCACTGTGGGTGCACCTACACTTCAGGCACTGCAGAATATCAAGGATGCAACTCACCACCACCTTCTGAACATCAACTAGGGATTGACAATAAATGCTGGCCTAGCCAGCGACATCCTGTAAGATGAATTTTAAAAAACAGTCTCTCTCTCACAAGTTTGGACTGATCCCTGCACCACAACCAAAGGAAGGTGGACTGACTGCTGCCCGTATGTTATTGGAGTCACAGCAATCCCCATGATCTTCAACAGTTCCCCTGTGTAGGTTGTTAAACTCGTTTTGTTATCACGCAATGTCAGTGACAGATCCCTGTACGAAGAAGCCAAGACGTGCGGAGGTCTACAATGGAGACAGAAGCCCCAGTGTCCATTTTCATCAGCATCGGGTTCCCATTCACCTGCAAGGTGACTTGGATCGGTGCGTGTCTCAGAGTCAAGACACAGTTCAATTCAATCAAACAGTCATCCTCCTCCGGGGCATCCATGTGTAAGGCCCTGGTCCAGGGTGACCTCAGTGTTTGTCGCGGACTGCGTCCCCTGTGCTGCACTGGGTGACCCTGACCCTCATGAGCCCTTTGACCACAAAGTTGGCAATGCGGACAACTCTCACCATCATTCTTGGGCGAAGTATCTCACCGGGCAGCGGCAATGCCCAGTACCCAAACTCTGCCATGGCCTTGCCTCGGGGGTTGCTTTGTCGAAGGAATTCTGGCTGGACCAACACCGTCCCATGAACTGCAGGAAGTTTGAAAAGGAGTGCAGCCCAAACTAAGGACACAATAGTTTATGGATCCCTCACCTCCTGTACACCTTTATCTGTGTTTTCACAAGAGAAGGAATGCTCATGGCCTGTTTCAAACCTGAAGTTGTTTCCACTAACAGCTTCATCTGCGTGGTCATATTGTGAAAACCACACACGAGCCAGTCCCTCAACATCCTAGAGAGAGATGGCCTGAACTCTCAGTGTTCATCCAGATGTCGCAGGTAGATCAAGAGGACCATGACTGATTCACCAGGAGAATGCACTGGCGGATTAAAACGATAATGTTGTATAATTAGGGAAAACCTGGAGTCATAGTGGTCTGAAACGACAGCCACCAATTCATCAAAAGACCTGTCGCTGGGTAAGTCAAACTCTTTCTGATTCCAAACGTCTGGGCCCCGCAGGTGGTCAGGAGGAGAACATTTCTGTTGGTCTCCCCCCCAATATCCTATTTGCCTGGAAGAAATAACCCAAGCGCTCCACATTCTGGTTCCAATCTTCCAGGCCTGCGTCAAATGTGTCCAGTTTACCGAATAACGGCATCTTAACTGATACAATGTGACGTAACCAACAGCGAACCTTCGGCGGTTAGGCGAATTAGTGGGCCGAACTGGAGTTTCCGTTACTCCTCGTCACCAATGACTTAGAGGAGGCTGGCTGTTAACTAACAGATTTATTGACAATATTTACAATGGGTCTGCATAAAGCAGCATTTCACTCCCAGTACAGTCTGAGCTGGGAGGTCTAACCACAAGAGGCCCTGATTTGGGCCTACTTTTATCTATTTCTCATAACAAGCCCCAGGTGGTTGACCTCCACCGCCTACCTGGGGAGCTCATAATCCACAAGTCCCACTGGGAGATCAATATTGTTTCCTTGTGCTCCCCATGAGCATTATGACATACTCCATCCAACTCACTCACTGTACTGTTACTTTGGATTCCATGCCACTTCCAAATTAGTTTAAACCCTGCCCAGTAGCATGAACAAACCACCCTGCTCGCTGTAGTCCAATATCTACAGAGAGACAGAGAACGTTAGCAAGATGAGGCTTCCCTTGACCATCCAATGCCACTAGGTTACATGGTAACCCTGAGTTGTACTGCTGTGCCACCCTGAACATGTCTCCTCCCTCCCCCACCTCTCCCGGCCCCTTCCAGATGATGTCATCTGCACTGCACGCCTGTCCGCATCAGTGCATAGAACCTGGCCTGTGATGTGGGGAGGTCTATCGTCACCACTCATCCTTGTCTACAAGTGTACTGGTGACTGCTGAAACCCTGTGTTGGCGATGGGCCCAGTGGCTCCTGTAATGTTCTTGTCGGATGGCCTAATTTATATTACAAGAACACTTGTAACTAAAGCTATAAATGATTTATTAACATTAACTGTGGGTCAACTATATACAAAACAACAGATCAAAGATAGTATTAACATGCACAAGCAACCTCTCTTCCAGCTCTTCAGTCAGCCTGAGGTCAATTGACTCTAACATTCACTTAGATACTAATACGACTCCTTGCTGTTTCATATCTGATATGGGCGGTGGGGGAGAAATAAGATTGAGATGCAGATCTACGTCTTGAACAATTTCACTATGAATAGTTTGTGTCACTGCTTTAGATAATGCATCTTCATTAAATTGCATCTCATTGGCGAATTGTAGTGTCTAAAATCAGTGAACACAATGCTAAATTTGCAGATAATGTTCTCAGAATTATTGGAGTGTTGATCCAATCCGTTGTGGATGCTATATACCAACAGCACTAGACCTAATTCTTCACTGGACTGATCACCTAATCATGAATCCAAGTCCTCGGATACAATACAAAATGGGACAGAATAAACTTCACCACCACACTCAGATCACAAGCACCACAACATTTAATGTTTGAACCTTCATAATCTCTCAGAGATATTTTGTGCTTTCTTCCAATTAGCTGAATTTTTAGATTTTTAAAATCAGTCATGCTGATTAAATTGGCATTGGCACCTGTGTCTAACTTCAATTGGACCACTGTGCCATTCACTTTAAGTGGCAGCAGTAATTTTTCCTCATCAACTGCGATAATTTTAAATGGAGTATCAGTTAGCATTTTTTTAAGTGCTTGATAATTTTGTTGCTGTCTACAAAAAATATCCTTCTCTGTTATTACTCCAACAAACGATGATGTTTCATCACTGGAGACCGTGTCTTTCACTGTGCTGAGTGATCTGGGGTTGAACTTAGAGTAACAATTCTGAGCAAAGTGATTTTTTCCTTTGCATCTGGAACATAGGAAGCACAGTAGCACAGTGGTTAGCACAATTGCTTCACAGCTCCAGTGTCCCAGGCTCGATTCCCGGCTTGGGTCACTGTCTGTGTGGAGTCTGCACGTGTCTGGTGGGTTTCCTCCTGGTGCTCCGGTTTCCTCCCAGAGTCCAAAGATGTGCAGGTTAGGTGGATTGGCCATAGAACATAGAACATAGAATGATACAGCGCAGTACAGGCCCTTCGGCCCTCGATGTTGCACCGACATGAAAAAAAAAACTAAAGGCCATCTAACCTACACTATGCCCTTATCATCCATATGCTTATCCAATAAACTTTTAAATGCCCTCAATGTTGGCGAGTTCACTACTGTTGCAGGTAGGGCATTCCACGGCCTCACCACTCTTTGCGTAAAAAACCCACCTCTGACCTCTGTCCTATATCTATTACCCCTCAATTTAAGGCTATGTCCCCTCGTGCTAGCCACCCCCATC
Organism: Scyliorhinus canicula; assembly: GCF_902713615.1. Lineage (NCBI taxonomy): Eukaryota > Metazoa > Chordata > Chondrichthyes > Carcharhiniformes > Scyliorhinidae > Scyliorhinus > Scyliorhinus canicula. The sequence continues at coordinate 224,762,032 of NC_052149.1, read as the reverse complement.
CGCGGGAGAAGGCTCTCGCTGTCCACCCTATCTAACCCTCTGATCATTTTGTATGCCTCTATTAAGTCACCTCTTAACCTTCTTCTCTCTAACGAAAACAACCTCAAGTCCATCAGCCTTTCCTCATAAGATTTTCCCTCCATACCAGGCAACATCCTGGTAAATCTCCTCTGCACCCGTTCCAAAGCTTCCACGTCCTGCCTATAATGAGGCGACCAGAACTGTACGCAATACTCCAAATGCGGCCGTACTAGAGTTTTGTACAACTGCAACATTACCTCATGGCTCCGGAACTCAATCCCTCTACCAATAAAGGCCAACACACCATAGGCCTTCTTCACAACCCTATCAACCTTGGTGGCAACTTTCAGGGATCTATGTACATGGACACCAAGATCCCTCTGCTCATCCACACTACCAAGAATTTTACCATTAGCCAAATATTTCGCATTCCTGTTATTCTTTCCAAAGTGAATCACCTCACACTTCTCCACATTAAACTCCATTTGCCACCTCTCAGCCCAGCTCTGCAGCTTATCTATGTCCCTCTGTAACCTGCAACATCCTTCCGCACTATCTACAACTCCACCGACTTTAGTGTCGTCTGCAAATTTACTCACCCATCCTTCTGCGCCCTCCTCTAGGTCATTTATAAAAATGACAAACAGCAACGGCCCCAGAACAGATCCTTGTGGTACGCCACTCGTAACTGAACTCCATTCTGAACATTTCCCATCAACTACCACTCTCTGTCTTCTTTCAACTAGCCAATTTCTGATCCACATCTCTAATTCACCCTCAATCCCCAGCCTCCGTATTTTCTACAATAGCCGACCGTGGGGAACCTTATCAAATGCTTTACTGAAATCCATATACACCACATCAACTGCTCTACCCTCATCTACCTGTTCAGTCACCTTCTCAAAGAACTCGATAAGGTTTGTGAGGCATGACCTACCCTTCACAAAACCATGCTGACTATCCGTAATCATATTATTCCTATCTAGATGATTATAAATCGTATCTTTTATAATCCTCTCCAAGACCTTACCCACCACAGACGTTAGGCTCACCGGCCTATAGTTACCGGGGTTATCTCTACTCCCCTTTTTGAACAAAGGGACTTCATTTGCTATCCTCCAGTCCTCTGGCACTATTCCTGTAGCCAATGATGACCGAAAAATCAAAGCCAAAGGCTCAGCAATCTCTTCCCTGGCTTCCCAGAGAATCCTAGGATAAATCCCATCCGGCCCCGGGGACTTATCTATTTTCACCTTGTCCAGAATTGCCAACACGTCTTCCCTACGCACCTCAATGCCATCTATTCTAATAGCCTGGGTCTCAGCATTCTCCTCCACAATATTATCTTTATCTTGAGTGAATACTGACGAAAAGTATTCATTTAGTATCTCGCTTATCTCCTCAGCCTCCACACACAACTTCCCACCACTGTCCTTGACTGGCCCTACTCTTATCCTAGTCATTCTTTTATTCCTGACATACCTATAGAAAGCTTTTGGGTTTTCCTTGATCCTACCTGCCAAAGACTTCTCATGTCCCCTCCTTGCTCGTCTCAGCTCTCTCTTTAGATCCTTCCTCGCTTCCTTGTAACTATCAAGCGCCCCAACTGAAACTTCATGCCTCATCTTCACATAGGCCTCCTTCTTCCTCTTTACAAGAGATTCCACTTCTTTGGTAAACCACGGTTCCCTCGCTCGACCCCTTCCTCCCTGCCTGACTGGTACGTACTTATCAAGAACATGCAATAGCTGTTCCTTGAACAAGCTCCACATATCCAGAGTGCCCAACCCTTGCAGCCTACTTCTCCAACCAACACATCCTAAGTCATGTCTAATGGCATCATAATTGCCCTTCCCCCAGCTATAACTCTTGCCCTGCGGGGTATACTTATCCCTTTCCATCACTAACGTAAAGGTCACCGAATTGTGGTCACTGTTTCCAAAGTGCTCACCTACCTCCAGATCTAACACCTGGCCTGGTTCATTACCCAAAACCAAATCCAATGTGGCCTCGCCTCTTGTTGGCCTGTCAACATATTGTGTCAGGAAACCCTCCTGCACACATTGTACAAAGAACGACTCATCTAATGTACTCGAACTATATCTTTTCCAGTCAATATTTGGAAAGTTGAAGTCTCCCATAACAACTACCCTGTTACTTTCGCTCTTTTCCAGAATCATCTTCGCCATCCTTTCCTCTACATCCCTAGAACTTTTAGGTGGCCTATAGAAAACTCCCAACAGGGTGACCTCTCCTTTCCTGTTTCTAACCTCAGCCCATACTACCTCAGAAGAAGAGTCCCCATCTAGCATCCTTTCCGCCACCGTAATACTGTCCTTGACTAGCAGCGCCACACCTCCCCCTCTTTTGCCCCCTTCTCTGAGCTTACTAAAACACCTAAACCCCGGAACCTGCAACAACCATTCCTGTCCCTGCTCTATCCATGTCTCTGAAATGGCCATAACGTCGAAGTCCCAGGTACCAACCCATGCTGCCAGTTCCCCTACCTTATGTCGTATACTCCTGGCATTGAAGTAGACACACTTCAAACCACCTACCTGAACACTGGCACCCTCCTGCGAAGTCAAATCTGTGCTCCTGACCTCTATACTCTCAATCCCCCGTACCCCAAAACTACAATCCAGATTCCCATGCCCCTGCTGAATTAGTTTAAACCCCCCCAAAGAGCACTAACAAATCTCCCCCCCAGGATATTGGTGCCCCTCAGGTTCAGATGTAGACCATCCTGTCTATAGAGGTCCCACCTTCCCCAGAAAGAGCCCCAGTTATCCAGAAATCTGAATCCCTCCCGCCTGCACCATCCCTGTAGCCACGTGTTTAATTGCTCTCTCTCCCTATTCATCATCTCACTATCACGTGGCACGGGCAACAACCCAGAGATAACAACTCTGTTTGTTCTCGCTCTGAGCTTCCATCCTAGCTCCCTAAAGGCCTGCCTGACATCCTTGTCCCCTTTCCTACCTATGTCGTTAGTGCCAATGTGGACTATGATAAATTGCCCTTAGTGTCGCAAAAGGTTGGATGGGGTTACTGGGTTACGGGAACAGAGTGGAGGTGTGGTCTTGGGTCGGTGCTCTTTCCAAGGGGCAGAGCAGACTCTATGCGCCGAATGGCCTCCTTCTGCACTGTAAATTCTATGATTCTGAAACTAGCCAAATGCTGGACACTGCCTTAATTTGTGCCTTTGACCACATATTTTACATCGAAATACTTCATCCTGATCTTCAACCTATTCTTCATTACGAGGAGCTGCAGGAACGTTCCTGCCTTTTTAAAAAGTTTCCCGCCTTTTGGAAAAAGTGTGGCCACCGGAATGCTTTCCTCCAAGAAGCTGCCGCCATTACTAAGAAACATTTTAGCATGCTGTGCTGCTGGCTCGTGAACCTGACAATTCTTAACTGATTGTTCCAAGGACAGTTCCGATTGCCTCTGCAACCGTTCACTCAGCTTATTTTCATACACACCAAACACAATCTGGTCCTGAATCATAGAAGGTTCCACCACAGAAAAATGATAGGTTTTAGCTTTTAATTTGAAATCACTGATGAAATGATCTATAGACTCTTCTGTCTTCTGTAAATGTGATCTAAATACATAACGTTCATAAATTTCATTCTTTCTGGGGGTGCAATGTGCATCACACCTTCAAATTACTTTGTTAAAATTTTTACTACCATCGTCGTTTGCAAATTTAAACATATTAAACACAGAAATTGTTTCGGCCCTGATGCTGTTAGGAACACCACTATCTTGCGTGAATCTAATTGATCTTCTAAATTTACTGCAGCAAGAAAAAGATTAAATTGTTGTTTAAACCCAGGCCAGTTGCTATCCACATTACCATGAAATCTGAGACTCATTGGTGGTTTCAACAACTCCATGTTGTTAATTCTTGCAGTCTGCAAAATCTTCAAATCTCTGTGGACCTCGAGGTAGGCTGATAGTTTTGTTTTTCAGTGTTTAATACTATCAAACCCTGGTACCATGTAATATTCTTGTTGGATGGCCTGATTTATATTACAAGAACACTTGTAGCTAAAGCTTTAAACAATTTATTAAAATTAACTGTAGGTCAACTATTTATAAAACATCAGATGAAGAACAATATTAACATGCACAAGCAACCTCTCTCTTCCAGCTCTTCAGTCAGTCTGAGGTCATCTGACTTTAACATTCACTTACATACTAATGAGACTCCCAGTAGTCAATTGGTGAATTACAACACAACCATGATATCATCACAGCACCTGTCCTGTTTCTCCTAGTGGGTCGACCCATGGGTCTCCTCACTTATGGATGGGCAGTCAGAGCTTGGAGATGCCTCGTGATCTATGGGTGGGATAGCTGATAGTGTCACTGGTGTGGCTTCCAATCTGAGAGAGATGGTGTGTCACGAAGGGTTCCAATGGCTACAGTGCATGTTTCCATTGTTTGGGATGAGCTCTTCTATCCCCCTATTTCCTATACTATGGGACTGCACTTCTTAGGCGTGCCAGCACCTGGTGGGCCAGCGACTGAGCATGTCCATGTCCATCCTGTTGATGATACTGCTGGGGTATAAGGGTATCCAGATGGGTGAGCTGGGTGGGTTTCCATGGTGAGCAGTCAGCAGTGTGAACAAGGAGGAGACTGTAAGTTGCCGCAAGGGGTGGGTTTAAATGAAATAACATAGCAATGGGAGTCTGAGCTGGGCCACTCTGATCCTGAGGGGGACATCCCGAGTCCATGCACTTGGCACTAAGCCATTCCCCGCTACTCCCTAAGGTCCAGGCAGACATCTCCCAGCAAGGAGATGCTCCCCCTCAACCAACATGGCTCTCATGCCCGCTTGTAAATACTTGCACCAATTCACATCTGCCTGAGAGGCTGAGAGCATGGTGAAGGGGTGGAGCATCTGGTGACCAGCCCATTAATCATAGTCAAATCAATGCAAATTGCGGATTTTTATGGGGACACTGGCGATAGGCGTGAACTTTGAGGCAGCAGCCAGGAGAGGACCAGAGCGTCACAACGGAATCAGCACTGGGCGCCAATACTGTTTTTTGCTGAACAGAATATTACCGCCCTATTGCTGCCATGGTCGGAAAGCGGAGAATCCCCCACATATATTTCCAGACTTGTTTGAGAATCAATTTACAGTGTACAGACCTCTCCTAATGTACAATTAGTGTTTTTAAAATCAAATTAATCAGGAAACATAATAATAATAGGCTGTATATTAAAGGTTATATTACTGCACAGATGCATTTTCAGAGACTTAATTAATGAATAATTTGGGAATTATTAACAAGTCTTTAAGACCAAGCAGCAAGTTTCCCACTCAGTCACGAATGGTAACCCAGGCAACCCTTACACTGCTGTGTTTTTAAAAAATTACTTCATGGGATGTGGCCGTAGCTGGCAAGGCAAGTATTTGTTGCCCATCCCTAATTGCGAACTGAGAGGCAGTTAAGAGACACTGCACTGCTGTGGACTTCGAGTCACATGCAGGCCAGATCAGGTAAGTACAGGACATTAGTGAACCAGATGGGGTTTTACAACAATTGACAATGGTTTTATGGTTATTATTAAATTCCAGATTTTTATTGAATATAAATTTCACCATCTGCCTTGGTGGGATTTGAACCTGGATACCCTGTGTTTCTGGAATATTAATCCAGTGACAATTCCACTGCAGCACTGCCTCCCTCTTAAGGGAATGACCACCAAAATTACCATTCTTTTCCAATACATCTATTGATTAATTTCTTGTTCTTCAATTGTCTCATAACTGAGCCTCGCTGCTCATTCAATCATTTCTGGTTGATTTCCAATAATGCAGTAATTGGTTTAAAATCTCTCCCAGATTAATTCTAAATGGCTTCTTCCCGTGTTAGCTAATAACATGAAAGACCATGGCCAGGATTCTCCCCTACCCGGCGGGTTGGGGGTCCTGGCGTAGCGGAGTGGCACCAACGATTAGGCCCGTGCCGGAGTGGTTGGCGACACACCAACTGGTGCCAAAACCGTCTCCAACGGCCTTTGACGTCCGCTCCCCGGCATCGGGGCTGGCCGAAAGGCATTTTCCGGTTTGCGCATGCGCCAGTGCGTCAGCTGGTGTTGCCGTCACCACCGGCGCATGCGCGGTAGGGGGGTTCTCTTCCACCTCCGCCATGGTGGAGGCCGTGGCGGCGGCGGAAGAAAAAGAGTGCCCCCACGGCACTCGCCCACCCGCCGATTGGTGGGCCCCGATCGCAGGCCTGGCCACCGTGGGGGCACCCCCTGGGGTCCGATCGCCCCGCACCCCCCCAGGACCCCGGGGGCCTGCTCGCGCCGCCAATCCCGGGTGGCGGAGAATTTCTGCCACGGCGGGGGCGCGATTTTCGCCAGCCCCGGGCAATTCTCCAATCCTGCGGGGGTCGGAGAATTTCACCCCATATTCACCAACTAAAATTATTGATTTTTAAAACTACCAACATACTACACAGAAGATCAGCCCACTCCCCTGCCATCGGATTTCATTCCCCTGATTGTTGTTCATAGAATCCTTACAGTATAGAAGGAGGCCTTACGGCCCATCAAGACTGCATCGATTCTTGGAAAGAACAGCCGACTCATGGAGACTCAATGATTGGTGATCTGCTCAGGGGGATTTTGGGAAGACGCCAAGTTAAATGATTTCGGGTGCTGTAATGACTCTGATGTGGATCGATGTACTGGCCGCAGGTGTAAGTGTTGGATCACACTCAGAATAGAGCTGGAGACTTTTCCATGTCTGATGATGAGCTTCTACGTTTCCATCACAAACTCATTGAGTGAGATTCCATCACTGTTCTCGGGGGTTTCAGCATCCGCACATACCGTTCAAATTATGTAACCTTCACCTGACCTAGGACGCTCTAGCAGGTTCATGGTTATGGGTCATTGTCTCATTTCTGATTTACTTACATTGCTGGAGACTGAGAATATTCATCCCCACTATGTTATTTATTGACAGATATAGAAACATAGAAAATTGGGAAAAGCGTAGACCATTCAGCCCTTTGAGCTGCTCCACCATTCACAATTGCTCCAACTCAGAGTCACACTCTCAGGTTTTCCAAATACTCCTTTATACCCATCCATTTCATTCTTAAATCTCTTCAATGACTTGGCCTTCCAGAGCCGTCTGTGATAAAGAATTCCACAGGTTCATCACCCTCTGAGTGAAGAGGTTTCTCCTCACCTCAGCCCTAAATGTCCTACCTCATACCCAGAGACTGTGACACCCACCCACCCCTCCGGCCAGCCAGAGGAAACAACTTCCCTGTATCCAGCCCTATCAGAATTATATACGTTTCAATGTGATCCCCTCTCATTGATCTAAATTCCAGTGAATACAGGCCCAGTTGACCCAATCTCTCCTCATTAGACAATCCTTCATTCCTAGGATACAATGTTCTTTGTGTTTAATCTGTTCTTATTCATTAACGCAGAAAGGTATAAGTGCCCTATGGGCAAATCATAAGTCAGTTGGAAGCTAATCATTGAATTGCAACTGCAGCTATTTACACTAAACCTTACTGATCTGTTTTTCACAGTTGAGTCAAGTCCACAGGAACCCCCGCTGGGCAGTGACGTCACCCTCAGTTGTACCATCTCCAGCCTCTCAGATACAGTCAGTCTTCACTGGAAACAGAGAGACTCATCTCAGCTGAACAGGAGTAAAACTGATCAGATCCAAATCAACAACACAGTCTATCTGACAGTCAAACATGTTGCAGTGGAGGATGAGAGGATGTATGAGTGTAAAGTGAAGGAAAAAGGATCTATTATTCTCACAGGAAAAGCAGATTTTTCCATGTCCAAAAGTAAGTGCAGTTTCCTCACAGTGGATATAAGTGAGTTACTCGTATAAAACTGTTACTGAAAGTGGGGTCCTAAACGTCAATCATCAACACTTCATGGTGACAGTCACCATTTGGTGATCTGGTTCACAAAACAACATTCATCAAAAAACTATCCTGAATGCCACCTCTAACCAGGTTCTGCTGCTATTTGAACAGATTCCAGCTGCTGCACACTCTCAGCTTCCTGAAGTATTGAACTGGGAGCTCGACTAAGGCAGGGATTCATTGACCATGAATGGGAGAGGGAAGGATGGAAACAGTGGGAATGTGGAGGAGAGATGATGGATAAAGGGAAATGACGGAGGCTGGAAGTGGCGTTTTGGGAGAGGAAGAGAGGTAAAGCTGAGAGTGACACTTTGCAGTAGAAGATCAAAGTTTGTATTTATGTGAAGTGTAGAATAAATCCAGGTAATTGAGTGGGGAACCAGTGTCCAGCTGTAAACAGAGAGCTTGTGATTGAGGAACAAGAACAGAGTCAGTAAGGTGTTTCCTTGGCCCTTCCACTCGATGGACACTGGAACTGACAGAGTGAGTGAGGCAGTTGAACATTGGAAGGTAGAAAATCTGAGCATTGTGAAAAAGACACATGCTGTCAATACTTTTCATTTTGCACTCATCAGGGAACAACAATTTATACTGCATGAGGAGAGAGTACTGATTGGTTGGTAAGTGCATTCCGATTGCTGCATTCTCCGTGACAACGCCTCTCCAATTTGGCATTCTTGTAAATTGTCCTGATGAGCGCAGGATGAAAAGATTCAACAGCAACAATTGTTTACAGCAATACTCAAGTTCTATGCCACCAAATGACTATCACAAAACCTGAATTGCAGCAAGTGGTGACATAATATGAAATAAAACAGCAAAGGCTTTCAGTGATACCCTGCCCTGACTGTCACTAGCATCATCTGGTCTATGGATTTCCAGCTGGGAGCCGAATATCCTGTGCCGGAAGAAAGATCAAGCAGGAATTGTAAAATATTAAATGTGAGAGGAGGCAGATATTCACTGTGAAGAAACCTACAATTTGGCAGCAGCTAAAACAGCAGCACCTTGTTTTCTGGATTGTGTTAAAGTGGGTCAAGCTCATGGAGCAGGAATCTGCCCACCTTACATTAGGGAGATGAGAACTAGAGGCAGAATGTTGCCAGATTTCATAATATTCTGTATGTGGCCATTTATAAATAATTATTCCATACAAATGTGGATTCCACTTGTCTGAAGGAATCCAAATTCAGGCCATTGCAAAATTCTACACAAACTGCAGCTCCCATCAACACAACCTAACGTTATTGCCAAATCCTCATAATATTTGGGTATATGATTCACAGCAAAAAATATAAAAGAAATTAAATATAAAAAATATTGTATGATTTTCAAGAACAATCTGTTTTGTGCAAATTGAATTAATCAAGTTATTATTTTTCACATCTAATTTTAACCATTTTCATATTTTTGCTTTTCCTGTGCCTCCACACCCATACAATTCTCACTCATTGTTCTAACTCTCTCTCTGTTACAGTTTTATATACGAGGCATTACACTCTTTATCGGTCAGGCACTGATCACAGTGAAATCGATCTGAGTTGTTTTGGTTATTATTACCCCAACAATGCTGAATGGAGATGGAGGTCACATCATCATCAAACTCAGGAGAAAGTAATAGCATCTGCCTCAAGATCTCAGCCCATCAATGTAAACAGGATTGACTTTGGGGATCGACTGACCTCCACAGTGACAAATTTTAATGGCAAGAACTTCAACATGAGGATTGTCCCTGTCCTATTTGAAGATGCTGGAGATTACACATGTCATCTGGAAACATCTAAAATGGTGACAATCACACTCATCACAGTTAAAGGTAGGAGACAGAATTTTGCCGTTGTTTTCAATGATCAAGTCGTTGTTTAAAATCTAAATGATTTTCTTGTTTACACAGTCACAGCTGAACCATCTGATGCAGTGAGTGAGGGAGACAACGTTACCCTGACCTGCTCTGTCTCTGATGTCACTGACTCACTGAGACTTGTTTGGATCAGCAGTGATGGGAAAACTGTTGCCGAGAAAACATTAAATAGACGGAATGGGGAAGAGAAATCATTGAAACTGATTATTCAGAAAGCTGAGAGAGGCAGTAGGAGCTGGACATGTGTTTTGTTCAATCAAAACCTGCCATTGCTTTCAGTCCTGTACTATCTGGAATCCAGTGGTAAGTGAGTCAAAATTTACTCTTTATACTTTTAATCTGAAGAGAAAATTCTTCTCTCTTACTGAACTGTTCGGTCATATCCTGTGGGTAAAGCTCAACTTGTTGGAATTGTGTAAAAGTAACGAGCTAACAAGTGATGTCAATGTAATGATTCACCCTCATTGCATCTGCATATGTCTGGCTGCACATGAAAGTGATATACGTTCATGCTCTTTCTTATCTATGACCGGATTGGCACGACATCATTTGGCCAAACAGAGGGGTAAGTTACTGCTGCAACCAACTTTTTCAGCATGTTTTTCACACTACAAAGGCCATACAGGACTTGTATGTCAATATAACACCATGTTCATGTGCTTCTTCGATGCTGCAAACCTATTTGTCAATGTACTATTCAAGGAGTTATAGACATTTTCACTAGGTCACTATATCAGGTTGATTCAGATGTGTTGCCATTGTCTGAATCTGAATTCAGATTGTAATAACACCATTCAATTGTAATCACACCATGTATTCCCAAATTGATGGTGTTGCCAGAGGAATCCCTGTATGCCCCATTCTTGCAAACATCTTTGTCAGTTTCCACAAGAAACTTGTCTTCAACAAAATTACACGTAACCTACCCCTTGACAATTTCAGAAACATAGATAATAAATTTGCTACATTTGAACCTGCTGCTACCTGCAAGAATTTTCTTCCACATCCTAATATGTTCATCACAGGAATAGAGAAAGCTGAAAAACTCAGCAGGTCTGGCAACATCTGTCATGAGAGAGGCAGAGTTACCGTTTTGAGTCACAGACTCTTTGTTAGAACAGAGGCGGGAGAATGTGTTTGAACAATAGAAACTGCAAACTGATACCAGGCCATCTGTAGCTTGTTCTTAAAGTTGCTTCTTTTTGTTGCAGTTTCTATTTCTCTAACATATTCTCCCTCCTCTCAGTTCTGCCGAAGAGTTATAGACCCCCAATATTAATTCTTTTTCTCCCCTGATAGATGCTGCCAGACCTGCTGAGTTTTTCAAGCATCCTCTGCTCTTGTTTCTGATTACAGCATCCACAGCATTTTGTTCATTTTAATGGTCTCCATCCTGTGCTCAAATTCACCTTTGAAATGGAAGTGAAATGAGCTCCCTTTCCCCAACATGCTCATTGAGGAATCTGTTAACGGATTCTCTAATATCATTTACCACAATGCCACCTTCACTGGCCAATATATGTGTTGGATTCTTACAGTTCCACATTGAACTGTTGGGCACTGTGGACTTGTGAAGCAGACTTATGCCACCAACACTATTTTATTAACTACTTATGAAATAATAGATATAGGATAACTGTGGGTTTACATGATGCTAGTTTAACTAGAGACCTGTGCCTGTCCGAACCAGTTGAATCTCTCAGCATGTGGTGTGAGTCTGTACTATACTTGATGAGCTCTTGTGCTTCTGAGAGGCAGCATCCAGAATGAGCGGGAAAAGTGATGCCCCCTGCCTTTATAGTGCGTGTGTTCCACCTGGTGTTTGGCTTTGGTGTTTGTGCATGTTGATTGGTCCTAGTGTGTGTCCATCAGTATGTGTCTGCACCATGATATACTGGTGCATATTATGACATACATGTTATAAGATTGGCCTTTGGGCCACTTCTGAAATAGTCCCCGAGCCACTTTCTTGATGCTGTAATAGGATGCAACGTAACCATGGGTTAATGGCTACCGATAGTAACTCTATATTGAGAAACTAGGAATCAAGTCTTGACTTCTTCGACTCCATGTTTATTGTGTTCAGTAATCACTTCACAAACACCAAAACAGTGCCACCAATATCCCCTTTATATATATTGGTGCAGTCTATTAAACAAGAAGTGTAATCTATTAAACAATCCAAACCCCAATTCCAACTTATATACGAGGGAACATTAATTCTTTCCTCATAGATTACCCATTAAAAAAAAATCATCTTTAATTTTGATGCAAATTACAATATACCACAAGACAAATGTATAGATTTTGTTTCTGCAATAAATGCACCCTATTCAAAGAACAAAGAACAAAGAAAAATACAGCACAGGAACAGGAACCGGTCTTTTGGCCATCCAAGCCTGTCCCAGTCATGATACCAATCTATGCCAAAACCCTCAGCACTTCATTGTGCCATATCCCTCTATACCCATACTATCCATGTGTTTGCCAAGATGCCTTTTGAACGCTGTTAATTTATCTGTTTCTACAACCTCTCCTGACAACCCGTTCCAGGTGCTCACGACCCTCTGTGTAAAAAACCTGCCTTGCATATCTCCTCTAAACTTTGCCCCACGGATCTTAAACACATTCCCCCTGGTGACTGAACCCTCCACCCTAGGAAAGAGTGCCTGCTCATTCACTCTATCCATGCCCCTCATAATCTTGTCGGCCTCAATCAGGTCTCCCCTCAACCTCCGTCTTAGTAATGAAAACAGTCCAAGTCTATTCAGCCTCCCCACATAGCTAACACCCTCCAGACCAAGCAACATCCTGGTAAACCTCCTCTGTACCCTCTCCAAAGCCTCCACATCCTTCTGGTAGTGTGGCGACCAGAATTGTGCGCCATATTCCAAGTGCGGCCTCACCAAGGTTCTATACAAGCGTACCAAGGTTCCATACAACTGCCTCTTTTTCTCTTTGTTTTCACTCACGTATCTCTTCCTTATGGGAAAGATCCCCTCTTTAATACTTTCTGTAATTTCTTCAAGCTAGCATCTCTTTTCATAAAACAGTCAGATAATTGCAAACAGTATCAATCTACTTGATCTTTGACCATCCCTGTTCTCTGGCATCTGTTTTCGGCTCGCTATGTTCATCCACAGTCTCTTTTCATTGATGCATTTTGCAAAGTGGACATTATCCCAAAGGGTCTTCTTGTCTATGTGACACTCTGTTGGTTCTGTTCCCGAATACGCTGTTCCAGTTAAAATTTCAGTCAGGATTCTGGATATAAAACATGCTATATCTACTGCCTCCACTCGGGCATGAGTCTCTGCTGCCAATGTACTTTTTAAAAACTCTTCATATCTTTTTAGTTTCCCATGCAAAGGGCAGCATACACCTTACTCCCCATGTGAAAAATTATAAATCCTCCAGTGTTCTAAAAGTTATCACAGAGACAATGGTGAGCACTGTTGCTTCACAGCGGCAGAGACCCGCGCATAGGAAAAGAGTGCCCCCACGGCACAGGCCCGTCCACGGATCGGTGGGCCCCGATCACGGGTCAGGCCACCGTGGGGGCACCCCCTGGGGCCAGAGCACCACGCGCCCCCCCCCCCCAAGGACCCCGGAGTCCGCCAGCGCTGCCTATGCCTGGCTGTCAGCCTTCGCCATGGCCAACGCGCAGGAGACCCCTGGCGCATGTGTGGGAATGGCGTCAGCAGTTGCTGATGCTCCGCCAATGCGCGGACTCCCGCCGGCCGGCAGAGTCCCTTCGGCCCCGGATGGCGTGGCGCCAAAGGCCTTCCATGAAAGGCAGCGGGGTGCAAACCACTCCGGGGTGGGATAGCCCCTAAAGGTGAGGAGGAATCCACACCTTTGGGGCGGCCCCACACCGGAGTGGTTCACGCCACTCTGTCCCACCGGGATCCTCGCCCCACCGGGTAGGGGAGAATCCAGCCCCTGACTTCTAATCTTGAAGTCCGTTCTAAGCCCATTAAAAACAACATTTTCAAATTCACTACTACCACCCCGCAAAAATCATCCAAATATATCAGGAAAATTCCCAATAGATTAAATCATATTTAGATTTATTGTCATGTGTACCAAGGTACAATGAAAAGTATTGTTCTGCGTACAGACCAGGCAGATTGTTCCATACCTGAAAAACATAGGACATACAGTAAATATGCAATTTAAATACAGACACAGACATTGGGTGAAGCATATGAAATGTAGTACTCCTCAGTAGAGAAGATGTGTGAAAAGATCATTTCAGTTCATAAGAGGATCATTCAGGAGTCTGGTAACCGTGGTGAAGAAGCTGTTATTGAATCTGTTAGTGCTTGTTCTTACTCTTTCCTTCCATCGTGCCAATAAACCTTTACATGGTCTACCCAACTTTAACGAAACCGACTTTGCTGAGGAATACAAAACACTCATAATAGGAATAGTGTCTGGAACAAGATATAAGGCAGGGTGGAGGGTGCAGTTTAATAATGTCAAGAAATATGGTACCGATGAGGTACCATACACATTCCGTATACACATATATTTAACTTCCAGAATACCTTTTGTGTTTGTGCCTCTCTCGGAGGACAAATAAGTATTTGTCTTTGAAGCTGATGTTGCTCTAAGAAAGCAGCTTTAATATCTATTGACCTGCATTCCCAAACATTTGAGGCTAACACAACCAAAAATATCTTCAAAATAACCTTTCCTGCCGACGGTGAATCTATCCTTGCATCTTGGTCACTCAGGTTTCTTCAAAACCTCGTGCCCCCAGGCTGGTTCCATCAGGAAGCACCTTTTCCATGCCTAGTCATGAGAGATAAAACTCGTTGCCCCCTATCTGGGACCTCTGTGTATGCTCCAAATTCATTCCAACATCACAATTCTTGCTGGTTTGCATCTTTTATTCATTATTATCTTAATTTGTTGGAGCCCACTAAGACCTCTCGATCATATGGGCTTCTGCTTCTTGCAGCATTCCTCATCGGTACCATATTTCTTGACATTATTAAACTGCACCCTCCACCCTGCCTTATATCTTGTTCCAGACACTATTCCTATTATGAGATGTTCTTTCAAAAGTTCTAGATCTCTTCTGATGGGCATGTTCAGTGTCAGACCTACTGTCCGAACTGACACTACATTTCTGTGCTCTCCATTTTTGGACTTCATGTTCCCAATCCATGAGCCTAACTTCCTTCCCTTTATCTTGTACGTTCAACCAGTTTTTATGTTTTTCAGTGGCATTACCTGCTCTATCAACAGTAGTTGTGACCTTCCACTGACTATCGCCTTCTGGCTAATATGTGATTTAGTGTCAACCTTTTGCAGTTGTTCTTTGGGACATTTATAATCCGCCTCATCCATTTTGTCAGAATTACTACGTCCCTCTTCAGATACTCTGTCAATTTCTGCAATCTGGTCCATATAATACTGTACCATATGTGTATGAGTAATACCTAGTCCCTCGCACATTTAATAACTATTTGGAATATGCAAACTTGCAATATGTGCCCACTAATCTTTGAGTGTATCTGAACAGTCTGATTTCCATGCTGCAAAATGATTGTTTTACCATCTACACCTATAACCTTTCCTGGAACTTTCCACTAGTTAAATCCTCCTCTTATATTGTATGCCACGACTTCCTGTTTGAAAGTAGTTTCCGATGGCTGTACATTGTGCCTCAAAGCTCTCCAAAAGTTCTTTCTGAGAATTCTCCTTCAAGGAACATTCTCCTGCCTGTGTGCAGTTCATTAAATGCTCAGAAAAAGACACAGCTAATCATGGTCCCGTACCAAGCTGGAGCATGATGAATCATGACTGAAGAAATTGTGGGATTTCTCCCAAAAACACGAATATGGACTTTAGCCCCCTACCATCTGTAATTAATTCTTTGCATAGACAGCCCAAAGTTAATTTACAATTTACAAAGCATTTCATCTATCACAGCGTGATTTCTCTTGCACACCCTGTGACTAAATGGGCTTTCAGCAGCTGTATTAATAAGTATTAAGTTCATGTTCTCCCACATACTCTGAAATTCATTGTTCGCAAACTTGCCCCTAATTATCAGCAAGTAGTTTTGCTGGTGGCCCCATTCTGGACCTATTCATTTTGCCATTATCTGTTTCACAATTATTTTCTTTCCTTTACTATGTATAATTGTTGACAAACTAAAACTAGTTGCAAAATCTACAAAGTGTGAAATGAAAATGGTCTTTTCCCACATCTAAAGATCCATAGTCACAACTTAATTAAAACCTGTTGCTCAGGGCATACTCACTGTGGATCACGATGGTGTTCTTCTTTAGTTCTTATAAATCATATCTGATCATCGCTCATCTGTTCTATAAGTTTGGTGTATTCTTCATCTCTCATACCCGCATCTCTGAGCAAAATTTCTAATCCTTGTGAAGTCGGATGGGAAAATTGCTCATGCAACTTTCACACAATCATTTTTTGTTTTCTAAATTTCTGTTCTCTGATACTAACAGTACTTTCTTAATGTCATTAAAAGAAAAAATAGGACTCACTAAGGGAATGCAATAGTGTCCAGACTGTGTAAATTGGAAATCCAGTTTTTCCCAATTCATGGCCTTATCGCTTTCCATGTCAACATAGAACATAGAACGATACAGCGCAGTACAGGCCCTTCAGCCCACGATGTTGCACCGACATGGGAAGTCAAAAACTAAAGGGCATCTAACCTACACTATGCCATTATCATCCATATGCTTATCCAATAAACTTTTAAATGCCCTCAATGTTGGCGAGTTCACTACTGTTGCAGATAGGGCATTCCACGGCCTCACCACTCTTTGCGTAAAAAACCTACCTCTGACCTCTGTCCTATATCTATTACCCCTCAATTTAAGGCTATGCCCCCTCGTGCTAGCCACCTCCATCCGCGGTAGAAGGCTCTCATTGTGCACCCTATCTAACCCTCTGATCATTTTGTATGCCTCTATTAAGTCACCTCTTAACCTTCTTCTCTCTAACGAAAACAACCTCAAGTCCATCAGCCTTTCCTCATAAGATTTTCCCTCCATACCAGGCAACATCCTGGAAAATCTCCTCTGCACCCGTTCCAAAGCTTCCACGTCCTTCCTATAATGAGGCGACCAGAACTGTACGCAATACTCCAAATGCGGCCGTACCAGAGTTTTGTACAGCTTAATATGTCAAGTTTGACATATGCTTTCTTCATCGTTAATTGGTCAATAATAAAACTATTTTGCTGGCTATGACATCTGTGCTGATAAAATGATTCGTTCTGGCAATTTTACAGTGATTTAAGAGTATTATCATCCGCAAATCTGAAACTTGTGGAATTTCCATAATCCTTAAACTTGTTCCAACCTTTGTCACTTAAAAGTCCAGGCAACATTTTAACTAGTCTATTCCACATACTGTCGATATACACCCACAGTCTAATATGGCACAATTGAAGGACTTTGTGACCAACACTTTCATCACCATACTGAAACTTCTTACTAATGCAATGCTTTCTCTTTGGTTAATGTCTTCCTCTTCTTTATCAGAGTCTTCTGTCTCGTGTTTGGTTTCAAACACTCTATTATATCTCTGAAGAGAGTTTATTGCATTATGGAACGTTCTATCACACCTGAAACATCGATTGATTACACCCCTGGGCATTTCTGGGGTTTGTTTTTCTGTTGAAATTATCAAATTCATTCCTCCTGCCATAATTGTTCAAGGTGTTTCATTCCTCGTTATTTTCAGTCAAATATCTTCTTTCGTACTGAAGCTTGTGGCCTGTTTCTAGACCACCTCACCATCCCGTTAACATTGTCTCTTCCATACCCTGCCTTATTGCTGATTGGCCCATTTGTGACATGAAAACCACCAGGAAGAAATGTTTGCCCAGGACATTTGTTCCAACAGGGTGTGTCTTTCTGCAAATTTAACTCCTGTCAAAACCAGAAGCCTATCTATATTTGTAACTTTAACACCATCTAATAACTTGAACGCAAGCACTGATTGAGGAATTTTGAGACTGAAGTTTTGCAGCCTTGGATAAAGACTGTTCAATTCCATGATGTACTCATTTATGGAGGTTTCTTCCACTTTATAAATTTGTCAAAATCTGACCAAGCCTCATAAGTACACAGTAAGTCATCGTTTTGGTAAATCCTACCCATAAAAATTGATAATAATATATCTAAACCTTCACCTAAGTCCAATTTCTCCAGCTCCAATTCTGAACATAACTTGCACCTTATTTTGCTTTTGTACAGTAATGGCCAGGGCCATTCCTTGGCCCAGATTCTCCGAGCCTGCGCCGGCTCAGAGAATCGGCGTTCACGCTGAGATGGCCCGTGACGCCGGGACGCGATACTCCTGAGCGGCCCAAAACGCATGAGCGCGGCACCCGAGAATCGGCAGAGGTGGCCCGAGCTGCGATTCTCCGGGCCGCAGCTATTCTATGGCTCGGATGGTTCTAGCATGGTTTGAAAAAGTGTCAACCAGATGTGCTGGCTGACGCTGCAGCCGGAGGAGGTAGGGGTCGGCGTGGGGGGACCCAAGGAGAGTGCGACGGCACAGCCGTGGCTGCGGGCGTGTGTGGGGGGAAGCCCCCCCAGGGTCGGGGGGGGGGGGGCAGACAGCCGTGGCGGCCGGGCACGGCCCACCATGGCTGGGTGAAGTCAACGCCACAGATGCAATGATGGTGGCCACGAAGATGGGCACCCATCCCGATCACTGGCTCAGCCCAGACATCCGGCCATCCGCATGTGTTCCAGACCCCCCCCCCCCCCCCCCCCCCCCCCCCCACCACCCAGCCAGTGGCACCCGCTGGAAGGTAGATCCAAGACCACACCCACGGCAGCCCCCGGTGAGGGCAGTGCCAATAGACGGTGGTCCTGGCAGGAGGGTCGGACGAGAGGTGGCAGGGAAACAAGGGGGCGGGTGGGGGTAGGGGGCAGGCATGGCTGGGGCACGTGCTGGCAACCAGCCCGACCATGTAGCCCATGGCACCTGCCTATGGAGGAGAGTATGCTCTTAGTCAACCTCCACCCCCTGCAGATCATAATATTTGGGCATCTTCCAGTGTTGTTGGCCGCCGTGGCGGAGGCCACTGCCCTGCATGAAGCCATGTGGGAGGTGGAGCAGGGACGTGACAGGGAACTGGCGGAGGCTGCTGCAGAGGAGAGGGATGCCGTGGGGCAGCTGCCAGCCGCTGAGGCTGCAGGGCCACCCGCCCGACAGGCGCAGGAGGAGGACTACGATGAGGGGGAGCCATGGGACGAGGATTCGAGGAGGAGAGGGGTGAGGAGGAGGTGCCACGGAAGGGCCCGATGAGGCCTTGTGCATACTGGCGCTGCATGTCCTTCCAGGACCTCAAGGACAGGGCTTGAAGGCGGAGACTCCGGATGAGCCGGGAGACCGTCTGCCACCTGATGGCACACCTGACACCGTGTGGCACTGGGGAGGGGATCCCTCTCCCGGTGGCTGTCAAGATGACGGTCGCCCTGAATGTCTATGCCAAGGGGTCGTTCCTGTCGCCGAGTGGGGACCTGTCCGGCACCACCCAGGCGTCAGTGCACAGGGGAATCCGTGCAATGACTGATGCCTTGTATGTCATCGCGGACCTGTACATCCAGTTCCCTGTGGACTGCACCCACCAGGGTGCCTGGGCAGTGGGGTTCACTGTGGTCTCCAGGATACCCATGTCCACGGGGCGATGAACGGGGTGCACATCGCCATGCGGCCACCATCGGAGAACAGGGCGATGTTCATGAATAGGAAAGCATCCTACTCCATGAACTTAC
Source organism: Scyliorhinus canicula (assembly GCF_902713615.1). Classification (NCBI taxonomy): domain Eukaryota; kingdom Metazoa; phylum Chordata; class Chondrichthyes; order Carcharhiniformes; family Scyliorhinidae; genus Scyliorhinus; species Scyliorhinus canicula. The sequence continues at coordinate 224,742,431 of NC_052149.1, read as the reverse complement.
AGGTGGTCTGTGACCACCAGATGAAGATCCTGCACGTGTGCCCCTGGTATTAGTGCAATCATTCATCCCCAGTATGTTCGAGTGACACCCCCCTCCCCAGCTATGGGACTGGATGCTGGGCGACAGGGGTTACCCGTTGCGGTCTTGGCTGATGATGCCTTTTGCGGAGGCCACAGACTGACACAGAGCACTGCTACAATGATGCCCGTTGTGCGACCAGGGGTGTGGTTGAGAGGTGCTTTGGGCTGCTGAAGATGCGCTTCAGGTGCCTGGACCGCTCTGGAGCTGCCTTCCAGTACCCGTCGGAGAGGGTTGGCCGCATCATTGTGGTATGCTGCGTTCTGCACAACATTGGCCAGCAGAGGGGCAATGTGTTGGAGGAGGAGGGAGTGGGGGAAGGGGAGGGGGGGGGCGAGGATCAGGGGGAAGGGCACTCCTCTCCAGATGAAGGAGATGGGGTGGGGGAGGCAATGTATGGGACATGGGGCAGGTCAGGGACGGGAAGCTGCCCAATCCCACCGGCTGGGCCAGTGAGCACGAGAGGGGCTGATAGCCGCACGTTTCACTGACTAGCGGGGGGTATTGCTGGACATGGGCACGGACAGCACAGTACGTCACCACCTCACCACCAGCCACTCCCATCTCCCGCCAGGGCCGGCTCAAGGTACCGGCAACTCGGGCAGTCGCCCGGGACGCCATGTGCTAGGGGGCACCATCAAGGAGTGCGGGTCCCGCGCATGCGCAGTTGGGCCGGTGCCAACCAGCGCATGCGCGGTGGCCGCCCTCCCTCAGGCCGCCCCGCACAAACATGGCGGATGGATCCAGGCTCGCCGGTGGTCACTCCGGCCCCCCCCCCCCTCGGGCCCCCTCCGCCCCCCCCTCCGGTTCACCCCTCAGGCCCCCCGCCTCCCTCCTCCCCCCCTCTGGCCCCCCCCTGCCTCCCCCCGTCCGCCCCCCCTCGCCTCCCCCCGTCCGCCCCCCCCCCACCTCCCCCCCTCCGCCCCCCCCACCTCCCCCCCTCCGCTCCCCCCATCGCCTCCCCCCCTCCGGCCCCGCCCCCGCCTCCCCACCTCCGCCCCCCCGCCGCCCCCCCCCGCCCCCCCCCCGCCCCCCCAGGCCCCGCCCCCACCCCCACCGCCCTGGCACCGCCCCCCCCGGCCCCCCCCGGCCCCTCCCCCGGCCCGCCCCCCCCCCCCCGAAGGGCGCCGAATTCAGCTTGCCCGGGGCGCCAGCAACCCTAGGGCCGGCGCTGTCTCCCGCACCACCGACCACCCTCACCTCCCCCACCACCACATCACCCGCAGGCACACCACCCCTCCATTTCACACCGTTGCCAGTGAAAGCGGGTTTGTTCCATGGGATGGAGGATGATGACAGCCCGCTCTGCGAGGAGCTCCAGGCTCTACATCGTTGGACAATGTCTGACCCATAGCCACAGTAAAACCCTCCACCTGGGTGGTCCTTGCATTGGGCCTGGACACAGCATCACATGGGCCTGTCATCTGGCTGGGGGCGACGTGGCGTGGGCGACCCAGGGAGGGGGGGGTACAGGGCCACACATCACACTCACCGGGGCTCAGCATTCCATCACCCCCTGACCCACAGTGGCACTCAGTATCCGCCCCACCCCCGCACACATCAGACAGAACACAGAGGCAGCTTCTATCGGTGTAACAGTGTGTTTAATAACAGACGTCCTGTACATGTACCCTAGCCCCTGTGCCAGCCTACTCAGTGTCCACCTTTCTGGCTTTACAAGCCATCTGACTACGTCTAGGTGTTTCCCCAGACGGTACGGCAGAAGTGGAGGCGGGCTCCTGTGACTCCTGCCCTGTTACTAGGGTCCCCCTTGGGGCCGTCTCCTGGGTCGGCCCGGCCTTGATGGGCCAGGCTGCGCCTCGGGCGACCGGGATGGTGTGCCGCTATTCTGTTCCGCCCACTGCCCGCCAGATGCACCAGGGATGGTGGGGGGGGGGGGGGGGGGAGTCCTAGATGCAGCCATGGACCTCAGGGTGTTGGCCATCTCTGTCTGTGTGACACTGGCCAGCACCCGGGCAATGGCGCCGGTGCTCTCAGTGATGGCCTGCTGAGACCGGGCCACGGTATTGAGCGTCTCTGCGATGTGCAGCTGGCTCTGGCACATGGCTACCTGTGAGTGGGCAGCCCTGTCCTGGGCCTCAGCCCCGGCCTGCACAGATAGCCCCAGGCCTTGCATACCCTGACCCATGTCCGACACCGCCACCCCCATTGCCTCCATAGCGGATGTGGTGAACATAACATGGTAATTCACACTGTATCTTTGTAAGCGCAGTAGCGTTATCCGACCACTAGGGGGAAGCTCTGGGAATGCTCAGGAGCTTGTCTGGGGCTCCACCCTTGGCTCTGCCCATGACTCCTCCCCCTTGTGCTGCTGTATAAATACCCTTGCCCAGAGTCAGCCTGCAGTTCACCGAGAGTTCATCAACGGGTAACAGGCTGGCTCTGTAGTAAGTAGATTAAAGCCTATATTCATATCGGAAAACATGTGTCTGGTGAATTGATGGTTCCATCAGCGGACACCACCCGTGCAGTGTTGGCCTGGGTGGCACTCATGACTGACACCATTCCCTGCTCCTGCACATGGATGCTGTCCTCCACCTGTGTCTGCAGTTGCTGGAAACCAGCCATCATCCTCATCTCACGTTCCTGGATCCCTGACTGCATCGGCTCACTGGTGTGGAAATTTCAGGAATTCAGGATCTGTCTAGGCGGCAGCTGGTTGCTGGGGCTCCGACTGTCCGGCCCCTCGACTGCTCCTACCTCCACCTGCTGTACCAGAGCGGCTGTGTGGTGCTCACCAGTGAGTGTTGCTGAAGCCTCATCACTAAAAAGCCTGACCGAGGTGAGAGTCTCTGCGATGGTGGAGGGTGCAGGAGACAGCTGTGACCGTAAGATATTGTCGTCATCGGACACAAAGTCAAGGATCCCCTGGGCTGTTGTTTCATGTCTGACCGTCTCCTCTGTGTTGGTTTCCTGTGTTGTGTTTCTTAGTCTGTGTGTCCCCAGTGTGCTGGTGTCCTGTGTTGTGGTTTTGTCTGTCTGTGTCATCAGTGTTGGTCCCCTGGGTCGTGGTATCATGACTCGTGTGGGCCGGAGGGCTGTTGTGGCTTCCCTCCCCATCGCTGCTGGCTGTCCCTGAGGGTGGCCTCACTGGCGCTGGTGGGAAGCGGGGTTCGCCTGATGGGTCACATCGATCCCTGTCGAGTGGCTGCCCTGGTGCTGGCTGGGGGCGGTATCCGGCAGGTGGGCCGGGTCGATCACCGGGTGGTCCTGCAAGACACAATACACCATGTATGGTTAGGCAGGCGGACAGGGATGAGGTAAGGGGTGAGGTGAGGTGTGAAGTGAGGTGAGGGGGGAAGTGAGGGGCGAGGAGAGGGGTGGGATGGGGGTGGTGAGGTGAGGGGTGAGGTGAGGGGTGAGCTGAGGGGTGAGGTGACGGTTGAGGTGATGGGTCAGGGATGAGGTGAGGTGTGAGGTGTGAGGTGAGGGTGAGGAGGGAAGTGAGGGGCGAGGAGAGGGGTGGGGTGGGGGGGGTGAGGTGAGGGGTGAGGTGAGGGGTGAGCTGAGGGGTGAGGTGAGGGTTCAGGTGATGGGTCAGGGATGAGGTGAGGGGTGAGGTGTGAGGTGAGGTTGAGGTGAGGGGTGAGGTGAGGGGTAAGGTGAGGGGTGAGCTGAGGGATGAGGTGAGGGTTCAGGTGATGGGTCAGGGATGAGGTGAGGGGTGAGGGGTGAGGTGAGGGGTGAGGTGAGGGGTGGGGTGCGGGGTGAGGTGAGAGGTGGGGTGCGGGGCGAGGTGAGGGGTGAGGTGAGGGCGAGGTGAGGGGTGAGATGAGGGGTGAGGTGAGGGTGAGGTGAGGGGTGGGGGTGAGGTGAGGTGAGGGATGAGGTGAGGGGTGGGGTGCGGGGTGATGTGAGGGGTGAGGTGAGGGCGAGGTGAGGGGTTGAGATGAGGGGTGAGGTGAGGTGTGTGGGGTGGGGTCAGGCAGGGGGTCTCACTTGGTGACATGCCCGCGATCTCGGCATGGGCATCCCCCCGGTCCTCGGGTCCTCCAGCCATGTCCAGTGCCCTCAGTTCGTGCATGGTTAGGTGGTGCAAGTCAGGTCCACCCCCTCCGCTTGTCACCCGCTCTCGCCGGTTATGGGCGCTCTTATCTTTGTGGGGGGGCACACAAACATCAGCATTATTAATCAGTCCGACGCATGCAGTCCAGCTGTTGGGTCTATGTTGGCATAGGTGCACAGAGCACCCGGCCAATGCGGCTGGCATGGGTGAGTGCAGCCATGTGGGTCACGGCTGGGGCTGTACCTTCTCCCTGGGGAGGGAGGGGCAGTGTCACTTGTGTGGGGGTTAGGAGGGTTGGTGTCATGGGCACAGTGCTGGGTACTCACCCTGGCTGCCGTGAATTGGTCGTTGAGCTTCTTCCGACACTGCTCGCTTGTCCTGGGTGTCACCGCGACGGCGCTTTCGGCATCCCCCACCTCCCTCCAGATATTCCGGGCGCCGTTGGCTGTGACACTGTGGCCGGGCCCAGGGTACAGGGCTCCCCTCCTCTCCTCGACGGCGCAGGAGCATGTCAATGTCGAGGTCCCTGAACTGGGTCGTTGCACGGTGAGCCGCCATCTTGATCCATCGGCTGTGTGTGGGGGTCACGTCCATTTGTGTGCGCCGCGGTGCCGCGTCGATGAGGTGGCGCCGCATTTCTGACGCTGGTCTGGGGACATGCTCCCGCGCTTCCCATCGCGCCCGTGCTGGCCCCTTGTGGTGCGCAGAGTCGCTGGGCCAAGAGGCCCATTGACGCCAGTGGGAAACACTCCTTCGTTTATGCCAGCGTCAACACTGAGCCGCGTTTTTAGAAAATCCCGGCCCTCATTTTCTCTTGGGCACAGATGCAATCCATGTCCACTTGGTAACTTCATTCTTTCATTGGTCATCGGGTTGATGCTCTGAAAATAACAGTGTGTAGTCACAGTCTGACAGTCTAACCTTGGATGCAGTGATCTCTATGCGCATGTACATCAGGGGTTAATGTGTAATCAGTAGCACCAGATGATCACTGGAGGGCCGGACCAATAGGGGTATGAAAGCAACCGCATTGCGCCTCTCTCTCTCTCTTTCGGGTGCACTATGACCAGGATAGGAGTATAATATTAGCTCAGATGGTAAGTGTAGTTGACCATAGTTACTATAGTTAGATCTCGTTGACCTCATCATTAGCATTAATGTTCAAGTGAAGAACTCATGCAATTATTGTTATAGTTACTCAATAAACCTTTTGTTACTACTGGAGGAGTTCGAGTCTTCTTCATCGAGATTCAGAAAACCTCATCAGCAACCAAGGTATGAGTAACACATATTACACTCCGTAGTATATCAAAACACACAAAGAAGTGTAATAAAATAAAAGGGTGGTTAAGGGTGGAGCCATGGAGGTGAGTATGAGGCATTTGTGGGGGTGGGGTGGGGGGGTGGTTGGGGGGTGGGTGGTGGGCGGGGGGGGCGTGAATCAGTTGTTTCGTTATCCAGATTCTGGACTTGGTTAAATCGGTCTCACTTTTCTTGAGTAATTATCCATGTAAGTAAGTCGGAACTGTCTGAAGTCTGCTCAGCCACATTGCGTTCTCACTCGAGTGAAACGAGGCCAGTGAGTAGCAGGCGAGACGGATAAAGATAACAGTGCCAGGCGGCAAACAGTTTGCGATGCAACCGCCTGTCCCTTGGCGAAATCGGGGTCTCGCCGAAGCGTGGTGACAAACCAATTATCACCACTTAAGCCTTATTTAAATACAATTAACAGGAGCAATCCCGTACCCAATGGCTTGCCGTCATTCAGCGGCCTCCCCAGCAAGTGGTCACGCTGGTGTGGAAATGTACTCCTTTTGAAAAACGTGACCTGGGAGTCGGGCTGCTGTGGAGATCCGAGGAAGTGAGTAGTTACCTTTACTCACAGGTAAAAAGCCCGGGCACTGGGCTTGCCACCTCAGTGCTTGGCGAGAGCTGGGGGACCTGTGGATGAGGATGGGGGACCCTATGCAGTGGTGCACCAGATTTACATCTCTGAATCTTGGATCAGCTTCTTAGGCGCCATTGTTGTGAGCTGGCTGGGGTTGGCTGTGCAAGAGCTGTTTCAGTGCTGCTCAGCCTTGTTAGTGGGGGGCTGGCGAGCACGGTCGGCTGGCAAGCCTTTATTTGTGGCACAAAGCTTGTGAGGCATCGTTAAGTGGACCAAATGACGTTGAATTGCGTTGCCGGCCTAACTGGGCCGAGCACTGGGAAGCACAGGTCAGTCCCCGCTCACTACCATATTTGGAAATCTTTCCTGAGAATCCCACCCTCTAACTCAGAGTTGGAGACTTTTTCTTAGTTTCCCAGGGAGCATGGGAGTTGCCCATTGGAAGTTCAAATATCCCAGAGAAATTCCCATGGAGTCACTGCCTCAGGACATCCGAGGGAACTCCCACATTTTTGGTCTCTGACTAATTTTAAGTGTGTTTGACTGGGAGAATGTTTGAGAAATCACAATCCATTATAATAACTGTCTCATTAGGACAGTGACTTCTGTTCTTTCAGCGACGCAGTTTATTATTCCAGTGTGTATTTTCTGGATTACATTGAGCTGAATTATCAGTTACTGAAAACAAATTGTCCACAGAATTAATGAATACTAAATTGAAATTAAGATTTGCTGTCTGATTTTGAAATGTTTGTTCTCATTCCTTGCAGGAAGCCCTAATGATATTTATTTCCTCCATCGGGAAGGGAACTTTGTGTTGACTGGGCCGAACAATCCTGGAAGTGACTCCATTGCCTGGGAATGGAGACCACACTCAGAGCAACAAAGTACAAAACAATTGGGAACTTTTCACAGACAGGATCAGCGGTGGGCTGTACGATGGAGCTATGAATACAATAATAACCCAGACATTTATCAAAGCATCCGTGAGGATTGGGGTACCCTTAATCTGAGATTCAGAAACCCCACCTTTGAACTTGCGGGATTGTTCACCTGGAGGCAGTCACAGCCCAGTAAGAAAATCCTGAAACAGTGGGAAGTATTTGGGATCAAAGGTAAGGACAAGGATTGGAAAGAGATCATTATGATTTTTTGTCATTTCTAACAGAATGTTGGGATCAAATCATGATAATTCATTTCTACCTTAGTGATATGAGATATGAACCTCATCTCTGGGTCAAATGTGACCCTAAATTAGTGATGTGTTATGTATTCTGGGATAACACAGGCTGCAACTCGATGCAGCTTTGACCAAAAGATACTCCAGACTTTGAAGTAAGTTCAATGTGATTTATTGCACCATTAGCACAGTTCTCTATGAGTTTGACTCTGCTGCTAATCTTGCTATAATAACTCAGTCCAACAAACTCGACTGCTCTAAGCCACATGGTGGGTGCGATGCTTCTGATCTGTCCCTGTCCTACTCTCTAGGTGTCGCCTGTGGAAAGAGACAGAGCATGTGTGCCCTGTCCTTTTATATGGGTTGTGTAATGCTCCTTGTGGTAGTGTCACCTCTGGGTGTCTTGAATGCTCATTGGTCAAGACTTATTCTATGTGTTCATTAGCTGTATGTCTGCATGTCATGACGTCTCTGGTGCTCCCTCTCGTGTTTACTTAGTCGTAGTGTATTTACATTAACCCCTTGTGTATATACAGTGATGCATATCACCACATCCCCCCTTTTTCCATGTTACATATTTTCTGTACAGTGTTAAATAAAAATTGAACAAAAACAGGTAAATAAGTGATGACATGTATTGTCATCACAGTCATCATAACTTGTACAAGATCAAAGAATAGTGACATGAAATGAAATGAAAATCGCTTATTGCCACAAGACGGCTTCAAATGATGTTACTGTGAAAAGCCCCTAGTCATCACATTCCGGTGCCAGTTCGGGGAGGCTGGGAATTGAACTGTGCTGCTGGCCTGCCTTTGTCTGCTTTCAAAGGCAGTGATTTAGCCTTGTGCTAAACTAGCCCCTCTAATAGTTATGAGTCCAAAGTTCATGGGCAAGATTTTCCGACCCCCCCGCTGGGTTGGAGAATCACCGGGGAGCGGTGTGAATCCCGCCCCCGCCGGCTGCCAAATTCTCCGGCGCCGGGGATTTGGCGGGGGCGGGAATCGTGCCAGTCGCGCCCGCTGGCAGCGCCCCCCCCCCCCGGCGATTCTCCGGCCCGCGATGGGCCAAGTGGCCATCCATTTTTTGCCGGTCTGGCCGGCGTAAATTGGAGTAGGTCCTTAGTGGCGGGACCTGGTGGCATGGGTGGCCACCTGGGTCCTTGCGGGGTGCGAGGGCATCTGGCCCTGGGAGGATCCCCCACTGTGGCCTGGCCCGCAATCGGGGCCCACTGATCCGTGGGCGGGCCTCTGCCTTGGGGGCACTCTATTCCTCTGCGTCAGCTGCTGTGTCCTTCGCCATGGCCGACGCGGAGATGATCCCCCGTGCGCATGTGCTGGGATGACGCCAGCACACACTGGCTCTCACGCATGAGCCAACCCACGCCCGCCGGCGGAGGCCCTTCGGCGCCAGTTGGTGTGGCACCAAGCCCCTTCTCCGGCGGCCAGCGTGGCGCAAACCACTCTGGGACCAGCCTAGCCTCTGAAGGTGCTGAATCCTCTGCACTTTTGGAGCGGCCCGACGCTGGAGGGGTTCACATCACTCCTCGGCGCCGGGAACACACACACACACCCCCCCCCCCGCCCCGCCGGGTAGTGGAGAATCCCGCCCTATGAATTTACACGGTCGAGTGGCTTTCTTGTGCTGTTATGGAAGTGTCGATGTTGATGTTGTCATTCCCTTGTGAATGCCGTCAGTGTCCTGGTGTTTACGTAACCAAGAAGTCATCAGTAGGTGTTCAAATGGTCAAATCACTTCATTGTCTGAGGTGGACTCTTTTCTTTTTATGTTTGTGGTAGCAATTCTTGATGATATCTTTCCTGATAGCTGGTTTGCTTGTCCGTAGTGTAGCAAACGTGAATTGGTAAGAAGCATTGACATGTCTGGTATGTTTGCAGTCTCGCCATTGTTCTGAGCTGAGCAGTAACATTGTCCTTCATGGGCAGAGTTGTACCATGTCATACCAGTTGTTGCTCTATTGTTGTTGTCATTGTTGTTATTGACGTTCTTGTTGTTGTTTTTGTTGCCTCTGGTACGCTTCTTGTTGTTGTCTTTGTTGTTGATTTTTTAGGTGTTGTTGTGTTTGTTGCGCTCAATGACCACACCGAGTGGAGAATTTGAGCCCCTCACAAAGTTACTTGTATCAGAGTTCTTTGTGGCAGCTGCTGTTTCATTGAGCGTGCCGTCTCTGATTCCTCAGCGCTCCCCGTCTGGAGTCATGATCGGTTCACTGGAATCATCTTTGGCTTGTCAATGCTCCCCGTCTGGAGCTCTTTCTGGCTGACCTGAATCACTTTTGGTTTCTGGATGCTCCCCGTCTGGAGTGATTTCAGGTTCTTGTGGAGAGGCTCGAGTAGATGAGGTTTGAATTAATGTGGTGTCACTGGAGTCACTAGTAGCCTAACTTTGATTGTTGAGTACCTCTGTACATACTAGCTGAGATCTGTCAGTCTCGCTGAGATGACGCACATCTTGTATGGGAATTGTGAAGCCTTTGTCACTTGTCGCACATACAGTGGGTAGACCTTCAGTGTCTTCTTGTTGGTTAGATGAGCTGGGTAGACTGTCAGAGTATTTTTCTGGTGGCTCAAATAATCTCAAATAATCTGTCATAGTCTTTGTGATGTTCACGTATGCATGGTAGACTGTCATAGTCGTCTTGCTGTGCACTTGAGCGTGGCTGACTTGCATAGTCTGCTGCTGGTTGCTCAGATAAGGTTGCTAGACCTTCATGGTCTTGTTCATGCAAGGACTGCGCTCTGGGGTCTTGCGTTGCTTCCATTGTGGAGACTGTCAACGAGCTCGCTGTGGACGCTTGTACCGATCTCTCTGTGGAGTCTGGCATCGTTCCCTGTGTGGAGTCATGCAGTGGTCTCACTGTGGAGTCGATCTGTGCGCTCTCAACGGAGTCATACAGTGGTCTCGCTGTGGAGTCTGTCATCGCTTTCTGTGCGGAGTCGGGGACCCTTCGTCGTGCGTGGACCACCCTCTGTGTGGAGTCGGCGACTCTTTGTGGTGCGTGGACCACTCTCTGTGTGGAGTTGGGGACTCTTTGTGGTGCGTGGACCACTCTCTGTGTGGAGTCGGGGACTCTTTGTGGTGCGTGGACCACTCTCTGTGTGGAGTCGGGGACTCTTTGTGGTGCATGGAGCACTGTTCGTCAGGCCGCTCTCTGTTGGCTTGGACCTCTCTCTGTCTATTGGCGTCAGGCCGCTCTCTGTTGGCTTGGACCTCTCTCTGTCTATTGGCGTCAGGCCGCTCTCTGTTGGCTTGGACCTCTCTCTGTCTATTGGCGCCAGGCCGCTCTCTGTGGGCTTGTACCGCTCTCTGTCTCTTGGCGTCAGGCCGCTCTCTGTTGGCTTGGACCTCTCTCTGTCTATTGGCGTCAGGCTGCTCTCTGGGGCTTGTACCTCTCTCTGTCTCTTGGCGTCAGGCCGCTCTCTGTTGGCTTGGACCTCTCTCTGTCTATTGGCGTCAGGCCGCTCTCTGTTGGCTTGGACCTCTCTCTGTCTATTGGCGTCAGGCCGCTCTCTGTGGGCTTGTACCGCTCTCTGTCTCTTGGCGTCAGACCGCAGCAGAATCCTGTACTTCTGGTTTAGGATGTCGTCTGTGCTGGGCTGAGGATCCTCAAATCCGAAGAACTTGTCCATGTCTGTGTTGGATTCTTCACTGTACAGCACATCTCATTGCGGTTTGGATTTGGTGCTGAGGTCTCCACGTCCAATGATGAAATCATCGTCTGAGTCGTAGTCTTCAAAGACCATATCATCACTTTCTGTGTCGGAGCTGTCATTGTGCTGTTGCTGGTAATCACGGATCTATAGTTGAACTATCTTGATTCAACAGGCATTACTGGTACCATGATGTGTTATGTACTCTGGGATAACACAGGCTGCAACTCGATGCAGCTTTGACCAAAAGATACTGAGGTCAAAGGTTGAAGTAATTTCAATGTGATTTATTGAACCATTAGCACAGTTCTCTATGAGTTCAACTCTCCTGCTAATCTTGCCATAGTAACTCAGTCTAACTAACTAGTCTGCTCTAAGCCATGAGGTGATTGTGAAGCTTCTGATCTGCCCCTGCCCTACTCTCTAAGTGTCACCTGTGGAAAGAGACAGAGCATGTGTGCCCTGTCCTTATATATGGATTGTGTAATGCCCCCTTGTGGTAGTGTCACCTCTGGGTGTCTGACTGCCATTGGTTGTGTCCCATTCTATGTGTTTATTAGCTGTATGTCTGCATGTCATGACGTCACTGGTGCTCCCTCTCGTGTTTACTTAGTTGTAGTGTATTTACATTAACCCTTTGTGTATTTACATTGATGCATATCACCACAGTTAGTAAACAGTCAGGCTGAATATCAGACTGTTGCAATGGAGAAGGATGGAGTCAGTAATTGGGGAACAGAGTTTGACACAGGGATCGAAAATAATAATTTAATTTCCCCAATATTTACTCATCCAGCACAGAATGAATCTCAGACCAAGGAAGGCCAAATGGGTAAAAATGCCCTGAGGGCAGCAGGGTGGCACAGTGATTAGCACTGCTGGCTCACGGCTCCGAGGACCCAGGTTCGATCCCGGCCCCAGGTTACTGCCCATGTGGAGTTTGCACATTCTCCCCTTGTCTGCGTGGGTCTCACCCCCACAACCCAAAGATGTGCAGACTATGTGGATTGGTGACGCTAAATTGCCCCTTAATTGGAAAGATGTTTTTAAAAATACCCTGTGCATTGGAATTAGTGAATGATTCAAGGGCAAGTGATGTTGATTATTAAAATTAACATTTGTTCATATTCATGATATTTTTTACCGGTTTTCTATCAATTACCTAGAAATGGAAGGGCTGGAGCTGGAACTGTCAGTATGGAGATCATTGCGCGGACAAAAGAAGATAACATTGATCTTCCAGATATTTAACCGGGGCCTATTTTGTCTCATTTACGTAAGGATTGTGATAACACCGAGGCAATGGCAGGTTTGAGAGAGATGGGAAAGGTAGATCTGAGGGGATTAATATATATAGTGGAAGCTGAAACGATATATTTGGATAACTTTGCCAAGGAGAGTGCGAGAGGAGGACACAGGGAGTCAACAGCACCTTAGGGAGAGTGAGAGGGGAGAGCACTGGGACACACAGTCATCAGCATCTGGAGGAAAGTGTGAGAGGATGTCGCTGGGACAGGCAGTCAGCAATGCATACAGGAGAGTCATTAACATCACAGGAGAAACACAAATTCATTGGTTTGTGAGAAACTGCTGTTCGGGAATGTTATCAAGTAGCTGAGAATTAGAAAAAACACTGTATTAAACAAAGGGGCAATGTACATTTAAGAAAAAATAGAAGCAATAGGAAAATAACTGGATTTCAGCTCAGACTGTACAGCTCAACATTTTAGATAATTAGTGTTTTAGAAATTCAGAACTGCATTTCATGATTTGATAGAATTACGGTGCACAGGCTGTCTGTCTGGCATAAACAATAATATGTTTTTTCTAGTCTATATAATCCATTTAGTTAATTTATCTCGAGGGAACTCAGTCTTTGTACATCCTGCAATATGTGGGAAATACCAGACGCTCCTGGTGGTTTGGATGATCACATGTGCAGGAGAAGCCACCAGCTGGAGTAATTGAGCTCTGGGTTTTGAAGCTTGGGCGGCAGCTGGGGGCACTATGGTGCATTCCCGAGGATGAAAATTGTGGGAGCCAGCATGTTTCAGGGTGTGGTCACCCCACAGCATCTGCATGCTCAGGGAGGCAGAGAATGTGTAACTGCCAGGAAAGTAATGAGGGAATCTCTGAACACCATGAAAGCAGAATTGAGGAAGCTAGGAAGTAGATTAAAAAACAGGATCTGGAAACTAGGAATCTCTGGATTACTTCCGGTGCCACAAGCTGGCCAGTACAGAAATAGGACATTATTCCAGATTAATTTATTGTTGGAGAAATGGTGCAGGAGGGAAGCCTTCAGATTTATAGAACATTGGGACTGTTTTTGGGGGCGGTGGGACATGTAATAGTTGGATGGCTTGCACATGAACCAACATGGGACTAATGTTCTTGCAGAGAAGTTTGCCAGTGCTGTTGGGAAGGCAGGGACCTGGGACGCTGAGAGAAGGTTCAGCAGGGATAGATGCACAGTCAAAATTAGAAGAGTCAGTTAAGTCACAAGGGAGTTTGACAAGATTGGATGGTATTTATTTTAATGCAAGGAGTCTGACGAACAAGGCAGATGAATTGAGGGCACAAATTAAAACATGAGTGTAATTACTGTCACTGAGACACGGATGAGAGAGAGGCAGGATTGGCAGCTCAATATTCCAGGTTATAGGATCTTCAGTCATGACAGGGAAGGAGGTAATAGAGGAGGAGGTGTTGCAATTTTGAGAGGGAATCAATTACAGCAGTAAGTAGGGATGACATCTTAGAAGGCTCTTCAACTGGAGCCATATGGGTAAAACGTAAAAACCAAAAAGGAAATCATATTGCTCAGAGTGCTCTGTGGGCCCCCTAACTTATTGAGAGAAATAGAAGAGCAGATATGTGGGCAAATTTCAGAGAAGTGTAAAAGTAATAGAGTAGTGGGGGATTTCAACTTCCCCAATAATAACTGGGGTAGCCATAGTGTGAAAGTTGAGAGGGAGCAGAATTCTTTAAATGGATCCAGGGGAATTTTTTAAGCCAGTATGTAGAAGGACCTACAAGAGAAGGGATGATCCTGGACCTCATTCCAGTAACAAAGCTGGGCAAGTGATTGAAGTATCAGTGAGGGAGCATTTTGCAGACAGTGATCATAACTCAGTTAGATTCAAGATTGTTATGGAAAAGGACACAGAAGGGTCTGAAATCAAAGTTCTAAACTAGGGGGAGGCCAATTTCAATAAGATCAGATATGACTTGGCCAGAGTGGACTGGAGCAGATACTTTTCGGTAAATCTGTGACAGAACAATGGGATGCATTCAGGAAGGAAATAGAGAGAGTGCAGGGCCAACATGTTCCAATCAAGAAAACTGGTGGGACCAACAAATCCAATGAACCATGGATATCGAGGAATATACGGCACTGGATGAGAAGAAGAAAGGAAGGCTTTGAAGGATGTGTACACACACTATAAAGGCAGAGGCAGAGGGCACCACGGTTCCCGCTCATTCTGGGTGCTGCCTCTGAGTGTAACAGGAACTTATTCAGCCCAGCACGGACTCACAACATGTGCTGAGAGAATCAACTGGTTCGGACAAGGCTTAGGTCTCTAGTTCAAGTTAGCATTATTTAGACCCACAGTTCTCGTGTGTTAGTTAGTTAGAAGTAGGTAATAAAATTGAGTTGAACCTTCATCAGTGTTGGAAGTGTCTGTTCATCTCTCAAGTCTACACTAGCCAACACTTCATGATACCAGGAGTTGAGGGATGCTCGCACTTCTGAGACCTACCCTTCAGTGATCTGCCTTCCACCAGTCTCGCGCCATCCTACAGAATGGATTCCGTTCGCCCACCGCCGCCTCTCCGCATCGCTAGGAATCTGGGCTTGAACTGATTCAAACAGCGCTTCCAGCTGTACCTCGAAGCCAGGGACCTGGAAGCTGCCTCGGACGCACGTAAGATTGCTCTCTTCCTCTTCACAGCCGATGACCATGCTCTGCACATTTACAACTCGCTCACCTTCGATGAGGGGGAGAACAAATCGAAGTTCAAGACCATAATTCTGAAGTTCGACAGCCACTGCGCGGTCGAGGCCAACGAGAACTTCGAGAGATACATGTTTCAGCAGCGAATGCAGGGTAAGGACGAGCCTTTCCAGTCCTTTATTACCCACCTCCGCGTCCTTGCGCAGCCCTGCAACTACGGGTCCACCTCTGACTCCATGCTCCATGACCAGATTGCTTTTGGTGTTCAATCTGAGCCCCTGCTCCAGCAGCTACTAAAAGTAAAGCAGCTCACTCTCTCCACGGCCATTGAGGCCTGTGTACTTCATGAACAGGCCTCCACGCGCTACTCCTGCATCCAGGCCGCTGAAACGGCGCGGCAAGCCCCTTACGAGGCAGAAAAGGTCCAAATCATAAAATATCTTCAGGCTCTGGACCTATACGATGGCAGCCATTTTGCACGTTTTTCACGGAGTCCCGCGCCCACACGCAGCGAGCGTGCTGTTGTCACGGGCCGCTTCGCGCAGGTGCGCGCAACGCTGGATCGCCCCATGCATGTGTGGTGGCACGACAAATGTCCCGACGCTCCGGCGTGCAGCAACAGCGGCTCCGCCCACTTAAAGCGGCAATTTCCCGTGAAGTCCCGACGCTGCCTGCAGTGTGGCAAACGAGACCACTACGCGGCAATGTGCAGATCTTCCATGCCTGCTGCTTTTCGGATGTCCACCCAGCCCCACAGAGACGTCTGGGCTACCCAGCCTGCCATCAATGAACCTACTCTAGACCTTGATTCCGACTGTGCCTGCAATGACCCACAGGTCCCGTTCCAAATCGGCATCATTACTACTAACAGGATGTCCCCCAACCGTGGCACTGAACCTGTCCACGTCCACAGCGTCAGCCAGGATGATGAGTGGTGTTCCACCCTTACGATCAACCGGTCCCCTGTCAGGTTCCGCCTGGACACTGGCGCTTCTGCCAATCTCATCGCGTCGTCTGATTTCCGCAAGCTCTGTGTACAGCCTGATGTCTTGCCATTCGCGTGTAAATTGCTCGACTACAAGGCAGTGTCATTGCGGTGACACATCGTGCTCACACAGTCATTCTCCCGTTCGAGATTATTGCTACCTCAAAGGCCTCCTTGCTTAGTGCCCAGGCATGCAAGCTGCTCCACTTTGTGGAGAGACTACACTCTCTCTCTTCAAGCAATATACCTGCATCCTCTGACACAGACTTCAGGGCGCAACTCGACTACATCATACAACAATACCATGATGTTTTCGAAGGCATGGGCACGCTCTGTATTTTACAAGTACAAAATCTTACTCAAGCCCAACGCCACGCCTGTCGTTCACGCACCTCGCAGAGTCCCAGCGCCCCTCAGGGACCGCCTCAAGCTACAGCTCCAGGACTTCCAGGACCAAGGAGACATCTCTAGGGTCACGGAACCCACAGACTGGGTAAGCTCCATGGTCTGTGTCAAGAAGCCGTCCGGCAAGCTGCGGATCTGTATTGATCCTAAAGATTTAAATCAGAAGATCATGCGGGAGCACTACCCGATTCCGAAACGGGAGTAGCTCACATCCGAGATGGTCCACGCCAAACTATTCTCAAAACTGGATACCTTGAAGGGTTTCTGGCTGATCCAACTAGATGAGTCAAGCAGGAATTTGTGTACGTTCAACACACCCTTTGGCAGCTTCTGTTCGGCATCATCTCTGCGTCTGACGTTTTCCAC